>NW_026596244.1:1682441-1727423 GCF_907164565.1 Psammomys obesus | reverse complement strand
TTATGGGGGATATAAAGTGAATAAAGTGTAATTAATAAAAAATGCATTTTTTGAAGTAAAAATAAAACTCAATGCAGAAAATATGATGGGAAAATATGAAAATACATAAAAATTTTAAAACACTTGAACATAATTAAAATATTAGAGGGGAGTCTCAAGGAAAATAAAGGTACAGTGGGCTGGATAAAATAAAACTAAAGATACATTATACACTTGCTATATTACCAAGAATTATAACATAAAGAAGACAGTGTCAGTCAATAATAGGAACTCTTAACAGCAAGAACCGAGAAACAAGTAATCGACATAAATCCAAAGAAAGGACTCAGAAAAGAGAATCAAGCTTAGTTGAAAATAGAAAAACAATAAAATATATCAGTGAAAAAAACAATTATTTGAAAGGACCAACAAAATGTAAAAAGTAAAAACCTGACATAGTTCAAAAGATAAACCAATTTTCAACAGTATATAGAACCTGGAGGCATGACTAAAAGCAATTATTGTAGCAGTAGTGACACATTATGAAAGTTATACATATAAATACAAAAAAGCAGGCTGACTACTCAAAAATCTTAATCACAAAATGTGAAATAGGTAATTTTGTGGCTGTATAATTTTTAAGGGAATTACACACACACACACACACACACACACACACACACACACACACATGTACACAGTTTGCTTCAAAACTTCTTCCAAATATCCAGTCCTAGATATTTAAAGTTGTGAATTTTACTAAATGTTCGAGAAATAACACATTTTATTTCCACTTCTCCAAGAAAACAGAAAAAACAGTTCTTAATAATTTTATTAAAGTAGTAATACCTAGATAGCAAATTAAAGGCAATGAAACATTTTTAAGACACATTTGCTAGGTTTGGATTTATTTATTTATTTATTTATTTATTTATTTATTTATTTATTTATTTTATTAATTACGCTTTATTCACTTCGTATCCCCCCATAAGCCCCTCCCTCCTCCCCTCCAGATCCCACCCTCCCACCCCTTCTTCACCCATGCTCCTCCCCAAGTCCACTAATAGGGGAGGTCCTCCTCTCCTTCCTTCTGATCTTAGTCTATCAGATCTCATCAGGAGGGGTTTCATTGTCATCTTCTGTGGCCTGGTAAGGCTGCTCCCCCCTCAGGCAGGGGTAATCAAAGAACAGGCCAATTAGATTATGTCAGAGCCAGTCCCTCTTCCCATTACTATGGAACCCACTTGGACACTGAACTGCCATGGGCTACATCTGTGCAGGGGTTCTAGGTTATCTCCATGCATGGTCCTTGGTTGGAGTATGAGTCTCTGGGAAGACCCCTGTGTTCAAATTTCTGGTTCTGTTGCTCTCCTTGTGGAGTTCCTGTCCTCTCCAGCTCTTACTATTTCCCACTTCTTACATAAGATTCCATGCACTCTGCCCAACAGTTGGCCATAAGCCTCAGCATCTGCTTTGATAGTCTGCAGGGCAGAGCCTTTCAGAGGCCCTCAGTGGCGGGTTTCTAGCTTGTTTCCTGTTTTCTTCTTCTTCTGAAGTCCTTCCTCTTTGTCTTTCAGGATGGGGTTTGAGCTTTTTAGTCAGGGTCCTCTCTCTTGATTAGTTTCTTTAGATGTACAGATTTTAGTAGGTTTATCCTTCACCAACCCTTTTTCTGACAGAGGGCTAATATCCAGTATATATAAAGAACTAAAGAAGCTGAAAAGCACCAAACCAAATAATCCACTTAAAAAATGGGGAAAAGAGCTAAACAGAGAATTCTTGACAGAGGAATATCGAATGGCAGAGAAACACTTAAAGAAATGTTCAATGTCATTAGCCATCAGGGAAATGCAAAATCAAAATGACCCTGAGATTTCACCTTACACCCATCAGAATGGCCAAGATGAAAAACTCAAGGGACAACACATGCTGGAGAGGCTGTGGAGAAAGGGGAACCCTCCTCCACTGCTGGTGGGAATGTAAACTTGTACAACCATTCTGGAAATCAAGCTGGCTCTTTCTCAGACAACTAGAAACAGTGCTTCCTCAAGATCCAGCCATACCACTACTAGGCATATACCCAAAAGAGGCTCAAGTACACATTAAGGACATTTGCTCAACCATGTTTGTAGTAGCTTTATTTGTAATAGCCAGAAGCTGGAAACAGCCCAGATGCCCCTCAACTGAAAATGGATGCAGAAATTGTGGTACATCTACACAATGGAATATTACTCAGCAATGAAAAATAAAGAAATCATGAAATTTGCAGGTAAATGGTGGGACCTGGAAAGGATCATCCTGAGTGAGCTGTCCCAGAAGCAGAAAGACACACACAGTATATACGCACTCATATAGACATGCAATATAGGTTTTTTTAAATTATTTTATGTGTACGAATGTTTGCTTGTGTGTGTGTGTGTGTGTGTGTGTGTGTGTGTGTGTGTGTGTGTGTATGTACCAAACACGTACTTGGTGCCTGAAAAATTCAGAAAAAAAGACATCAGATCTCCTGGAGTTAGTGTTATTAGAGAGTTGTGAGACACCAATTGATGCTGGGATCAAACCTGGGTCTTCTGGAAGAGCAATAAACAGTTTTAATGATTGAGCCAACTCCCCAGCCCAGTACACACAATTTAAAATCTATATCATTGCATATCCTGTGAATAAATACACAAGTGCAGAATTCATAAAAACTGTATGCCATAGTATAATGTTATTTATTTCAAAAACTCAAGGATGACTTAATATTTGAAGAGAAATTAATGAAATTCAAGATAAAAGCAGACAAAAGAAGAAAAGAATAAAAAATTCTGTCAATGCAGAAAAATCTATTGGCAAATTTCATCAGGCAAACATGATAAAACAGAAATAGACAAAGACCCAGTGCTAACGTTACAGCCAGCATTCCATACCTGTTGATAATACATTCAAAATATGTTCAGTAACAAGAATCTGCTAATTTAAAAAAAAATAGCACATGATTAATCACTTATCTGTTACTCCTTACATGAATAAAACATGTAAGGGTGGGATCGGGAGGGGAGGAAGGAGGGGCTTATGGGGGGATACAAAGTGAATAAAGTGTAAAAAAATAATAAAAAAATGGAAAAAAAAGATTTGCACCTTTCATGTTAGCATATCAACTGGCCTTGTCAATTTCAGCGATCATGGGTGCATCTTCCTTGTCATATGCAGAAGACACAAACTTTCAGCAGACTTCCTGCTCCTCTGGCTTTTACAATCTTTCCTGCATCTTATTCTGAGATGTTTTCTGAACCTCAGATGAAGGTTATATTTAGATGCATCATGTGGGGCTGGGCACCCATGATCATTGTTCTCTGCATTTTAATCAGTTGAGGGTTTTTAAAATGTCCTTATTCTGCTTCATTAAAATGGATCTTTAATGAGAATGAGGGCTCCATTTACCTGCAGGTGAAAGGATATTTATATCTATAACATAGAAAACAGTCAAAAATCATGCTGGTTTAAAATGGGTGGAAGAGTGAGTTCACCAGCAATAGCCAGGTGACTAGATTTACATACTAGGCAAGAACTCCCTTCTGTTGAGCATACCTTAAGCCTAATTAAATGTCTATTGGTTATTCTCATGTTGGTTGTGCCTCTTTCCACATTTGAGGGTATCTTGCTGTGATGGTCAGTTTTGACGTTTGGGTATATTATATGTAGGCAAAATGTATTGATTGATTTTCTTCTCTGGCAACTTGTGTAACATCTTCAGATACTGGGACAGCTACTTCTTAGGGTGGAGGCTTCCAGATCTGACCCAGTTTGATTCTTCCAAATCCCGTGTCAGATATATATGAAATATATCGTGTCTTCAGCAAATGAGACTAAACTTTCAATTTCTAGGAAATAACCCAGGTCAAGGGCAATACCCTATATTGGTTTTGATAACAGTTACAATCACAAAATTCTGCAATATGACCCAGAGTTCAGAAAACAATGAAAAGCACTAAGCCTTTAAAAGCATGTTTCACCTGTGCATTTTTAGCTTATTTCTAGACTAGTAACACTGGACTCAATGAGGTGTTAGAAGAGAAGACACAAGCACCTAAATAGAGCTGGCCAGTTCCTGTCAGGTCTGTTATGCTACATCATTTAGGCATCCTGGTTTTCTGAGAGCTTGGAAGCATGACTGAGAATTCCTGTTGTGGTGGATAATAAAGTCAAAAGAAAATGAAAATATTTCATTCTCTTGAAGACTAAGGAGTGACTGCACCTCCCTGAGGTACTTTTGGCTATTATAGCAGAAACAGAGAGGACTGAATATGACTGCAGGAAGCTAATCCAACCGATTAACTGTTTCATTGGTGAACTAAGAGATAGTTAACTTAGTCCACAATGGAGAGCCTATGATTATTACCATTCCACTAGAAACTTTACACACAGATATCAGCACCCAAGAAGGGAAAACTGCCTAAATAGGGTCTAGAATTTGAGCAAAACCGTATACTTGTGTCTGTCTTTGCCTGAACTGACCAAGTAAATGTCTCCAGAGGATACTGTAACTACCCGTATCGCTTACAGCCCAGTTACACATGCACTTATTTGTATAAATGTATTGCTATATATATATAAAAGAAACAATCATAATGACTAAAAATGGGAAAAATGTCTTGGTGTTGAGGCCACTGTGCTGGTGAAATACTGAATTCCCAGCACTTGAGAGGAGAATAGGGAGCTCAGAGCTTTTCTTATCTACAATGTGTATTGGAGGTCATACTGGGATGTATGAGATAATGTCTCAAAACAAAAGTCACTAAACTCAGCAAAGAAAACCTGTCTCTTCACTAAACCAACATAATCCCTAACTAAATATTTGTCCTTCCACACACAGATAAATGCAATCCTCACTCATAATCAAGAAGATTTTCAATGGACACCATTAAATTAAACCATAGTCAATTAAAATGCAAAGTTGTGTAGCCCAGGCCCAAAGGATACATCCAGACTTAACCCCTACATTAAGGCTCAGAGATCATTGAGAAAGATGGAACAGAAAGACTTTAAAGACCAGAGGACTGCGTTTGCAGTGGGATTATGTCTCCTATTAATGTCAGAGGCTACACCCATGAAGTCTCATTAACACAACCGCACGAACAAGAGCTGAACAAGGACAGTAACAATAGATACTGTAAAGTAGATGAAGAAAAGTCCAGAATGTCTCATTTCTCCATAAAGAGCTATAGATAAGACAAATACAAAATGCTGAGAAGGGAAAATAGCTTTTCTGATGGAAGAGCACACTCATTGCTTACATAATACAAATGGTCAAACCTGAGAACATATAAATATAAGTCACATACAGACTGAGCAGACTGTACTTATGTTTTTAGGAACAAACATATATACATTCAGAATATATAAGCAGATTTGTATAAAATCCATATATGTCTGTTCAGGAAACAGTTCAGGAAAAAAGAGGTCATGAATTTGAGTAAGAGTAAAGAGATGTATATGGGAGGTTTTAGAAGAAGAAAATGTAAGGAGGAAATAATGTAACTATATAATAATATAAAAAATAAACAATAAATTGAAAAATACTTTGTGGATAAGAAAGCACTTTTGTAATTTTTATTACATATAAATAACACAAATGTAAAATCATTATGTTCAAGTAGAACTAAAATAGTAAGTCTATGTAATTTAGTAAGTGATGCTGTGTTAATAATGTCTATTTACTTTTAAAATGTCCTCAACAGTATCCCTATATATACTAGTTTTAATTGGTAACTTTACCATAGTTTTAGTGGTATGCTTTCATTTTTTTTCATTATCACTTACCAAAATGATTCTACATTTTTGAAAGCATTTTTTTTTCCAAAATGTTTTTAAAGAAATTGGGTCATATCAATAAATTATTTAGTCTATTTTAAAATGGCACTACATAAATACCCTGCTGACCCTTTGTTGCTTCCTGGAATACTCTTCGTTTGAAATGCACTGACTATCTTGGGTCATTAAAGTGCTCTCAGTAAATGGCATCATCTTAGGGCATCAATTTCCGTACTTTTATTTGCCATTAAAGACCAGGAAAAAATATAGAAAGAAACTGAACTGATTTGCTCCTGATAGACCTGGTGAGTAGATACCATACTTGTCATGTGACTTTATTTCTTGTTCTTTTGTTTGAATTAGCATTTATGTTGCCTGAAATCACTTTTTTGCCTCACGTGGACAAAAGCTGTTCCATAGCTGTCTGCACTATCTGGAGTGTTTTATGGCAGTAATTATCATACTGTTTACCAAATGGTCAAAGTTCAGTTTAAAACCATGTCAGGAAAATGTTGTATTGTAGATTGTTATAAAAGGGGACAGTCTTAGTTCCAATCTTATTCTACAAAACAGGTATTTAAAGTATGTCATGAAATTTGATAAACTGGTCATCTGAAGTTGGATTTATCATTTTGCAACAATGTAGGAAATAGAAGAGTGAGAAACTTGTAGAGCATACAGGAAAACTATCAGTGCCAGAAAGCAATGTGCAAGAGAAGTTTGGCCGGTGTGAAATACAAAGCATTACACTTCATACTGTGAGATTCAAGGAAGGAATAATTTTCTCTCTGATTCTGCAATAAGTCCTCTGAAGTCATAGCAAAAAAATAAAAAACAATAACAAAAAAAAAAAAAAACAACCCCAAACTAAAAAACAACAACACAAAAAATGTTAAATGATTTTCAGGAAAGTTTTCCTAATAATTTAGTTATTATCTGAGAGAGATCTTCAAAGTCAGTAGGCATTACATTGTCACAGAGTTTCCTATATGGATGACAGTCTTTGGAATTGTCCCTGAGAGCTAAGTGGCAGTAGCAGAATCCTACCTGGACAAGCACCAGAGTTCTCTAAGTACAAAAAGAGTCCCTGAGGCGTTTTGTCAAATGGCTTGCCTCGGGATCTGATGAAGATGCAGATTCTTGAGCTGCTGAGCTCAAGGTTTTGAGACAACGTATTTGGGGCCCAGAAGCCTGTTTTTGATGAAATTCTAGGCTATCCTGCTGTAGTATATTTAGTCTACTTTAAGAAAATCTTAACAGGTTTGCTGCTTATAGACACGGAGAGGCTGCTTCTCTAGAAATTATTCTGGTACCAGAAACTTCCAGTACTTTTTACCTATTGTATCCAGTCCAGACATTTTTTTTAAACTATGATCAAATTTCCCCAATTGTTTAGAATCTGTCAGGATGATAAAATATTAACGAAATTATTATGGCTACACTGTAACATTCATATTCTTACATATATATCTGCGATAATTGTTTATAAGTTGAGACATAAATTAGAAATCTGACACCATTAAATTATGTTTTTGAATTAATAAATATTGACTTTTAATTGTAGTTCTGGAGCTTGTGCACAGTGCCTTGTGTGTGCTACCAGTGGATCAGGGCCTCATCCCTGTAAAATCTTCATTTCTAAATGACCAGTGTAATGCTAATGCATTCTCTCGCTGTGCTTATTATTCTTGATTTCCTGTGTAGACAGTAATTCACCTTCAAGGTGTTTGAAGTCTTTTCTCAACTTTTTTTTTCTTTTGCAAAATACATTATAAGTTGAGAGGTAGGAAGGCTGGTGTTACTGCTCTGTTAAGCTTAGGAAGGTGACATTGGAAATGACGGTGTCATATTTTTCTCTTCTTTCACTCCATTACCTGATGTAATGAACCAAAGGAGGAGATCTTTAGTCTTCCTTCCTATTTATTCTCTATTTATTTATTTATTTTTGAATTTCTTATTGCAGTGGATCTACGCATACTGCTATATCTGATAGCCAGAAAACAGGTCCATGTAATGTTGGTTAATTTCAAAGATAATAGAAACTTGAGCAAGATGATTTTATTTAGAAACCTTTGCTGAGCAATGATTTATATTAAGAGGGAATGAACTAATGAAAACAGTTTTATAACAGTTTTATTTATCCTAAAATCAGTTGATAAAGCTGATAAACATGGACTCAATTTGTCACTGATGGATCTTGGAATCTCTGTTTAACAAGTCCCTATACCTGCTCATAGGGAAATAATATGGTAAAAACTGGACTAACAATTAATGCTGGGTTTGTTTGCTAGGTGCATGCTGTATAAAAGTTTTCATAACTAAATCATTTAGGAACCTATAGCCATAGCTAGCAGTTTTGACAGTATCTAAGAAATGTTTGAAAGTGCATGTTTAAAATTTCACTCTCTTCCTTTTTCTGAGATTATATTAGTTATATAAAATTAGATTTTGATTGTTTCCAGGCTATTGAATTTTCTTTCTCTGAGATTCCCATATACTAAATAATATACTTTTTTCTCAGCAGCTCATGTAACTTTCTGTAAAATTTACCACAGATTATGACACAAAGTAAATCTCAGCAAATATAAGAAAACCGAAATAAAACCCTGAATCTTATTTGAGCACCATAGCTTAAAGCTCAGCAACAATAGCAACAACAAAACACATACAAAGTTATGGATGCTAAGAAGCTCAAACTTGAAAAAAAAAACTGGATCAAAACAGAAATTATGAAGGACATTAAAAATCACCACATAACCAATTCTATAGGATGCAATGAAGGTATTTTTAAGAGCCCAGTTCATAACACTAAGTAGTTACATAAAAAAAACAAGAAAAATATTATATTAATAACATTATGGCATAGTGGAAAGTTCTAGAAAAACAAAAAAGAAATAATACCCAAATGAGTTGACAGGAAGAAAAATCAATTTCAGAGTGAAAATCAATAAAGTAGAAACACAGGAATTAATAGAATCAATGAAATGAAGAATTGGTTCTTTGAAAAAAAAATACAAAACATTGGCAGAACATTAGCCAATTTAAAGAGGAAAATATACAGACATTTTTTTGATGAACTTAAGTTTGAGCATGACATCACTGATGATGTACAGTGACAGATATAAGTTCATAAAAAAACTACATGTGTTGAATAATGTACTGATTTTAGCCAAGTGCATAAATTTCTCATGTTGTCCAGCTAGAGTTACTTGGAAAGACCATATTTATTACTTTACTAAACTGATTTGATTATTCTATCTACGTTTATCTCGGTATCTTAGCTCAGATTTTTTTGGAGAAAATAAACATAAAGATCTTCAGAATAAATCCAAGATGGAACTAAATAAGTTATATGAGTACCATAAGTTCAACCAAATTTAATACTAATTAATTAGCTAATTTTAATGTTCAAGTTATTAATTATAAGCTCAATCGTCCTACAGTTTATCTTCAAATTCCATCCCTTCCACTTCCCAAGAATCCAAGACAAAAGCATATCATACTTAATGGAGAAATGTTGGATAAAAATGAGAACAAGATAGTTCAGCTTGCCCTGTCTAACACAATCAATAGTTAATAAGAAACTCTAAAGTCAATATATTAATAATATCACAGTCTTTAAAAACATTTTAAATTACATAGTAACTATAGAGCTCATGTCAAAAGCAGTATAACAAACTGCATGTGTGCGCATATCTCTTTGTAGTTCTGGAATGGATAGTATGTTTTGAGAGTGTATTCTATGTAGCTGTGGATACATTATTAAAATTAGACCAAAATTTTACTGCTTGTAACAGTCTCCTTCAGGAAAAAGTATTTAGACCCTTGTAAACATTATTTTTTCTGGATTGCTTTGAAATAGATGCTATTATTATCTTAATTTTTATAAAGGATTTTAAAACATAAGGAGGCACAGCTGAAGTAACTTACCAGGAAAATTCATTAAAAAACTTTGATGTGGAAATTTTGCAACTTTTCCTTTGTCTATTGAATTCAACATTTTGAGTAATTAAGATAGTTCTGTTTTTAATCTATTAAATTTCTCAATGTTTTTCTTTGTGGGACTCTAGTTCTAAAATGCATTTAGATACCTTCCAGATCGCATGTTTTTTGTTTTTTTTTAATAAAGAAGAATATAAGTAAGACTGTGTCTTGCTGTTTCTCTATTCCTTTTATAGCCTAATAACTTTTATACTTTTTCACCTGGGAGCTCTTTAAAAACATTATATTTGCTATTTTTTAAATATTTGAAACTGAAAAGCTTCTGTAAAGCAAAAGACACTGTCATCAAAACAAATAGACGGCCTACAGATTGGGAAAGAATCTTCACCAACCCTTTATCTGACAGAGGGCTAATATCCAGTATATATAAAGAACTAAAGAAGCAGAAAAACAACAAACCAAGTAATCCACTTAAAAAATGGGGAACAGAGCTAAACAGAGAATTCTCGAAAGAGGAACATCGAATGGCAGAGAAACACTTAAAGAAATGCTCAACCTCATTAGCCATTAGGGAAATGCAAATCAAAACGACCCTGAGATTTCACCTTATACCCATCAGAATGGCCAAGATGAAAAACTCAAGTGATAGCACATGCTGGAGAGGTTGTGGAGAAAAGGGAACCCTCCTCCATTGCTGGTGGGAATGTAAACTGGTTCAACCACTTTGGAAGTCAATCTGGAGCTTTCTCAGACAACTAGGAGTAGTGCTACCTCAAGACTCAGCTATACCACTCCTAGGTATATACCCAAAATTTGCTCAAGTACACAACAAGGACATTTGTTCAACCATGTTCATAGCAGCTTTATTTGTAATAGCCAGAACTTGGAAACAACCCAGATGTCCATCAACGGAGGAATGGATACAGAAATTGTGGTATTTTTACACAATGGAATACTACTCAGCAATCAAAAAGGAGGAAATCATGAAATTTGCAGGCAAGTGGTGGGATCTAGAAAAGATCATTCTGAGTGAAGTATCCCAGAAGGAGAAAGACAAACTTGGTATTTACTCGCTTATATAGACCTACAAGATATGATAAACATAATGAAATCTACACACCTAAAGAAGATAATCAAGAAAGTGGACACAGGCGAAGGTGATTAATCCTCATTTAGAAAGACAAATGGGATGTGCATTGAACTTATGACAGGAGTCTACCACAAAAGGCATCTGAAAGACTCTAGCAGTGTTTCAAAGCAGACACTAAGACTCATAACCAAACCCTCGGCAGAGTGCAGGGAATCATATGAAAGAAGGGAAGTTAGTATGATATGGAAAGGATAGGAGCTCTACAAGGACCAAATATATCTGGGTACAGGGTCTTTTCTGAGACTGACACTCAACCAAGGACCATCTATGGATATAACCTAGAACTTCTGCTCGGATGTGGCCCGTGGTAGCTCAGTAACCAAGTAGTTTTCCAAAGTAAGGGGAACACGGACTATTTCTAACAGGATCTCAAGGGCAGACTGTTTGACACCCCCCCCCCAGGGGAGGAGCAGTCTGTTAGGCCACAGAGGAGGACTTTGCAGCCAGCCCTGAAGATACCTGATAAAACAGGGTCAGATGAAAGGGGAGGAGGTCCTCCCCTATCAGTGGACTTGGAAAGGGGCAGGGAGGAGACCAGGGAGGGAGTGTGGGGTTGGGGAGGGAATGAGGGAGCAGGATACAGCTAGGACACAGAGTTAACAAAATGTAACTAAAAAGAAAAATAAATAAATAAATAAATTTTTGTTGGGGAGACATGCATACCACTTCACATATGTGGAGGTCATAGGGCAAGTTTCAGCAGTCAAGTCTTTCTTTCCATCTTTTGGGTCTGAGAAATCAAACTCAGGTCTTCTGACTAGGCAATATCACCTTAACTCACCGAGCCAACCCATCATTCCCTGGAAATTATTTTGAACATTGTTTATGGATAGATGACATTATATTTAATTTGCCAGATAAGAGATCATGCAAATGTAAACTCCACCAGAAACATTTTGCACATTATTACATGAAAAAAAAAAAGGCAAATGATTCCAGTCTGAATATAAAATAATTAAAAATCTTAAAATATACCCAAAATGCAGCAGGTCCATGGTTACCACCTCATTAAAAAACACAAACATTTAAATTAGGACAATATGGTGGTATATCCTGGATTTATAGTAAATTGTTATCATTTTTTTTTGTACTTCCTTTATGGCCATTCTGCTGGTTGTTTGGTATGGCCTTCCAACATCCCTCTGTTTTTCTCCATTGCTGACAGAATTGTAACTCTATTCCGGTATCTACCTCTTCCCTAGTGCCTTTGGTCAGTTAGACTCTGACAGATTTTGTGTCATTAACTGCACTCTCCTATTCTCATTTCCAAAGAATCAAAGAGGTGGGCAACCCAAGGTTGGGAAACCCAGAACCACGGCATCATTTTCAGCGTTTGTTCCTCTTACTGCTTCCTCCCTTCATGGATCAGTTTTGGCTTTAAGATTACCACAGCAGTCACAAGATGTCTGCCAGCAGCTTACCCACATCTTATGCTTGTCCACATGCATAAAGGAAGGCCTTTTCCATTGTTGAGCAAGTGATTCTCTCAAGTCCTGCAGAGTCGCTCTCATATCTCATTAGTTACCGTTGTATGTCTTGCCTTTGCTTGGTAAATTCAATTATTTAATTTTATTTATATTTTAGGCAACATCTTTACACCTGGGCTGGCCACCACTTAGCTCAGTAGCTGATGATCTTGAAGTTCTGTTGTGCCTGGTTCCTTTCTCTGGGTGCTAATATGAATGCATCGTACCATCATGCCTGGTTATTGTGGTGGTAGGCATTGAACCTAGGATATAATGCATACTAGGTAAGTCCTCTACCAACTGAAACATATTGCTGGCCCAACATATTTGTCATTTGAATACATTGTCAATCATCTTTGCTTACGTCTAATTTTTTAATTACTGTGATAAGAGGGAAATGAAACTAGCTTGTCTTGATAAAGAGCTTGTTTGAAACCACTGCACGATAGCACGTGCTTCCTAAATGTGTGTTATCACACCAAGATAAAGAATTCTTCTAAGTAAAAGTGACCCAGGGAACTTTGGAACTTTGCTCGGGTTATTCAGATAGTGCCAAGAAGCTTTCTTTCTAATATCAACATTGTACAGGATCTATAATTTATTATTTAAAATATATGACAGGTTAAACTCCAAAGTTGCTCATAATTGATGGAAAGAGCATGCCTTTAGAGATATAAATCTATGACATTTCTACTTAATATGGACATTGAACTACAGAGCTGCTGAACAGGTGATCAATAAATATGCATTTTACGTATGAATTTCTTTTCTCTCTTCTTTTCTCTTCCTATGTCTCCTTCCCTCCCATCCCCTTAAGTATAGATTAAATAAAAGACTAATACAGTAGTTTTGTTTTTATTTTTAGAGAGGCCAAGTAGCATACACATGTGATTTAATTTTTCTTTTCTCTTCTGCCCTAATAGCATTCTTTTCCATAATCTCAGATCTTCTAATTTACTCCACAATCTGGTATGATGACTAACTTCATACAGCACAGTAATTTGAAGGCATTTTAGATTTTAAATCTTTTGTGCAATCTAATTCTTTTCATGTAGATTTTTTTAAGAGGAATGTAATTATAGTAACTTGAAATAGACAAGTCACTTCAAGTAATTGCTTTTATTTTACAAATATCCAGATTTCTAGGAAAGAGTTAACACATTGACCAGCTTTACAATTTAAATGACTCATTATTTCTCACTATTTTTCTTGTGTTTCTGGTGGTCTCACCTCTGCATGTCTGTATTTATCTTCTTTCTTACAACTTTGTTTGAATGTTTTTTTTAATTGTTTGTATAATTTTGGTTTTGAAAGAGAAAATATGGCTATTTCCCAACAATTTACAGTCTTCCAGACATTAATCTATGTGTGGATGTTAAAATATACAGATTATCTGCAAACAAATATCAGGTATTTTATCTTTTCTTTTAAATACCTCAATATTACCAATAAAATACTACAATATTCAGTTTTTCTTGCATATTCTTATTTTGTGTTTAATGTAAAAATGATTTAAATATTGAACCACAGAAAGCTGCAAAATGAATATTTTTGAATGATATTTTTCCACATCCAACTTGTATTTATTCATGTTTACTGGCAGATACTGAAACCAGAAATACACAAATAGATGAATTACTATTTATTTTGTAGAATGTGCTTCTATTTTCACTTTCTAAGTTATTATTTGGTCACAAAGGTTAATATTATTTTATTTTTCAATCTTCATTTTGATGCACCTGTGTTTTTTATGTATCCTGACATATCTGACCCAAGTTTGTGGTCTTCCCAATCAATAGAGATAAAACAATAGTAGTCAATTTAATGTGCAGGCCTCCCTAATTTCTTCAGTCATCCTAACTGTCAAAATGTTATCCAACAGCTAGTTAACATCAGTAGACCTATTGTCAGCAGGATGATAGACTAGAGAAAAATGAAGGGATTAATCAGCCACAAAGATAGCCACCTCATTATGAAGAACAAAGATGTGGGTAAAGAATATAGGACACAATAAGAATTAACTCAGAGTCTGGGATTTGTTTTGCCAGTAGTAGGTGGTTCCACAAGCCTTAGACTCAGACCAATTCACAAAACATACATAAATTCAGATTATGCACATACCATAAATATCTAATTTTAGACATAGTATTTTATTTTAACTTTTTCCTTATTACTATGATTTATTACATTTATTCACTTTGCATCCCATCTGTAGTTCCCTCTATCATCTCTTCCCAGTCCCACCCTTCCTCTCTCTCCATGCACATCCACTGGTAGGGGAGGTCCTTCTCCCCTACTATCTCACCCCAGCCTATCAGGTCTCATCAGGACTGCCTGAATCTTCTTTCTCTGTGGCCTACGTAGGCCACCTTGTCTGGAGGAGGTGGTCAAAGAGCCGGCCACTGAGACCATGTCAGAAAATGACCCTCCTCCCCTTACAAAGAAACCCACATGAAGATTGAGCTGTCCATGGGCTACATCTTAGGAGGGGTATAGGTCCTCTCCATGCATGGTCTTTGGTTGATTCATCAGTCTTAGCAAGACCCACTTAGCCCAGACATTTTGGTTCTGTTGGTCTCCTTGTGGAACTCTTGTCCCCTCCAGGTCTTTTGTGACAATTTGCACAGTATTTTATTGTTGCAGCAAATAGTAAGAATAGTTGAAATCATTATTTATGTGGCATGCACAAAGCTACATTTCAAAGGATGCTAGACCCATAACTTACAATTTATCATATCAGTTCAAAATAGAGAATTATGTGAAATGAGTTGCTCAAACTCAGATGTAAGCATTCATATGTTTAACAGAATCTCTTGTCTCTGGGTCAGTTAACTGGTTAGGATAGTTAATTCCCACAGACAAAACAAACAAACAAACAAACCAAAAAACGGATATTAACTAACACAGGTTCTTTCTGGCTTTAAAAATAAATCCAGAAAACCTAACACAGTAATGAGTGAACTCTGCTTTAAATTCTGTAACATGTATACAACATTAAATAACCTACTGCTAAATTAATCATTATTCCTCATTTAACTCATATCTTTGTCTACTATTTCATGTGTGTTGTTTGTGTCTGTCCACATAAATACAGATATTTCTTTTCTTTCACCCACATGTGAGCATGTGGAGACCAGAAGTTAATGTTAGTTTTCTCTCTCTCTCTCTCTCTCTCTGTGTGTGTGTCTCTGTCTCTCTCTTTTAAATAATCATCAGTTCATAGAAATTTATGTATATTAAAGTTACTGAAGATTAAAAGAAGATCATAATTTATTTACAAATTATGTTGTACTAATCTTTAAATCAATCTTTGTGTTATTCAACTGCTCCTGTGAATTCAAGGTATAATATAACTTCATCTGCTTTAATTTTCTCACACTAATTCATCTTTGTTACTTTTTAACAGTATTGTCAAACATATGACATTTTGTATGCTATTGGCCTAACAGTGCTACAGACACTTACGACCATTAATAACTTCTTGAATAGCCAGAAAAGAGAGAAAATATTCACCAATATTGTCTTTTTCTTCTTCCTTACATGGGGGTTGTTTGTTAAGACAAAGTCTTTTGTGGCTCAGGGAGATCTTAAACTTTTGACCCTCCCTCATCTACCTCTTAAGAGCTGGAACAACAAAGATGTATCCCTACGATTGGCTCATATGGAAAATTTTTAAAAATTTGACACATAATGGAAATATTTTTATTGCGAGATCTTCATGTACATACATGAACAAAATGTAATGATAGATAATAACAATTAGTGTATATAATATATTTACACTTTATTCTTTTGAACATCCCACTGCCCACTCTGGTTCTTATCCCGGGTATTTTTGGTGGTCCCTCTTCTTTTCATGTCACATATATCCCATTATCCTCTCTTCTTCTTTTCATGCTGACCTTTATTTATCTTCTCTCATATTCTCTTCTTATTTTTATTATGATGCTTTTTTAAAAAACTTACCTTTACTGCTGGTTATTTATTTATTTTTTCATGCATTTAAATCATGTTACAGACTACTTGTTTTCAGCTCAAGATTTCTCTAGTGTCACCACTTTAGAGGCAGTAGGACCTGGAAGGATGGAGCTCATAAATGAGGTGGACTAAAATCTCATGCAATAGACAGCTTTTTTCAGAGTGACAGATAGATATACAATGATGTTTAAAAAATGTCACATGAGTAAAGTTCTCAGGAGTTCAAGCAGTGCACGATCACGAGAACAAGCTGCACTTGGCAGAGCATGTTTTTCACAGAGGCATGTAAAAGAAAACAGCAGTAAGCAATAATGATTAATCTGAAGCAAACTCACACCTACTCCCTACAGCTGCGAGAAACAAGAAAATACATTCCAAGAACAATTCCATGTTTTAGAGAAAATGAAGTCATAGGACACTTGTTTTGTTTTCTTACTAGGAGTAAGACTTCTCTTCATATGATTCCATTCCTGAAACATTCCAACACGGTAGGATCTCTTACAGTATGAAGGGGTCTGTTCACAGTGCATTTGATATGTTGATGGTTATGCCTTCTTTGTTTTACCTCCATTTAAAAATTATTCAGAAAATATTTAAATTTAAACATATTTTGATTATATTCTTTTTTTTTTCTAGCTGCATTTTTTTTTAATTTTTCTTTTTAGTTACATTTTGTTAACTCTGTGTCCCAGCTGTATCCCGCTCCCTCATTCCCTCCCCAACCCCACACTCCCTCCCTGGTCTCCTCCCTGCCCCTTTCCAAGTCCCCTGATAGGGGAGGACCTCCTCCCCTTTCATCTGACCCTGTTTTATCAGGTATCTTCAGGGCTGGCTGCAAAGTCCTCCTCTGTGGCCTAACAGACTGCTCCTCCCCTGGGGGGGGGTGTCAAACAGTCTGCCCTTGAGATCCTGTTAGAAATAGTCCGTGTACCCCTTACTTTGAAAAACTACTTGGTTACTGAGCTACCATGGGCCACATTCGAGCATTCTTTCTCTTCCCCAAGTCCTTCCAGATCTTCTCCATCTCCTACCCAACCAACTTTAAATTCATTTTCAAAAAGAAACAAAAACCCAATGCAACAGCAAAAACCCCAAATAAAACCACATTGAAGATGAAAAAAAATAGCAACAAAGAAAAACAAACAAACCACCAAACTGTAACCAAATTTAAAAAAAAATAACGCAAAATCTGATTTTGTAGTTGCCCATTTTATGTCGAGCAACTACTCTTGAAACATGGAGTGGAGTGGCTGAAATACCCACTGTCACTCTACTGAAGAAAATTAACTTTCCTCTCCCATCAGGTATGAATAACAGTTCAGTTGTTAACATTTTCCCTAATAGGTTTTCATTCATTAAAAGTAATTAGTTTTAAAACTAATTAATTAATTAAATTATTTTAAAATGTACTGATCTTGGAGTGCTTGGATTCTGGATCAGGAATTTGAACAAGAACTTGCAATTCCCAGAGCCAGGCCATCTCCTTCCATTAGCCATTCTCAGCACAACTAGTCTCTAGTGCCATATGGAGCCTGAGTCTGAACTCAGTTAAAGACACCCTAAGCCAGTTTCCTCCCTATTCACCTGCTTATCTATCTGCCATGCCTAACTGGTACCACTTGGAGCCTGAACCAGAATCCAGAAGAGACCTGGTGGCTATCTGCTTCTTTTCACATCTAGATGTCTAACAGGGGCTTCTAACTCCCCTGATTTACTAAAACCTTGGTAGTGAAGGTGTGTTATGGGCTAATTCTCCCATCACTGGTAGATACTTATATTGACTGTGATGCTGATGACCAAGAAGCTTCTTCTCTCAATTGTGGCTAATGGTATTTCAGAAAAATTGCTGTAGTAAATGAACTAGACACTGATGTGGATTACAAAAAGGTTGTCATGTTCAATGAAATACTGTATAAAAAACTAATTTCCAGTATGGATTGATGCATTTAAATATAAATATAATTTTGATAAAGATTTAACTTCAACTGACATTTTTATATTAACTCTGAAGTCACATTATCAACTGGGCACATCTTGGTAGTCATCATATGGAGTGAATCACTTTCTATTATCCAATATTTTCCATATTGTTTTAACATTGAGATTATGCATAGTCTCAAAAGGTCTCAAACCTAGCTTTTGCATGGAATCTTTAACAGGCACTAGTTTGGTTGTTAGCAGGAATGAAAAATTGGGGCAATAGTTGAAATCCAGAGTGCCCTAGTTACTGTTTGAAATAAACCACGCTGAAGCTTAGAATTCTGCCCTTTCTGCATGGCCACAGCTCTGCTGCTTCTGTCTCTCACAGTTAATGTTCCTGTTGAGAGCAAAGGAGACTATCTGGAATGGTCCTTACGTCTAAGGTAACAGAAAAGATTTCTCAAGGTGTTAAAAATAATGCTTTCTTATGGTTGTCCCTGTTTGAGGTAGAATCTTTTATGCTGTATGCTCTACCAAAATGGTGAAACTAATGTTACTTTATATCAGAGGTTGTGTACATTTAAAACTGATCAATGCTGTCCTTAAGCACCCTTTCTAATATCATGTTGTATAGGCTTTTCACATGTTGACATTTGGCAACTTGATATTTGATTTCAGAGTTTATTATGTTTTTCATATTATATATGATTTGATGAGTCTTAATCGTGACTGTAAATAACCCAGAATATACTCATGAACACACAATGATTTTATTATCCTTGCAAGCTGGTGTCGCCTTTATTATCTAGTAGATCAATTTATGTTTTATAATTCATCAATGATTAATAATAACTATTATTTAATATCTGAATTAATTTTAGAAGTAGAGTTTAATAGTTCTCAGATATATTTAGAAAAATATTATGTAAATGACAGTATAATTAAACTGAAATTCCATGTGTGATTTTGAGATAGATATATTAGTTCCCTTATAAACCTATGAACTATATGTATAGTGCAAAATACAATTTCGACTTAGGAGGATTTGATATGAACTAGTGATTGTATAAGAAAGACAACATATAATATTTATAGGTATATGCCACACATTTAAATCACTAGGCTACAAAATAAAATGTATCTAATGTTAAATATATATATTAAATTCTTTATTAATTACACTTTATTCATTTTGTATCCCCCCCAATGGTTCCCTCCCTCCTCCCATCCCAATCCCTACCTTCCTCTACCCTCTGCATGCATGGCCCTCCCCAAGTCCACTGATAAGGGATGTCTTCTTTTCCTTCCTTCTGATCCTAGTCAATTAGGTCTCATCAGGAGTGGCTGCATTGTCTTCTTCTGTGGCCTGGTAATGCTGCTTCCCCCTCAGGGGGAGGTGATTAAAGAGCAGGCCAATCAGTTCATGTCAGAGACAGTCCCTGTTCCTATTACAATGGAACCCACTTGGATACTGAACTGCCATGCACTACATCTGTGCAGGGGTCTTAGATACTTTTAAAGTAATTTTGTTTTATCTGCTATATTAACCCCCAAATCTCACTCTCTTTTTCTCTCTTTCTTTCTCTCACAGACACTTGCACACACACACACACACACACACACACACACACACACACACACAATTAAAATTCTAAGAACGGAAATTCCTTGAGAGCTGAATTTTGTGTGTGTGTTTGTGCATGAGGCACAAAGTGAATGTGGAGGTCCGAGGACCACTTGCACAAGTGAGTTACTTCCTTTTCCCTGACGTTTGGCCTTAAGGACTGAACTCAGACTTTGCAACAAACATCCTTTTTCTTCCAAGCCATCCTCTTGGCCCGAATGAGCAACTCTAATGTAATAATGAAAGCTTGAAAGACAAAAGACAAATCCTTAACACTTTACCTAAAAGCATTAAGGCATAAAAGTTTCTTGGAAAGTTTTAGGAGAAAGGCAAGAGAAACGATGTAAAGTTCGATTCCAGAACTATTGACCTTGAGGGATGAAAGCACATTCAAGTATAAATTTCCAGTAGAATGTTATATGTTTGTGTTCGTTGTGAGAAGATGAAAGCAGAAATAATACAGAGGAGAAACTTCAGCATGCTGTAGTTCAGGTGAGAAGGAAAAGTAGAAAAACAAGTTTAGTTGTTTTCAACAAAGAGATGACAATTGAAGGATGAGTTCTCTGAGGAATAGGATTGTGAGAAAAAACCATGGGTATAAAGTAATTTTAAAAGCCAATAAAATTTTTTGTTGATCTATTTTTTGATATCCAGCTCAATATTCTTTTGACAATCATGAAAAATATGAAGCGTCCATGTTCAGAAAGCAAAACTGCTTCCTGAAACACCTATCTCCGAAACAAAGGCTTATATCAAATTCCATTTAAACCTGCCTACTTTTAACAAAGCAGTAAGTCGTCTGTGTATAAGCTAGCCACATCTTTTCTTATGGAAGAATTTATTTCATCCAAATACTTTATCCCTTTGAACAGAAGACTTTAGAGAAAGGGGAAAAGTATATTTATTTTCCAGAAGTTGTTAGGTAAACTCCACACAGAGAATATTTTTATCCAAGATCCAGGATTTGATGTGAACATGAATTTCTCATTTTCTATTACTCATTCTTGAAAAAATGCAAATCAAGTATCCTTGGAATTCCTAGTTTCCACCAATTATGTACACCTATCCTGGAAGACCCTTACTTACTCCCCAAGGACTTTAAAATCTATTTAAATCTAATCTAGGCTTCTTAACCTCTACCTCCCTTCCATCTCACTGACCTTGGGTAGGGGAGAGAAAGGTTAATAGGGATGGAGAATGTGGACTTCATTAGATGTAGTTCCTTGGGGTGATTCTGCTATTCATCTTCAGAATTTCAGCAGTCCAGACAAACAGCAAATGCATCACAAATCATCAGCAGAGACATGACACAGCAACAGCAGCAGCTTGATTCAGCAAACAAGGCACATAGAGTTCTCCAGAGCTTTTCTCTCTAGGAGCAAAGGAAAGTGAAGCAAAGTGGTGAAATCATTGCGGTGCAAAACGATCTTTCTGTCTGTGGGCTCCTATGTATACCTTTGCAGAGTCCATACCCGGATGCTTTTCAACTGGTAAAAAGCATGATCCCTGCATGAGGCAGCTTACTGTTGACAAGAATCACAGGCCCTCTTACAAAGCTGTTTATCAGCTGACAAAAATCACCTGCCCCTCACAAGGCTGATATCAGTTATGGACAAATCATTCCTGCACCCCACACTTGGGACAACAACATAAATATGTCAATACAACACAACCAAAACATCCACTACACCAAGGACTATAAAGATTTTTATTCATCCCTAACAAAGTTTAGCTGCCTCATTGAAGTAGTTCCTGGAGGCTGTTCTGTCATGTTGTCATGCTCACAAGCCTTGGGTTCCTCCTGACCATGAAGGCTGGTAGCCACGAACCACCAGGAAAGAGGGCACTCACAGAATTTACACTCACTTCTAATAAATATTCACACATATAGATAAACATATATTTTAAGTTAGAGTACTGAAGGATACAGTGTGTGAGGATGTCATTAGCATGGAAAAGGCTAAAGTAGTTGTCTATTATGTTATAATCTGGAAGAGTATCCAAATTATCTTTTTAAGAGGTAGCACTTGCTCAACTGTGTTCATTGTGGAGGTTTTGGTGATTATTAATATTTAATATTGATTTACCTTTTAGTTAAATAGCAGTTAATCCTAAATCAGTTGTATACCCAAATCACCACACAGAGACTAAGACTTATTTAGTTAACCTAGAGCACAATGCTGGGCAATAATTACTCCATCCTAAATGTCCAAGCCAGCATAGCTTCCTCCATTTCAGATTTCCCACATTATACTTGCTTTTTAGTCATGTCTTAGGTCGTATTCATTTCTCTTGATGTTTTCCAGTCCTCTCCTCTCTAAACTCTCCTCCCTACTCTCTCCCTTTTTTTCCTCCTCAGAACCAGAATGTCTCACCATATTCTTCCATTGCTCAATATCAGCTAGTTGTTTTTTATCTGCAATACAGAAAACAAATGGTAGCATGTATACACAAACTTGAGACAATGCAATGTCCAGATTGAAACCAGATAGTGGGGTAGAGAAATAATGACTTAAATGAACAAGGTTAAATTGTATTTGTTCCACAAGAATATTATATCAACAGGGAGACTTTGTTCATAATAGTCAGAAACTAAAAAAAATACCTAGATGTTTCTGAAGAATGAATAAAGAATATGTGGCACGTTTTCACAGAGTATTACTCAGCTCTTAAACAACATCATGAAATTTATGGGCAAATGCAAACAACTACAAACAACTAGGAAAAAAATATTTTGAGTGAGGTAACCTAGCCCTCATGTGGACTCCTAGTAATGAGAACACAGAGTCTGAACTAGCTATCTTTCATACCCAAGCAAGGTTTCCAAGGTGGGACCGGGTTCCATTATATTTAGTTTTTTGGTATGGGAGTCTCATAGAGATCCCTAATCAGCCCAGGCTGATGCCAGGCTAAAGGATCCGTCTCTAAAACTGACAGTGTGGTCTCATTGCCAAGGACAACTTTCATATAACTCATTGAATGTTGAAAGGTGGAGCTGGTGCCAGCATAGAGCCTTCAAACTTATGTTCTATTCTCTTTGGCTCAAGAAGGCTAAGGAAAGAGGAACCTAGACACCAACCCAACCACAAAACCTTAGACATACAGTCTGTTATGTCTGCCTGCAAGATATGCCGGAGCAATGCTAGTGCTGAACTTTTGATATTAGCTAACTAATGTTTGGTTTAACTTAAGATCCAAAGAGAGAGAGAGAGCCCATGACCTACACTGGCTGATTAGTCAGGAACCAGAGATTAGATAGCTCAGAGACCTAGAGTAGAACCACACCTAAATGGGAAAAAAATCACAATATTTCTTTTCCTATTCTGCTATGCTCAGAGATAAGTGCCGTGTCCAGTTCTCTTCACAGAGGCTTTCTCTGCAGCAGATGGGAACACGTGCTGGGTGCTAACACATCCACACACTATGTAGAAAAAGAGTCTAATTGGAGCTCTTTATCATGTTCCTTTTCTCAAGGGTTAGGGAATCCTGAGGAGGATGGAGAGAAATGGTTGTTTGCGTCAGAGGGGATGAGGGACACCATGAGACCATGCATCACCAAATCAACCGAACAAGACATTTATGGTCTCACAGAGACTGAAACAACAAGCAAGGGGCCTACATCGGTCTGCACCAGGTCCTTTGTGTATATGTTATGGGTATCAGGATTTTTTTTTGTCGGATTCCTTACAGTCATAACAGGTATATCGCTTACTCTTTTTTACTCTCTTGGTACTCTTTTCTTTATATTTGGTTGCCTTGTCCAGACTTCATATATGAGGGTTTTGACTTGTTTTATTTCTTCTTCTTTTGTTCTGTTTGGCTGTCTTCTCTTGGAGGCTTATTCTTTTCTGAAAAGGAAACTGATGGGGAGTGGATCTGGGAAAATAAGAGGTGACAAGACTAGGAAGAGTGGAGACTGTGTTAACTGTGGGTGGGATATATTATAGGAAAGAATTATCTATTTCTAATAAAAAAGTAAAGATAAGGTAGCATTTTCTTATTTCCCGTAGTCTGTATTTTAAACAGAAGCCACATTTAGAAATATTAAATAAAACAATCTATTTGAGAAATCATACTCAAATGTACTCACTAAAATTATATATTATAATATTTATGATATATGCTTATTCTACATAATGTAGTATAACCCTAAACTTAATCCCAGATAGCATTATGACTTTACATTGTAGCTTTAGTTTCTCAAACATTCTGAGAAAAATAATTATGAAGTTAATACTATAAGGCTTACTTTGAAAAACTGATAAAAACTCTAGGGAAGCCACTAGCATAAAATATTTTCATCATCTTTTGCTTTCATTTAAATTGGACATTAAAAAACATCATTTCCTAAACAACTCTATAACTTGAAGATTTTGTTCCAAATACAAACTCCTCCACAGTTAACAAGCCTATGAGGAGAGTGTTACTCTCCTCTCTTTGCCCTCACACAGAACTGGCCTTTCTTTACACATTAACATGTAACCATGGTCACAAAAACTCAGACGGTGGCACTTACTAATAATTGAGCTGTGCAGGTTTCTTGGTCCAATAGCTGTTCATTGGTTTAGAAAACATATGAGCTAAATGACCCTTTGTTTCTGCCTTTTCTTCCTGGAAACATATTCTTGAAATGGCCATTGATGTGGACATACAAAAGCCTGTCTTGTGAGTTGCTAGAAGTAATGTTAAAGATATCTTGTAGATATAGTCATTTTAAAAGGTTTTCTTGTAACTGTAAACATTGTACTATGACAATCATTTAAAATTCGACTGTGGTCACTGAGAACTAACACATAAGCACGTTTTAAGTTATTTTCTCTTCCTGGCATAAAACATGACCAAAATATGTGGAGGAGGTAAGGATTTTTTTTTTAATCTTACAAGTTTATCGTCCTTCATGAAGGGAAGTCAAGGCAGGAACTCGCAAAGGTATGAAACCTGAAACAGAAAAGAAAAAAAAGCATAGATAATGGGATGTGTACTGCTTACTAAATTTCTCCTCGTTGCTTGCTACACTGATTTATTTTACAACCTATCGCCCCAGAAACATCTCCTCAGAAGTAATGCTTCTTAAGTGACAAGGGCTTTCCCACATTAATCATTAATCAGGAAAATGCACTATATTCTTGGCTATAAACAATATGATCGAGGCATTTTCTTAGCTGCAGTTCCTTTTCCCAAATAACTCAACCCTGTATCAAATGAACAGGTTAACAACAAAACTTACCACCCAGACTCCAAATGTGAAAAACTGAACATTTGTGCATGTTTCCTTGATAACTTACTATCATTACTAAATACTTTAAAAAACTTAGAATTTAAGATAAGTTGTATGGTGTACTAGGAGAGCATAATGCCAGGTTTACTGTATGTCATTAACCATATGAAATCACCTTTCATGTATTAAAAACATGAATTTTCAAACAACCTTTAGGGATATTAGGTTATGTGTCAGAGGAATGTAGTTTTCAGTTTCTATATGTTTAGCTCAGAGAAGGCTCACTGTATTAATTATCAGGTTAATTTCAGGGAAGTCCTTCTTAGTTTTCATTTTTTAATTTTTATTTGATTCATGTTTATTTTTTTTACATCCCAAGTGTGCCTCCT
Organism: Psammomys obesus; assembly: GCF_907164565.1. Taxonomy (NCBI): domain Eukaryota; kingdom Metazoa; phylum Chordata; class Mammalia; order Rodentia; family Muridae; genus Psammomys; species Psammomys obesus. The sequence goes on along the minus strand of NW_026596244.1, from coordinate 1,701,961 downwards.
CCTTCCTCTTCTCCCAATACCCCTCCCCTTCCTTCCCTTTCCTTTTCTCCCTAGAAAAGGGGAACCATCTCCCTCACATATCTTCATCCACTGAGGCCAGGCAAGGCAGCCCTGCCTGGGGGAAGTGATCGAAAAGCAGACAACAGAGTCCATGTTAGGAACAGCACTCCCACCTCGCTTTACTCACCAAGTGATCCTCATGAAGACCAAGCAGCCCATTACTCACATATGCAGGATGCCTAGAACCAGACCATGCATGCTCCTTAGTTGATGTCTCAGTCTCTGTAAGCCCTGTGGGTTTGGGTTAGTTGTCTCTATTGGTCTTCTTGTGAGGGTCCTGCCATCTTCAGTTTTCCCCCAACACTTCCACAAGATCCCCAGAGTTCCATCCCAAGCTGGGCTGCAAGTTCCAGCATCTGTCTCTATCTTCTGAGTGGTGGAGCCTCCCAGGTAACAGTCATGGTAGGCTCCTGTCTGCAAGCATAGTAGAGCATCATTGAGAGTGTCAGGGGCTGGCTCTCTACTGTGACATAGGTCTCAGGTGGGCCAATCATTGGTTGGACATTCCCTCAATCTCTGATTCCTCCTTATCCCTGCATATCTTGTAGATAATTTTGGATCAAAGATTTTGTGGGTAGGTTGTTACCCTCACTACAAGATTCCTGCCTGACTAGGAGGTGGTCTCTTCAGTCTCCATGCCCCCCCACCCTCTCCATTAGGAGTCTCAGCTATAGTCACACCCGCATCCTCCCAGGAGCCTACCCTGTTGCAGGCCTGCAGCTTGTCAAAGAGATGCCCCCCCCCAATTTCCCATCTTATTCCCAGCCTTCTCAACATTTACCCCTGTTTTTCCCACCTCTGATCCCCACCCTAGTTTCCCTCACCTTTCCATCTCCTCATCCACTTCTACTATCTATTCCATTTCTCCTTCTATGTGACATTCCAGCACCCTCCCCTGAGCCCTTGTTACTTAGCTTCTTTGGGTCTGTGGCTTCTAGTATGGTTAACCTGTACTATTGGTCTAATATCCACTTAGAAGTGAGTACATACCATGTATGTCTTTCTGGGTATGGGTTATCTCATTCAAGATGATCTTTTCTATCTCCTTGCACTTGCCTGCAAATTTTATGATTTCCTTATATTTATTAGCAGAGTAATATTCCACAGTGTAAATGTACCACAGTTTCTGTATCTATTCTTTGGGTGAGGGACCTCTAGATTTTTTCTAGTTTCTGGCTATTACAAATAAAGCCACTCTGAACATAATTGAGCAAATGTTCTTGTTGTATGGAGGAGCATCTTTTGGTTATATGCCCAGGAATGGTATAGCTGGGTCTTGAGGTATAACTATTCCCAATTTTCTGAGAAAGCACCAGGTTGATTTCCAGAGAGGTTGGACAAGTTTGCACTCCCAGCAGCAATGGAGGAGGGCTCCCCTTTCTTCACATCCTTGCCATCATCTGTTGACCCTTGAGTTTTTGATCTTAGCCATTCTGACTTGTGTAAGATGGAGTCTTAGAGTCATTTTGATTTGCATTTTCTCATGTATAAGGACACTGAGTATTTCTTTAAGTGCTTCTCAGCTATTAAGATTTGTCTGTTGTGAATTCTCAGTTTAATTCAGTTTCCCATTTTTAATTGGATTATTTTATTTGTTGATTGTTTAATTTCTTAAATTTTTTGTATATTAATTCAGTTTCCCATTTTTAATTGAATTATTTTATTTGTTGGTGTTTAATTTCTTAAAATCTTTGTATATTTTGGATATTAGCCCTTTGTCTGATATAGAATATTTTCCCATTCTGTAGTCTGCCATTTAGTTTTATTGACAGTGTCCTTTGTCTTACAGAAGATTCTCAGTTTCATGAGATCCCATTTATTGGTTATTAATCTCAGAGCCTATGCTGTTGGTGTTCTATTCAGGAAGTTGTCTCCTTTGCTAATGAATTCCAGAATATTCCCCACTTTCTGTTCTAATAAATTTAGAGTGTCTGGATTAAATGTCAAGGTGTTTGATCTACTTGGACTTGAGTTTTGTGCAGGGTGTTAAATATGGGTCTTTTTTCAATATTCTAAATGCAGACATCCAGTTACACCAGCACTGGATATTGAAGATACTTTCTTTTTTTCACTGTATGGTTTTGGATTTGTTGTTGAAAATCAAGTATCCATAGGTGTGTGGGTTTATTTCTGAGTCTTCAGTTCAGTTCCATTGATCAACCTGTTTGTTTCTATGCCATTACCGTGTAGTTTTTATTACTATTGCTTTATAGAATAGCTTGAAACCAGGTGTGTTGATATCACCAGAAGTTATTTTATTGTACAGGATTGTTTTTGTTATTCTGAGTCTTTTATTTTTCGATATGAAGCTAATTTCTGACGGCAGTGGATTGTCATATATGTCATTCGCTTGTTTGGTCATAGTTACACCAAGTTATTGTATATTATTTGCAGCTATTGTGAAGGTTTGTTTCCGTAATTTCTTTCTCAGCTGTTTGTCGCTTGTACAAAGGAGGGCTACTGACTTTTTTGAGTTAATTTTGTATCCAGACACTTTGCTGAAGGTGTTTATCATCCATAGAAATTCTCTGGTAGATTCTTGGGGGTCACTTATGTATAGTATCATATCACCTGAGAATAGTGATACTTTTATTTCTTTCCTTCCAATTTGTAACCCCTTGATCGCCTTTACTTGTCTTATTGTTCTAGATAGATAGACATGGTGAGAGTGGTAAGCTTTGTGTTGTCCCTGATTTTAGTGGGATTGTGTTGAGTTTTTCTCCTTTTAATGTTGGCAATTGGCTTGCTGTATATTGCCTTTATTGTGTTTAGGTATGTGCCTTGCATCACTGATCTCACCAAGCTGTAAATAAGAAGGGGTGTTGGATTCTGTCAAAGGCCTTTTCAGAATCTAATGAGATTTAGTGTGTCTGGTTTTATGTTGAGGTCTTTGATCCACTTGGACTTTAGTTTTGTGCATTTTTCTACATGTAGATATCCAGTTAGAACAGCACCAAATAATTGGCACAGGAGCCAACTTCATGAACAGAACACCAACAGCACAGGCTCTAAGAGCAACAATCAATAAATGGGACCTCATGAAACTGAAAAGCTTCTGTAAAGCAAAGGACACTCTCCTCAGAACAAAAGGACAGCCTACAGATTGGGAAAGGATCTTCCCCAACCCTATATCTGACAGAGGACTAATATTAAGTATATATAAAGAACTAAAGAAGTTAAACAGCAAAAAAATCAAGTAATCCAATTAAAAAGTGGAGTACAGAGCTAAACAGAGAATTCTCAATAGAGGAATTTAGAATGGCAGAGAAACACATAAAGAAATGCTCAACTTCATTAGCCATCAGGGAAATGCCAATTAAAATGACCCTAAGATTTCACCTTACACCCATCAGAATGGCTAAGATCAAAAACTCAAGAAACAACACATGCTGGAGAGGTTGTGGAGAAAGGGGAACCCTTTTCCACTGCTGGTGGGAATGTAAACTTGTACAACCACTCTGGAAAGCAATCTGGTGCTTTCTCAGACAACTAGGAATAGCGCTTCCTCAAGATAGGAACAGGGACTGTCTCTGACATGAACTGATTGGCCTGCTCTTTAATTACCTCCCCCTGAGGGGGAAGCAGCATTACCAGGCCACAGAAGACAAGGCAGCCATTCCTGATGAGACCTAATTGACTAGGATCAGAAGGAAGGAAAAGAAGTCCTCCCCTGTCAGTGGACTTGGGGAGGGGCATGTATGCAGAGGGTGCAGGAAGGGAGGGATTGTGATGGGAGGAGGGAGGGAACATGGGGGGGATACAAAGTGAGTAAAGTGTAATTAATAAAGAAAAAAAAAGATCCAGCTATACCTATCCTAGGCATATTCCCAAAAGAGTCTCAAGTACACAATAAGAACATTTGCTCAACCATGTTTGTAGCAGCTTTATTTGTAATAGCCAGAACCTGGAAACAACCCAGATGCCCCTCAGTGGAGGAATGGATGCACAAATTGTGGTACATCTACACAATGGAATATTTCTCAGCAATAAAAAACAAGGAAATCTTAGTCAGGGTCTTCTCTCTTAATTAGTTTCTTTTGGTTACAGATTTTAGTAGGTTTATCCTATATTACATGTCTATATGAGTGAGTATATACCGTGTGTGTCTTTCTGCTTCTGGGACAGCTCACTTAGGATGATGCTTTCCAGGTCCCACCATTTACCTGCAAATTTCATGATTTCCTTATTTTTCATTGCAGAGTAACACTCCATTGTGTAGATGTACCACAATTTCTGCATCCATTCTTCAGTTGAGGGGCATCTGCGCTGTTTCCAGCTTCTGGCTATTACAAATAAAGCTGCTATAAACATAGTTGATCAAATATCCTTATTATGTACTTGAGCCTCTTTTGGATAAATGCTTAGGAGTGGTGTGTCCAAGTGGGTTACTTAGTAATGGAAAGAGGGACTGCCTTTGACATAATCTGACTGGCCTGCTCTTTGATCCTCTCCCCCTGAGGGGGGAGCAGCCTTACCAGGCCACAGAAGAGGACAATGCAGCCACTCCTGATATGATCTGATAGACTAAGATCAGAAGGAAGAAGTTCCTTATCAGTGGACTCGGGGAGGGGCATGCGTGAAAAAGGGGGATGGAGGGTGGGACTGGGAGGGGAGGAGGAAGGTGCTATTGGGGGGATACAAAGTAAATAAAGTGTAATAAATTAAATTAAATTAAATTAAAAAAAAGAAAATCATGAAATTTGTAGGTAAATGGTGGAATCTGGGAAGTTGCATCCATGAAGTCTTGACAATGTGGTAGCTCAAAGAAGATTTGCAGAGTAACAATTCCAGATGACATACCACCAAGGCTGAGGGGAAATTTCACAATGTCCCACTCTAGATGAAGCAATAGACAAGCAATTGCTCTTGAGAATCACTTTTAACCTCTGGCATTTTCCTTAAGATCTGTGATAGTTTATCCAATCCCAAGCAGTCAGGTGTGCAACAATAAATACACATGCACAGTGGCAACACTTAATAAACTCAGTGTGATATGTGTGTGTGTATAATATACTATTATAAAAATATTTAATTATTCACTTATAATTAATATATAAAGAAGAAATAATAATGAAGAGAGAAAATTTAAGGAAGCATGTGAAAAGCTGGAAGGGGAGACACTGGAAAGGAAATACAGAATTCATCTGTAAAATAAGAAAAATCAATTTAAAAATCTAGAAAATAGACAGATGAAATATGGGAAATTTCAATCAAAAGATTCATAACGACTTGATTCATATTTCGTTTAAATGGAAACAATTAAGTTGGCAGTCCTACATATCCATAAACTGACTAATTACCCAGCCCCATTTTTAATAGCATTATTTTTTTTGTTGGTCTTTAATTTTTTGAATTCTTTGCATTATTTGGGTATTAACCCTTTGTCGAATGGAGGACTGGTAATGATCTTTTCCCAATCTATAGTCTGTCATTTCATTATATTGACAGTGTCCTTTGCCTAACGGAACGTTCAAGAGTTTTCATTTATTAATTATTGCTCTTAAGACCTGAGCTGTTTGTGTTCTGTTCAGGAAGTTGTCTCCTGTGCCAATGAGTTCAAGGCTGGTTTCAAAGATGGGTTAACATAATATTCCTCAAACTATTCCACAAAATAGAAATAGAAGGAACATTGGCAAATCTTCTTTGGGCTACCACATTGTCAAGATTTCATGGATGCAACTTCCCTTATTATACACAGGAGAGACCATATCACAACAGACACCCTCTTTCTCTGGTTCTTACAATCTTTCTGCCATATGACACAGCTATACTACTGAACATCAAATACCCCAGAGATTCTTGCTCATTCTTGTTCGTTAGTGCATGGAAACACCCAACTCTCTTCTAAGTAAAAATTGGATAATGAATATGTGGTACATTTTTACAACAGGATTTGAATACAATTTGGATCATTAAAACTATAAGCATATGGGAAGAACTTGAAAATTTATTGATATACATATAGATATCAATATATCTATATAATGAGATATAGACAGATGATAGAAAGATATGTATCTTTAAATAGATACAGATATAATTTAAGTTAATATAATTTAAGACATATGGAGGGATTACTTCTCCCCACAATAGCTTTAGACTACATAACAAATAAGCTGTGCCGGCTTGTCATGGAAACTTACTTTTGAATTCTTAGGATAGTCCAAGAGACTCATAAAGCAATTGGCAGTGTTTCTATTGTCCATGGCTGACTCCCAGATTCAAGTTTGAGACACCATTGAAAGAAACAACACCATTCAGAAAAGATCATCCTGAGTGAGGTATCCAAGAAACAGAAAGACACACACAATATATATTCACTTATAAGTGGGTACTAGATCTCTAAGACAGGGTAAACATTCTAAAATCTGTACACCTAAAGAAGATACACAAGAAAGAGGACCTGGAGTAAGATGATCAATCCTCACTTAGAAAGACAAATGGGTTGGACATTGGAAGTAGGAGAAAACAAGTAACAGGACAGGAGCCTACCAGAGAGGGCCTCTGAAAGACTACCTAGCAGTGTATCAAAGCAGATCTGGAGATTTCTGACCAAACCTTGGGCAGAGTACAGGGAATCACATGAAAGAAGGGGGTGGTGGTTAGTGTGACCTGGAAAGGACTGGAGCTTCACAAGGACCAAATATATCTGGGCACAGGGGTCTTTTATGAGACTGTTTCTCTAACCAAGGACCATGTATGGATATAATCTAGAACCCCTGCTCAGATGTATCCCATAGCCTCTCAGTATACAAGTCGGCATCCTAGTAAGGGGAACAAGGACTGTCTCTGACATGAACTCAATGGCTGGCTCTTTGATCTCTTCCTCCTCTCCCCACAAGGGAGAAGCAGCCTTTCTAGGCCACAGAGGAGGACATTTTAGCCAGTCCTGGTGAGATCTGATAAGCTAGGGTCAGATGGAAGGGGAGGAGGACCTCTCCTATCAGTGGACTTAGAGAGGGGCAGGGAAAAGATGAGGGTGGGAGAGTGGCATTGGGAGGGAGTGAGGAGAGGGTCTCCAGCTGGAATACAAAGTAAATAAACTGTAATTAAAAATTAAAAAACAAAAATTTAATTACAAAAAAGAGAAAGAAACAACATGCTTCATGAATGTTGAATTCCTTTAACAGTACTTGAAGGAATTGAGCAGAAAATGACTCCTTAGTCTCCTCTCTTACAGGCTGTAATATTACTGAAATGAGCTTTGCAAGTTGCCAAAGGAGAAAAACAGTAGAACGTTCTCACAACCATGACCATGACTGTCCCAGAAACATACCCCAAATGGCTAAATGTGGCGCTTTTACATAAGTACTTGCTAATAACTGTCTAATTAGACTGAAGGTCCGTTCAGTAGGAGGGAATTCATGTCTTGCACTAAAGATGCAGCCAACTACCCCTGGCAGGAGAGCTCATAGACCCAGAATAGAGTCTACTACTTCCATTTTACTAAAACAATATAGTCTTAACTGTATTCTAAAACTTATCTTTATACACACAGATGAATCAAGATTTCACTCTTTATTTCACTCACTTCCTCTCAACAACAAATGGAGACAATTGCAAAGATCCTCAACTGGCCACACAGAAAATAAGTAACTGTAGCCAGCACAGTGCCAATTAAGACATCTACACTACAACATCTACATACAACACAGATAAGTAGTAGAAAAAAATTATTTTAATACTTTGAAATTTTATATCTTATTTTATAGAAAATAGCAGCTCATAAAAAAATGAAAATGTTACCTACTGTTCTACTTGGTACTTCTTTTATCAATAGTTTTAAGTCTTTAGAGTAGATCAACTTCTAATAGTTTGAAAATATTTCCATGTTCCATATATGTGTCTTTTCTTCTTGTAGAGTGATTGGATGCCTTTTTATTTATATTTATATTCATTTTAGTTTAAGCTTGAAAATGGTGATTGTTACCTTGCAACTTAATGAACTATTATGTATTACTGTTAACTACTTTGGTCATATACACATATTATTTCTAGGGGGCTTGGGGAGAGTTAGGATTTTCTAATTATATTCGTTCGTTATATATATACTACATGTAGAGGGTAATACTGTCAAATTTTCAGTTATATTGAACTTATTTTAATGTTCATGGAGACCAGTGTAGGCCAATTCTCATCTTATTTCTTTGTGTGCAGAATTTTTTTTTTTTTTTTGTCTCTCCCCAGAGTCTTGTAATGATTCAGTCTTGCTGGCTTTTTATTGTCACATTTTATTGTCACATTTATACTCAGACTGCTATAGCCTTTGTGATCACATTATTTTAATATTACTCTGTTGAAAACAAAGTGAGACATTATGTTGAATTCAATTACTATGTAAGAGTAAAGAGAGACCCTCCTTGTAACAGTAAAGATGAAGCAGTTGTAAGAGACCGTGACAAATGACATTATTCTTTTACGAAGCATATTGTTCAGCAGTTTCTTGATAGGATAAATACATGTGTTCTTCAATAATTGCTCACAGATTGTTTTAGATGATATAGATCTTTTTTCTCCGAAATCATGCTCGTAATTTTTTTAACCAGCAACATAATCATGAATTATATACATTTTCAGAATGATCTAAGAAGCACTTACATTATATTTTTGTAAAATAAATTAGTTTCATACATAAAAATAAATATATATTTTGGCTTTAAGTTTGTGCTTATTCTTATGAATTCTCTCAGTTTTGAAGCTTCGGGGCTTATGATATACATGATTAAGCCTTATATAATAAGCCTTATAATAATCATTATTTTGTATTGAGATATTATTTTTCATTCTTTTTATAGTGACAAATATGATTTTATTCATTTATTTACAGAGTGAAAAGCAGGAATGAGGATGAACGAAATCTAAAATCAGGAAAGAGGCCACTTCAGTGCACTGCGTGGCTGACAGTACAGGAAACCTGGACGCGATTTTGAAGATCGTCTTGTGCCATGTCCTATGATTCTGTGAATCTTCTTGGGCCTCTGATTTATAACAGTGAAAAGCTGCCAATTAGCTGTTTGTCCTTACAAATAGTTTATATTCTTCAAATTTTTTAATATAAATTTAAAGTGAGATAAAATGAGATAAATATTCTTAAATCCACGTCTAAATATTGAAAGAAGTACAGATGTTTTTCAAAGAAGAAAGCCAAGTTAAAAAAAAAAAGATTATGTGTTGTTTTAATATTTCCTGCCATCTAGAAGTCAAAGGCTATCTTAAAACACAGTTATTAATTAACTTGTCTTGTCAAAGGGGTATATTTATGTAAACTGCTTTCAGGGCTAAGGCTTCAGCAATTAAATGTTGAACAGAAGAATATTAAGCATTGATAGGGTTGTGAAAACGCAATAAAAGTTTATGAGAAGTCAATATATACCTGAGCAATTTTCTCCGATCATTACTTTAACAGCCTTGCCCAGCTCCAACACAACATAGCAAACAGAACGGGCTATGAGCTAAGGTAAGTCTCTAGGTCCCATTTATTACTGTGGTAGTGTTTCTAAGCAAATATGCTTTTTAAAATTATGTTAGAAATATCAGCAGTTTTAAAACATATTCAAATAGTAGATTTTTATTCTAAGTATGATGCTTGTTCTAAAGGCAAAGGAACAAATTCAAATTTTGTGAAATATAAGCCTTTTTTTTTTTTTTTGCTGGCTTGCTCTAATAGGTGTAATTGTGTAAATATAAGTGGAATCTTGGTTTTGTTTAAAGATGTTCTAATAGCAAAAAATAGATTCAAATTATTTTTGGAAAATATTGGGATATCATGGTTTTATCAGAGTTAACAAAATGTAACTAATAAGAAAAATAAAATTAAAAAAGTATTTATTTAAAAAATATCTACATAGTTAGAATATCTTCTAGATTTATTTAAATTTTAAATATCTATAACAGAACCTAAAAATATCATCCATCACACAACCATGTAATAAAATATTATTAATGTAAAATTGGTTATCAATTATAATTTCCCCATGAAGTTTTGTTTAAAATTAGTATGAGCTGAGAAATAATTGCTATCATTTTCACCCACAGAACATGGATAATTTTAGACCTTTATGTTTTTGATTACTCATATCTAATATGATTTTTACACATAACATTTATTCTGGTTTTCTAAATAAAGGAAGGTTGATATCATGATACCATGCATCTTCATGCATTTTGGTTGTATTATTTTAGATTTTGTAAAATATGTTTTTTAATTTTTTTGAGATTACAATATAATGTAACCATTATATTCCCCACCCCTTTCCTCTGTCCAACACTCTCCCCCCATGGTCTCTTGCAAGTTCATGGCTTCTCTGTCTTTCATTGTTTCATATACAAACGCTCACAGCTTTGTTAGCTAAAAATTACTATATAAAAATTCATAACTAATTGTGGCTTAGTGACAAAAAAAATTTCATTTAAACACAAATTCCTTTCTTTCTTCAGATGGCAAAGAAGAAATTCAGTGGCTTAGAAATCTCTCTGATTGTGCTCTTTATCATCGTAACGATAATAGCTGTTGCTCTTGTTATTGTTTTAGCTACAAAGGTGCCTGCTGTGGAAGGTAAGTAATATCACATGCTTTAATCAGTGGAGGGAGGTCAGCCGAAACTTGTTCTGCTGTTGCTGTGGATTGAAAACTGCATTGGAGCCCGTGAGGGAGAAGTGACGAACTGACTCTAATGAGGTTTAAGTTGTCCCTTGCTTCCGCAACCATGCGGCAGCACCAAAGCAAACCCTCCCCCAGTTCAATGAATAAATAAACGAGATAAAATATTTCTAAAGTAACTTATGGTAAGTGACTTGATATGTGAAGACAGTGAACACAGTGTAAGTTCCAAAATTTCTACAGCATTTTCTGTCCACTGGAGTCGCATGTCTTCAATAGAGCCACTGTATTAAGGAATCTGTGAACTTTGACATCACTGGACTTCCCAGTGTGTTATTTAAGAAAGAGAAATGAGGAAAAAAGGGGAAATGTTAAAATAGGTTGAATAAATTGCCGGTGAAAAAGTCTCTCTCTCTCTCTGTCTCCTTCTCTCCCTTTCCCTCCTTTTTCCCTCCCTCCATCTTTCCACTCTCTCTGACACTCTTAAGGATGCCAAGGTTTTTGCTTTGGTTTTCAGAATTTGAAGAGTTCATGGATAGTGTAGTCACTGTTCTTGTCCTTGCTATGATGAATGACATAAGGAGTCCATGAGAAAGTACGGGGAAAGCAATTAAGGCTTCAGGTTTCTAATGACCTTTCCTGTCTTAATCAGAGTCACTGCATATGATTGTGGACATCAAACTGTTTCTTCCTTTACTGTTTTCTCCTGATATATAAGAACTGAAAAGGCTGCTACAAGCTGAATTCATGTCAGGCAACAGTTACAGACCCTGTTTTGATTGTTGCCAGCTCTATAATGTCAGCATTCCTCTCTTCTAGAAATCAGACCATATACATGATATTTAAAATTATTATGTAACTGTTTTGATATACTGACCAAGGCTAGAATTTTTGGGTCTTTTGTATCAAAAATTGATTTCACTTTAGTTATATAGAAATGAATCTATTTATTAAAAATTATTATTTACTTGAGAAATATGTGAAAATAATTTTAATATTTTCTTCATCCAGAAATACAAAGTCCAACTCCCAGTCCTGGAAGATGTCCCACCGCAGAAGATGATCCGATCAACGAGAGAATTAACTGCATCCCAGAACAACTTCCAACAAAGGTCTGCCAAAAATGCTCTGGATGATTTTAGAAATGTATACACCATTATATGAAAAAAACTACTCAGTATAGAATAATTCCATATTATTAAAATCTAAACATAAACTTTAATTATGCTGACATTATTTTTTCTGTATAAATGAAAGACAGAATTTACATTAAGGAGCTACCTCTCAATGCTTTTGGTTATTTCAAATTAGGAGTTTAATATCCATCCATACTTAACAAGCTGTTGTTGACATATAAACCTTTATAAAATTTATTGTTTTTTCCTACTTCTTAATGTATAATCTGTGAAAATGCAAGGCCCTTGAGTATTACTTGCATATTTTAAATTATACTATTTGTAGTTGGAGGCATTAAGAATACCCAGAAAATTATATATAACTCACTTTTCTAAATATATTTATATTTTATTCCATAAAAATTAATACAGAAACTGATTGGATTCATGAAACCATATGTTGACTCAGACTTTTTAAGTCATAAAATTTGTGAAAATAAAAGTCAATGGGTGTATGTGTTTTGTGTTCATACCTGACAAGTTCTGTATTTGTGTTTGAACCTAAATTATATACTCTCCATCAGAAGAAATAATGGAATATTTTCCAGACCTATTAAGAATCATAATTTATAAAAAACTTACTCATTAATTCATTAGAAATATATAAAACAATGAAGTATGCATCAATAGTAATAACTTCTTTTATCCATTGATGACACAGCTGCAAAGAGCAATGCTTCCTGTTACACAGAGAGGAAAGTAGATATTATCACTGTTCTTCCCAAGGAACATTGGAAGATTAATCCTGAATCCCTTTAAAAATAACACAAGTCTTTTAGGAAATTGATACGTAAACAGGCAGGGATTTAGTATTTATGTCATCTTTAGATCTTTATTATTAATTCAATTTATTACATTGATGAAGAATATCTCCAAACTCATGAGCATAGTAATAAATTGAGGTCAAGAAGTAAACAAAATCTAATTCAGCAAACACACATACATTTGTCATTCAAGAAGACACTGTGTGCCTAACATCGTGCTGCATGTTACTAGAGAGGCTGAGGCAAGATGATAAAAGTCTGAGGTTGGCGTGGTAAATGAGCCAAGACTGTATATATCTCTGTAATGCACCTCGGTGGTAGAGCACTTACAATGCATTGCACGATATGGTTTGATTTTAGGCACAGGAAAAGAAGTCAAGGTGGATGGAGACAGGAACAAGAAGGGAGTTTCTTGACATTTAGATAGAAAAAAAAAAACCCTTCAATTTAGTCAAAATAGTTTAAATGAGATTCTGTTATTAAATGGACTCTCACCCATTGAATTTTAGACTTAACTGCAAATTCAAAATTTATCAAGGCTAAATGACTAGGTCAGAGAAGTTCCAAAAGTGTTTACAAAGTTCACTCTGAGCTCATGTTCCGTATACTCAACAGGCATTAATCATTAACCAGGGTCTTAAAACGTTTTTAATTAGTTGATTTTCAAAGACAGTTTTTTTTTTCTGCAGAAAACTGCTAAAGTAAATGATGACTGGATGAAGAATAGAATGTGCCAGAAATCAGGAAAATGGTCTAAACATTCTTCTTTCGCTCAATTAAATGATAGTAGATATTTTAAATAGAACGTTTATTCAAATTGTTACATGGATTTTTAAATTTTTTTATTAATTACAATTCATTCATTTTGTATCCCAGCTATAGCCCTATCCATCGTCCTTTCCCAATTCCACCCTTCCTCCCTCTTCTCCTTCTATGCCCCCCTTCCAAGTCCACTGATAGGGGAAGTCCTCCTCTCCTTCCCTCTGATGCTAAACTACCAGGTCTCATCAGGACTGGCTGCATTGTCTCTTCTGCGGCCTGGTAAGGCTCCTCCCCCATTAGGGGGAGGTGATCAGAGAGCCTGCCACTGATTTTATGTCAGAGACAGTCCTTGTTCCCCTCACTAGGACACTGTTACATGAATTTTTATAATCTGATTTTTAATTTTGTGTTTCAAGAATATTTCCTAGTAATACCTTATAAAAATGTCAAGATACTTGAACTACTAGCCTTCCATTCTCTTAAGTGATAACCTGAAATAGTAGTTTATTAATGTAGTGTATATTCTTAAAATCCTAAATATGAAATTAGCATTTAAATAAATATTATTTAGCCCAAACAAGGCATTTAAGAATAAATTAGTCAAATGAATTATTTTCTGTTAATTTCCATGAACTTTCTTAATTATAAAAAATTACATTACTTGTTCTATACTCAACGATCTATTATTATTGACAAAATTTTGAATTTAAAATATGAGATTTAAATTTAAATAAAATATTAAATTTAAAATATGAAACATGTTATGTATATAAGGCATGTACACTTACTGTTCAATAATGACAAGGTATGGAAAAGTCTAGCTAGTAATCTAAACAACAGCTATATTCTCACTACCAGTGTCTTCGTCAGTATAGTTTGCCCTAACAAATATCTCAGAGTCTATAGCTTCTGCACTTATTTTCCATAGCTCTGGAGGTTGGTTGTGCAAAAAAAAAAAAAAAAGCCATTTTTACTAATTTCTAGTGAGGATTTTCAATTTGTTTTTAATTCTATATGCTTATTTATATCATTTCTGTACCTCCCTCCCCTTTTTCCCCAACAAATCCCATTCTCCTATCTCCTTCCCATTCCTGGACTCTTTCTTTTTAATTTGTATTATTCCATATGCATATACGAGTCCATTTGGTGTTGCTTGTTTCTTTGTTTTCAGAGCCGACACCTTGGTAGTGGATAACCAAACAGGTGGCTTATGCTTTAGGAAGACTGATCACCCTTTCTCAGTAGTCATTGATTGCCTGTAATCTTCTCAGATTTCTCCGTCCATGCTAGCTTGTCCTGCCCGCATTACTGTTCCATCTTTTGTGTAGACAACCATATTGTTCGGATTTTATGGGTGTGTCTTCCCTGTCACATTTAGAGGTCACTGTGCCACAGTAAAGATGCTGTTTATCCTGAGTCTTACATGTAGGAGTTGGGCTGTAGATGTATCAAGTGGAGGTAGTCCACATCGTTACCTGATCTGCATATTTTGAAAAGTTAAGGCTTTCTGACTCTATGTACTGCAAAAAGACATTTGCTTCATTGCTGAGGAGTGATAGCTTGGCCTGACTGTGGGTATCTAAAGAGAACTTTCCTACTATTATTGTAGATGGTGTTTCTAGTCATCCTCACAGAACACTTCTTCAGAATGTACTCCAAAAGTAAGATTGTTTTCTAAGTAAGGACACCCATAGTTTTGAATGAGTTGAACAAGGCTCCATGCTATGACATTACTGTAGCCCCTAAACTTGTCTAAGGTCTTTATCACCAAGTAAAGTAAGATAGGAAGGGGAGGTAAGGCCTTTCTTCAATATTTGAGTTTGAGAGAAAATTTTCTTTATACCATTTCTTTATACTGCATACTGACTCAGCTTAGTATGTATATGAGTATATATATTAGGATTCTAATTATAGTATATATATATATGTACTCATGCCATAAAATAAAGAACTGATGATATTTTTGCCATTTTATTTATGAGAGTTTAATGAAATTATGCCCATTAATAAGTGTGCCTTAACCTTCCATCTTTCAAGCAAATCAGAAAGAAACGTGAAAATTCTTAAGATTATAATGAATAGAGGGAGCAGCTAAACAAAGAAACATTAAATTGAAAAATAAGCTAAAATCAATAAGTTATTCTTTTTAAACTAATACTAAAATTTATGTGTGTTGTGGGGAAGATTATGCCTGTCAAGTATTTATGTCAACTTGGAGTCACAAAACTAGATCTTATTTAGCAAAGGGCTTTTACAATTCTGTTCCAACTGGTGTCTTTATAAGGAGGCATTCTGACGAGCAGCAGACAGGATAAAAATGAATAAAGATTAAAGCCAAGGCAAGCCCACTCTGCCAAGGGTCACCAGCAGTCATAGAAACAAGGAAGGGTTCTTTAGGAGCATGCCTTCCTGGACACCTTGAGTTAGGGTATCCACCAGCAGTGCTAGGAGATAATTCATTTCTGTTGCTTTAAGCCACCTTTTATTTCCTGTTATTTTTTTTTTCTAGCAGCTCCGGAAAAGTACTAATAGAGTGTATTTTGAGAAATTTACTATAATTCTACTTTACCAACTTTTCAGTTTGTCAAAATGTGCTTACAATGTGCGATATTTTTGTTTTTAAAACATAACCTTCTTGGACACTGAACTGCCATGGGCTACATCTGTGCAGGGGTTCTAGGTAATCTCCACGAATAGTCCTTGGTTGGAGTTTGAGTCTCTTGGAAGTTCCCTGTGTTCAAATTATCTTGTTCTGTTGCTCTCCTTGTGGAGTTCCCTTCCCCTCTAGCTCTTACTATTTCCCATTTCTTACATAAAATTCCATTCACTCTGCCCATCAGTTGGCCATCAGGCTCAGCATCTGCTTTGACAGTCTATACTGCAGAGGCTTTCAGAGGCCCTCTGTGGCAGGTTCCAAGGTTGTTTCCTGTTTTCTTCTGGCTTTCAGAGGCCCTCTGTAGCAGGCTCCGAGGTTAATGGGAAGAGGGACTGCCTCTGACATAATCTGATTGGCCTGCTTATTGATCACCTCCCCCTGAGGGTGGAGCAGCCTTACCAGGCCACAGTAGAGGACAATGCAGCCACTTTTGATGAGAACTGATAGACTAAGATCAGAAAGGAGAGGAGAACCTCCCCTATCAGTGGACTTGGGGAGTGGCATGCATACAGAAAGGGAGGGAGGGTGGGATAGGGAGGGGAGGTGGGAGGGGCTTATGGGGGATACAAAATGAATAAAGTGTAATTAATAAAAAATTTTAAAAAAACCCAAAAACATAACCTTACACCTTTTTAGATTGCTACACCTATGTCTGGTTCTAACTTTGTGTTTGAACTAAGTTAAAACAAAACACCTTAGAAAGGCTGTATACTGTCCATTATTTTCGATTGTGACTTTGTGTAGTTCTGGACCTTTTGATAGGTTATATAACAAGAAATAAGACTGTCCAAAGAAAGGCTTCACAACTGTACATACATGATGTTATGAGAGATGTCAATTAATCCTTTTCCAATCTTATGTAATGCATATATATATAAAAAAATATATATATATAAATGTGTGTGTTACTGTATATGAAGCATTTTATTGTGATATAAAGATAAGAGTTTAATGTCTATCTTTGGTTAATTAACATGTATAATTTGAAAACTTGTTTTCCAAAAATATTCAAAACATTGTACCAGTATCCAGATTATAAAAATATGTCATAATTGAAATTTTTATTATATAAATATTCAGTTTCACTGTTGAGAATGAAAAATGCCACCATGCCATTCAACATTTTAAGTATGCATTTATGACTTTTTCTAATTTATATGATTTACATGGTAAAATTACTGTATGGTCAATGTTTTGTAATATTTACAATGTTTTGTAAATTATTTTGTAAATAATATTTACAATGTTTTGTAAATTTTGTAATTTGCTCTATTTAAAATAACTTTACTAAAATGTTTTGCTAACAAATGGTTGAAAACTTGTCACAAAACTCTAAGCTGAGACTGTGATTAGGTAGTAGAGTAGTTATCTAGCATGCACAAAAAAATGACTTGTGTTTTAACCCTCGTCGATGCTGCAAAAAATCATACGTGCTTGAATTAAATCTAGATTTTTATTGACATAACTTCACCTGCATTTGATATTTAATTAACATAAGTATTAAATTTTTTTCTTTTTAGTATCATGATGAAGGGGAAAAAAACAGAATTATTGAGAGGGCAAAGATCGTGAAATGTGTGAGCTTAGAGTGGTAACAGTAGGTAAAACAAACACTAGCATATCGGGTTAGAAGGCCAAACGCGTTATTCATGAAACATCTTCTTCCAGGCACAGTGTGAAGAACGTGGCTGTTGCTGGCGCCCATGGAACAACTCCATCGTTCCTTGGTGCTTCTTTGTCAATAACCATGGCTATAACACTGAGACAGTAAACATGAAAAGTACTGGTAAGGAGTGTCCCCACCATGACAGTTCCATATATGTTTTAAGTTGAAAGAGACTATTTTAAGTTGTTCTTCGAAAATAGTATCTTCACCACCATGAATTGTCACTTGAGTTTTTGATCTTAGCCATTCTGATGGGTGTAAGGTGAAATCTCAAGTGACAATACATGTTGGAGAGGATGTGGAGAATGGAGAACCCTCCTCCATTGCTGGTGGGAATGGAAACTTGCACATGCACTTTGGAAATCAATCTGGTGCTTTCTCAGACAATTAGGAATAGTGATTCCTCAAGATCCAGCTATACCACTCCTGGCATATTCCCAAAATATGCTCAAGTATACAATAAGGACATTTGCTCAACCAGGTTTAGAGCAGCTTTATTAATAATAGCCAGAATCTGCAAACAACCCAGATATCTCTCAACTGAAGAATGCATACAGAAAGTGTGGTACAATTACACAATGGAATACTACTCAGCAATTTAAAAAAGGAAATCATGGAATTTACAGGCAAATGATGGGAACTAGAAAGGATCATTCTGAGTGAGGTAACCCAGAAGCAGAAATACACTCATGGTATATATTCACTTATAATGGGATAATAAACATATAATATAGGATAAACATACTAAAATCTGTACACCTAAAGAAACTGAACAAGAAGGAGTACCCTAGGTAAAATGATCAATCCTCACTCAGAAAGGCAAATGGGATAGAGATCAGAAGAGGGAAAAGACAGGACAGGAGCCTACTACAGAGGGTCTCTAAAAGATTCTACTCAACAAGGTATCAAAGCAGATGCTGACACTAATAGCCAAATTTTGGGCAGAGTGCATGGAATTTTATGAAAGAAGGGTAAGATGAAAGCCCTGGAGGGGCAGGAGCTCCACAAGGAGAGCAACAGAACCAAAAATCCAGACAAAGGGGTCGTTTCTGAGACTGATACTCCAACCAAGACCATTCATAGAGACAACCTAGACCCCCTGCACAGATGTGGTCTGTGGCACCTCAATGTCCAAGTGGGTTCCCTAGTAATGGGAGGAGGAGCTGTCTCTGATATGAATTAAGTGGCTGGCTCTTTGATTACCTCCCCCTGAGGAGGAGGTGGCAGCCTTACCAGGCCACAGAGGAAGACCACGCAGCCACTCCAGATGATAGGCTAGGGTCAGAAAGAAGGTGAAGAGGAGCTCCCCTATCAGTGGACTGGGGGATGGGTCATGGGAGGAGATGAGGGAGGAAGGGTGGGATTGGAAAGGGACAAAGGAGGGGGCTACAGCTGGATTACAAAGTGAATAAAAACAAATAAGCAAGAAAGAAAATAGTATCTTCAATAGAATCTAATATGTACATTTACCAGATCCCTTAAGTACTATTTTGAGATGTTTTTCTTCAAGATTGCATCATGTAAAGTTTAAAAAGAAACAGTCATCTGATAGTATAATAAAATTATTAATATGAGATAAATTATTAATAATTGTTAATATCCATGAATTACTTAAAAATAAGTGTCCATCTATCTTTTTCTAAGGACTTGAAGCCAAATTGAACAGGATATCTTCCCCTACTCTATTTGGAGAAGACATTCAGAGTGTCCTCCTTACAACTCAGAGTCAGACCAAGAATCGTTTTCGCTTCAAGGTTTGTCTGTTATGATTTCTACAGATTTATTATCTGTCTATCTATCTATCTATCTATCTATCTATCTATCTATCTATCTATCT
>NW_026596244.1:1620529-1682431 GCF_907164565.1 Psammomys obesus | reverse complement strand
TCTATCTATCTATCTATCTATCTATCTATCTATCTATCTATCTATCTATCTATCTATCTTATTTGTGCATATTTTGTGTGTGTGCGCACCAGTGTTTGTACGTGTGTGTGACATGAGAGCAGCACTCACAGAGTCCTGAAGAAGGTTATAGATCTCCTGGAACTGGAGTTATAAACGGTTCTGCTGCATCATGAATGATCTGAGAACTGAATGCAGGTCCTCTACAAGAACAGCTAGAGATATTAACTACCGAGCCATCTCTTCAGCCCTTGCCTTTTAATATCTTTAAGGAAGGTTTTGTCATAAAGTTTACTTGAAGAAAATAGTGAGGGTTATCCTTTCCATACGTTCTTTACCCTGAGAAATGTTTATTCCAACAAGATAACTACAATACTAGTTACCTTTTTTTTGTATCATTCTCTTCTTGAAGACTTTATCAATAATAGCAGTTTATTCTGTAGCCATTTTTCAATAATTAATAAACATATTTATTTTAGGTTATTGTCTTGAGAATAACTGGTGCTTAATGAATGTTTGTATTAAATGTAGTCTATGTAGGATTTCTTTTCTTTAATTTTATTTATTTGTTTATTCATTTTGTGTCCCCAATGCAACCGCCTTCTTTGCCCCCTCCCAGTCCCATCCACTCTTCCTCCTCTTCCCCTATTCCCTTTCCCTAGTCCCCTGATATAGGAGGACCTCCTCCCCTTCTATCTGACCCTGTCTCTCTTATCTTGCCAATAAATATATTTATTCAATCATATAAACAACTTTTAACCACTTGAATATAATTATTTCTTAACTATTTGTATGGTTTATATGTGCTCAACCATTAAATTGTTAAATTTATATTGTGGCATTAACAGATGTTTTATAAAACTATATTATATAGATTTATATGTATATGTATTTCACAGTTTGTACAATAAATCAGAGATGGGAGGAACACAATCACTTACTGTTTCTGCATTAAAATGTTGCAGATCACAGATCCAAATAACAAAAGATATGAAGTGCCACATCAGTTTGTACAAGAAGTTCCTGGAATCCCAGCTGCTGACGCACTTTATGATGTTCAGGTCTCAGAAAAGCCATTCAGCATTAAAGTGATCAGGAAAAGCAATGGCAGAGTCTTGTAAGTGATGCTTACATTTTGCGTTTATATTGGTCCAAATAGGTGGCCAATGTCATCCTGATGCCAGAGAATAAGGTCATCTTAATACCAGTGCCAAATCACAAGTATACAATTTTTCCCCATTAAGAGGATGTGGAGATCTATAGATTACATAATGGTAAAATAGTTTTGATTCCCCTGGAAGAAATAAACTAAAACACAAACATGAAAACACCAGTGGCTAGCCAATCAAAGGAAGAAATGGAAGAAAGGAGGGTAAATTTTTGTACTGCCAAAATTTACTCATATGGAAGAATGGCCATGTACTTCGCTCTTGTTATTTCTTTCTCTAAAACAATTCTCAGAGCTAGATGGTTTCTATTCAGTGAGAGATGAATTTCCATGCCAATATCAAAATCATTTTCTCACACATGTGGAATGTATTGTCTGGGTAAAGGAGTAATTGTTGCAAAGAACTTAGTAAAATTTAGCATTTTCCTATAAAAATACAGCATCTGTATGGTTAGCATTACACATACACACACACGCCCACACACATATTAAGAATTAATAATAAACAGTTATGAATTTTAAAAGCGGCAAGCAAGGATGTATGGGAAGATTTGGGGGAACGAAGGGTAGGGAAAATGATATAATTATATTATAATGTCATACATAAAAGAAAGAATTATATTAAGACTAAAATAAATAAATTTTAAAAGGAAACGTGAAGACACAGGTTCTTATGTTACCACAAAATACAATGTTAAACAATGCCAAAAATCAAATCTCATAAATTTACTTTGACTAAAGGTATTTGGACATTTTTATAGTTTGCTTTGTGCTATAACCTAAAAATTTGCTTTGTGCTATATCATAAAAATATCCTAAATTCTAAGCAGAGAAAGAGACACACTTCACTGAATCACTTCCACGTAAAATCTTGAATGTCTAGCCACAGACAGAGTAACACGATTGCTTATCTCGGTCTGGGTGGCAAAGGATAGGAGATTTTTGCTAATGGGTTAAACACTGAGAATGTTTTTCATGACACTTTTATTGTTTTGGGGAAAACTGACAGTTGAAATTAAGCTTGGCTGAATGAAAACAGATAGAGTGATGCATTATACAGTGCCCAGCTCAACAAAGCACTGTTTAAACCTGGGCCTGCAGAGTACGGTACACGACCTTTAAAAACACCGCTTGTTGTGCTGTTTATTTATTTATTTATAGCTTACATCTGTATAACATCGGTGATAGTGGTAGCTAAATTCTGAGAATGTGACTAGGACTAGACGGGAGGACGTCTATGAAAACTGTGTCGAGGAAAACCATGTTCTGTTTATGCTATAAACAAGTTCCATTTGTGGTACGACTTGAACTTTTTCCATTCATAATCGCAGATGAAGGTTGACACCTTAAAGAATAAAATGTCCTAGATAATGTCAACATTAAACTAAAACAACGTACCTTCTTTTTTTTCTTCTCCTTTTGTGCTTCAGGTTTGATACCAGTATTGGTCCACTGGTGTACTCCAACCAGTATCTGCAGATTTCCACAAAACTTCCAAGTGAATATATTTATGGCTTCGGGGAACATATTCATAAGAGATTTCGTCATGACTTATACTGGAAAACGTGGCCAATCTTTACTCGCGATGAACTACCTGGTGATGTACGATATCTGGGCTTTATAGATTACATTGTACTCTGGAGAAGTTGATGCAATCACTTCTATTTGACAACATTAGTTAGGTGACAGTGCTGATTAAATTATTTACATAACTGAAATATCTACCCTAGAATCAAACTTATTTTTAACTTTTACCTGTCTGTTACATTTCTATATTACTTTTGGGTTCAGTATAAATAAAAGGGAATAATATATTTGTACACGAAGAGTACATTTTCAGAATCAGGGACTGTCTTATACAAGCAATACATGCTGGATTGTATACACCTTTTCTTTTTTAAATTTTTATATTTTTATATTAATTACAGTTTATTCATTTTGTATCCCAGCTGTAGTCCCCTCCCTCATTCCCTCCCAACCCCATCCTCCCTCCCCCTTCTTCACACATGCCCCTTCCCCAGTCCACTGATAGGAGGAGGACCTCCCCTTCCATCTGACCCTAGCCTATCAGGTCTCATCAGGAGTGGCTTCATTGTCCTCCTTTGTGGCCTGGAAGGCTCCTCCCCCCACAGGTGGAGGCGACCAAAGAGCCAGCCACTGAGTTCATGTCAGAGACAGTCCCTGTTCCCCTTACTAGGGACCCACTTGGAGACTGAGCTGTCATAGGCTACA
This sequence comes from Psammomys obesus, assembly GCF_907164565.1. Classification (NCBI taxonomy): domain Eukaryota; kingdom Metazoa; phylum Chordata; class Mammalia; order Rodentia; family Muridae; genus Psammomys; species Psammomys obesus. The sequence continues at coordinate 1,679,013 of NW_026596244.1, read as the reverse complement.
TCTGAGCAGGGGTTCTAGGGTATAGCCATGAATGGTGGAAGTATCCAGTTTTACAGTATCTTCAAACATAATGTGTTTGGGTTGACCTTCCTTCATCTCCTTGGAAACCTCTCACCTTCTTGTTCCTCAACTTGTATCCTTCTACCCCTGTAGTCTTTCTGCTCTTTTCTGGCTTATATGCTCTGTTACCCCTTTCTTTTCTCAGAGTCTGTTTCTCTTCTTCTCATGGTCATCTTTCTGTTTGCATGACCTGTAAAATGAGAGAGTGAAAGAAAAATGAGAGGATGGAGGTTTAAAGCCAGAATTCAAATCTGAGAGGGAACATAAGGACATGTGTAGCATTTGTCTTTCTGAGTCTAGGTTACACAGCTTATTATAGTACTTTCCAGCCCCCTTCATTTTTCTTAAAATTACCATTTTCTAAAAACTGAATAAAAATCTATCATGTATATTTATGGCAACTTAAACATTCATTTATTAGTTGAAGGACATCTAGTCTGGTTGATGCACCTGCTCTTGTGCATTCTGTAGCAGAAAGCGATGAATGTGGAGGTTATCTTTTTGGTAGGATATGGATCCCTGAGTGTATATACCAGAATTGGTATATACCTGAAATATGGAAACTTCGTTTTTAGGTTTTTTGAGGAACTTCCGTACTGATTTCCATAATGGAGGTACCAGTTTATCCTTCCCACATCAATGAATATGTGTTATTTTTACACACATTCCCATTTGGTTTTTCAGCAATTTGTTGTTTGTTTAAATTTTTAATGTATGTATTTTGTTTTTATATGCTCATGAATTTTCTGTGCACTCATGTCTGTGCCATGTGCATGTATGTTACCTGCAGAGGTGTGAGGAGGTCATGAATCCCTAGAACTGGAGTTACCAGTTCTGAGCTTACATGTGGATGTGGGGAATAGAGTTCAGGCCCTCTGTAAGGGACTCTAGTATTCCTATCCACTGAGCCAACTCTCTAGCTATCTTTTTTTTCTTGATGATAAACAATCTTATTCGAAAGATATAAAATATAAATTGTTTTAATTTGCTTGTTCCTAATGGATAAAGATACAGTATAAATTTTAAAATATTTTTATCAAAATAAAAAACATTTAAAAAATGTATTTCTATTTTGGACCTTAGGGAAGCGGCTTAATCCTCATTCAGATGGGCAAACAGGATAGACCAGAAGTAGGAGAAGATAGGTAGCAGGACAGGAGTATTCCACAGGGAACCTCTGAAAGATTCTACCCATTAGGTTATTGAAGTGCATGCTAAGACTCATATCCAGACTTTGGACACAGTACAGGGAATCTTACCGAAGAAGGGGGAGATAGAAAGACCTACAGGGGAAGGAGCTCTACTAGGAGACCAACAGAGCCAAGTTATCTGGAGTTCTTGCAGAGGCTGATGAGTCAACAAAGGACCATGCATGGAGAGAACCTAGACCCCATGCTCAGATGTAGCCTATGAGCAGATCAGTCTCTATAGAGGTTCCCTAGTAAGGAGAACAGTGGCTGTCTCTGACATGGACTCGGTGGCTGGCTCTTTGATCACCTCCTCCTGATGAGGTGGCCTTCCTAGACCACAGGGAAAGAGAAACAAGACAGTCCTGATGAGTCAGGTAGTAGCGGAGGAAGACCTCCCCTATCAGTGGACTAAGGGAGAAACATAGAGGGGGAAGAGGAAGAGAGGGTGGAACCAGGAGGAGATGAAGGAGGGGGCTATAATCAGGATACAATGTAAATAAATTGTAATACATAATAATAATAAAGAAAAATTTTAAATAAAAAATTTAAACTTCCAGGACTTCCTAACGCTGCAAAAGAGGATGATAGTCAAAATGCCTAGCTTTTGCATGGATTTGTTTCTTTATTAATGTGAAATTCATAAAAGATCAATCACTAAACTAAGCTTTACTTATTACTCAGTTACCTTTATTATTTTTATACCAATGCTAACACTATTATTTCTCCAAATAAGTAAATGGATGGTTGGTTTTAAGGAGCTCAGTATGAAAGTACTGATAAATTCTAGCAGTCTTTGTTTTTGTAGCAACAGCATTGCCATCTGAAATAAGCACCAGGATGAAAGCTACTTCATTCTGTCTTTCTATCCAGGCTTTCTTTTAAGCTTCTGTCTAACAAGAATTAGAAAGTCTTAGGAGATGAGGGAGGGAGGGTAGGGTTGGGAGGGAATAAGGGAGGGAACTACGGCTGGGATACAAAGTAAATAACCTTTGATTAATATAAAAACATAAAAATTTAAAAAAAATAAAGACTTACATTTCCACTGTCAGCATTTTAATAATTTGCCAATATAATCTCATGTTCTCATCTATGCCTGTCAAATACACTGCAGAAATTTAGGATAGACATCTTTCTGTACCCTATGAAAAAAATGAGTCCTGATGTGTACGTGTGTGTGTGTGTGTGTGTGTGTCTGTATACCATAACATCAATATAGCTTATTCAAATATATTTAATTCCAGTAAAGCAAATATATATTAAAAACAGGAGACATTATTGTGTATTATGTACACATTGTGTATTGATGAGTATTAACTAACACTCATATCATATTTTGCTCAAAAGATTATTAACTGCAGTAGATAATATTATTTTTATACTATAATCATTTATGTGATATATAAAGAGGAAAGACAACATAGAGTCATAGAATGGTAAAATAAAAAAGCAAGTGAGTTTGTGAAGCATATTTTGTCTTTATTTTGATTCTGTTCAATATTTAAAATCTGATACTTCGCCTTGCAGAATAATCACAATCTCTATGGACATCAGACATTCTTCATGGGCATTGAAGATAACTCTGGGAAGTCATATGGTGTTTTTCTTATGAACAGCAATGCAATGGGTAAGTATAACTTATTCAATGACATGTTTCTATAAAATATAACTTGTTGTGTAAGTACTCTTTTGATTCTTATAGATATCTGATAGATATCTGATTTCAAAATACACACACTACTGTGTCAATAGTAACAGTGTGTGGATTTTTTTGGAAAGTTATAAAATAGGTTTAAGTTGTGTTTTTTTTTTTTCTTTTTTGGCAAGGTATACATGGTGTTGTGACACACAGATTATCTATTTCCCTTCAGAATTAAGCTGAAATGCATGCACACAAAGAGGTGTTTTTCTTAGCCTCACTGCCAAGATAAGTTAAAACACTGTTCTCAGAGGAAACAAAAACCAAAAAGGTCTTTTTGGTCATTGAAGTAGTTACATTCATTTTAAGAAATGTAAAATCTTTTGTTTTCTAAGTGATGTGAATAGAGTATCTTTATTAATTTATTATTTATTACAATTTATTCTCTTTGTATCCTGGCTGTAGCCCCCTCCCTCATTTCCTCCCAATCCCTCCCTCCATTGCTCTTCTTCCCCTATGCTCCTTCCCTAGTCCACTGATAGGGGAGGTCCTCCTCCCCTTCCATCTGACCCTAGCAATCAGGTCTCATCAGGACTGGCTGCATTGTCTTCCTCTGTGACTCAATGTTAATGAAAAGTTACAGTTATTCAGCAAGTGAAGTGTTTTTTATAGTTAACCAGTCAAATGTGTGGTAATATGATCTTTCAATTAATCTTAAATTGCTGTAACTAAGTGGGAGACACTTTTTTCTTTTTATTTATAATAATTTATTCACTTTGTATCCCAACTGTAGCCCCCTCCCTCATCCCCTCCCAATCTCATGTTCCTTCCCTCATCTCCTCCCATGCCCCTTACCCAGTCCACTGATAGGGTAGGTCCTCCTCCCCTTCCATCTGACCCTAATGTATCAGGTTTCATCAGGACTGGCTGCATTGTCTTCCTTTGTGGCCTGGCAAGGCTGCTCCTCTCTGTGGGGTAGGGAGAAGGTGATATAAGAGCCACCACTGAGTTCATGTTCAGAGACAGCCTCTGTTCCACTTACAAGGAAATCCACTTGAAGACTGAGCTACCATTAGCAACACATTTGCCCTTATTAGGAGTCAAGCTTTATGTTCCTCTATGTGATTTCCAGAGGAGTTATGCCAACTCTGAAAAGGACAAGGCCTGTCACAGACCTTACAAGTGGCAGATTTCTGCTTTTCTCCTATTTTCAGTAGCTTACTTCTCCTTAATAGTTGAACATTCTGTGCAGTAATGTGGTTAACAAGATACTCTTTAAATGTGTGCTATACTTGTTTTATCATTATGTACATTTTAAAAATTAGGACTAATTTTTCCTCTTTCTATTTCTAGAGATTTTCATCCAGCCAACTCCAATAATTACTTACAGAGTCACTGGCGGCATACTAGACTTTTACATATTTCTTGGGGACACACCAGGACAAGTAGTTCAACAATACCAAGAGGTTTGTTTTACACTGAATTTGTGAATTATTTCCCACAATACTTTAATGAGTTGTTAAATAACTTACATATATGGCCTTCTTTCCTACATGTATTTTACTTGTCAAAATTCAGAGACAGAAGTTTACAATTTTTCTCTCCTATATAACAAAACCTGCATATATTTAAATGTCTATTTTTATTTAGATTAACTTATGATCAGATAACTGAGCTAAGAAGTCTTATTTATTTGATGTTACCTATTAAAACTTTACTAAGTCATGGTATTTTTTGATAGAATATAGCAAAAGGAATTATATAATTTTGGAGAACAGGAATATCAACTAAAAGTGTGGATCATTGCCAAGTTTGATCAAAATAGTAAATGAGGTTATGACAAAGTATGTTACTTTTGTATTATTATTTCTTTTTTTTTAATTTTTATTTTAGGTACATTGGTGTTTGACTGGATATATGTTTATGTGAGGGTATCAGATCCCCTGGAAAAGGAGTTACAGACATTTGTGAGCTGCCATGTGGTTGCTGGGAATTGAACCCAGGTCCTCTGGAAGAGCAGTCAGTGCTCTTAACCACTGAGCCATCTCTCCAGCCCTTTGTATTATTATTTCATTTTTACTTTTATTTTTGTCTTTAATTTTCCATGATAGAAGAGTACATCTTTGCAAACATTTTCTTGAGAATTTGTTTACCATAAAACCCACAAAAGACGTGGGACACAACAAAGTAAATGTATTCCAAGAAAGTTTTGGCTGATTTTGCAAGAAAAGAATAGCATTTAGATGGGGTTCTGTACTAACAGTATGAAATTAAATGCATACTAGAGGCACAGCAGAACATTAACCACAATAACATTAGCCATTCTAAGGACAGTTCACTTTGCTGAAACTAACTACCTGTCCGTTCTCTTCAAGCTCATTGGACTACCAGCAATGCCAGCGTATTGGAGTCTTGGATTTCAACTGAGTCGCTGGAATTACAAGTCACTAGACGTAGTCAAAGAAGTAGTCAGAAGAAACCGGGAAGCTGGCATCCCATATGTAAGAAGAGTGAAGGGTGCTAGGGATTGGGGGATTTGGGAATAATCGTTATCATATAGTAAGAAATGACTCACAGTGTCAGGATACATACATACATAAGTATGTTAGATTGATGGTCTAGAATATTTATGTTTATAAATACTTATAAAACTGATTTAATGGTAAATTTATTATATATTCACATTTGATGTTTATAGTTGGTTAAATTTATAAACTGTTTTCTTTTTTGAACTTTTTTAATTTCTCACTTTTTCCCCCTTCCTCCAGACCCTATCACATATACCTTATTGTTTTGTTTTTCAATTAATGGCCTCTGCCTCTTTTTTATTTGTTTTACTGTGCTATCAAGTTTTCATTGATCTTCATTTATTTATTTATTTAGTTGTTCATTTTACATCCCAATCACAACCCTTCTCCCTCTTCTCCTCCCAGTCCTATCCTACCTTCCATTTCCCCTCACATTCCCCACCACAGGGTAACAACCTATTCCCGGTAACAACTTACTCTGCCACATCAAGTCATACCAGGACTTAGTGCCTCCTCTTTCCCTGAAGCAAAACAAGGCAGCCCTGCTAGGGAAACAGGATCCAGAGTCCAAGTCAGTGACAGCCCCTACTCCAATTGTTAGAGAATCCACTTGAGGACTAAGCAGGCCATCACTTCATATGTGTAGGGAGACTAGGACCAGTCCATGCATGTTCTTTGGTTGGTGGTTCGGTCTCTATGAGCCCCCATAGGGAGCTTCTTGTGGTGGCCATAACCCCTTTCGATCTCTCAATCCTTCCCTTCAGTCTTCCACAAGCTTCCCTAAGCTCTGCCTAATGTTTGCTGTGGGTCTTTGCATCTGTTTTCATTATCTGATGGATGAAGCCTCTCAAATGACAGTTATTCTAGGTTCCTGTCTACAAGAAGAGCCGAGTATCATTAATAGTGTCAGGGGTTGGGTCTCTCTCATGGGATGGGTCTCAAGTTGTGGAACAGGTTGGGAGGACAGGATCAGGCATGGGGAACATGGGCATGGAGGATGAGGGTGCTGGGAGAGAGAAGGGAAATTGATGTCGGAGCATCTCTGGGACAAGCTAGAGACCTGGGAAGGTGAAGTTTCCTGGGAAGATATGGGGGTGATGCCTAGCTGAGACTCTTAGCAGCAGGGTATTCTAACACTGAAGTGGCCACATTCTACAGCCAGGCAGGACTTACTGTGGAGGGAGGGGACACCAACCAACCCACAAAACCCTTGACCCAAAATTTGTCCTATCTAAAAGATGTGCAGGAATAAAAGATGAAACAGAGGTTGAGGGAATGGCACCAATGATTGGCCTAATTTGATGCCTCTTTTTTATTAACTGCTCAAAAATACGTACTTTTCAAGAACTTATCAGAAGTTCTTTATTAATTTATTAATTTAAATTTTAAGAATTCATAAATGAGTGTTATGTTTAATAACTTCTGTGTTCCCACCATTCCTTCTCAAATTCATAACCTCTTATTCAATTATTGTTGTACACACATATATGTGTATATAAAAACATCCTGCTGAGTGCACTGACTATTGCCTGTATGTAATTAGGACTAACCACTTAGGATTAAATAACCTATTCCAGCTCTCCTCCCTGAAGAAAACCATTGTTAACTTGTTTGTTTTCTTGTGCTTAAAGACTGTGGTCACTAAAAAGGTTTCTGCTCTCACTGAAACACACTTTGCTAATTTTCAGGATGCACAAGTCACTGACATTGACTACATGGAAGACAAAAAGGACTTTACTTATGATGAAGTTGCTTTTAAAGGGCTTCCTGAATTTGCTCAGGATTTACATAACCACGGACAAAAATACGTGATTATCTTGGTAAAGATAAATTGTGTCATAAAACATTTTTATTCATATACGTTTGTACTTTAACTTATTGGCTACAGAACCTTATTTCTTTATCAGGACCCTGCAATATCTATAAATAAGCGTGCCAATGGAGCAGACTATGAGACATACTTGAGGGGAAATGAACAAAATGTTTGGGTGAATGAGCCAGATGGAACCACACCACTCATTGGAGAGGTAAGTTCTCACATCCAGTAAATTCACGTGGCTCTTATTTCCTATTTGGCAAACTCTTTGTAAATGGTGTGTGTGTGTGTGTGTGTGTGTGTGTGTGTGTGTGTGTGTGTGTGTGTTGATGTGGTTTCCTCTTTGAGTTTGAATTGTGATTTTTGTAAGGAAACTTTAGTCAGATGAAGCACCCCATAACAGATCATTTTAAGTCAATAATACAATAAATAGGATATACTGTTTAAATTCTTACAAAAATTCTGCAATGTTTGCATAGAAATTTTAATACAAAATATTTATAAATACAAACTGAATAATTATATACTAGGCACTTCGTTTTATGACTTATATTTGAAACTCAAAATAATTTTTAGTTACTGAAATTGTTGCAAGAAAGAAAACTGAAACTTATAAAATTGAATTAAAATTTCAAAGATTACAGAGACTATTATGAACAGAAATTAAATGGTGCTTAAATTTTGCCTATGTATGTATTTACAAATGTAACTCTCCAACTTGTAAATAAAAATTATGTTGGGCTAAACATTATTTATTATTAGCCCTATAATTATTATGGTGGTATTATATCATCCACTATCACAATTAATAAGACACAGACACGTGTTAGATTTTATAATTGCCTTATTTTCCTTGGGCTGGGCAAATGTTTCCACTTATGCTATTTTAATAACCTTACTATCCACCTCCCAGCTCCCCCATCCAATGCCATCCGCCTTAACCATCCTTATCTGGGCTACCTTCCATCCATAATCTTATCAATATTTGCTTGTATTCTTCATCTGTGCTTTTCCTCGACATTGCTGGTGTCCTTCCCCCTGCTTTCATTGTCCCTTCCCCATGCTAACCCACTATGGCTTCTGCCTTTCTCCTCTCTTCCTGTCTGTCTGTCCTTTCCTGTGATTCTTCAGTCCCCAAAGCCTGGGAACAATAGCCATGACTACCCCATTCTGCCCTGCCCTGCCCAGGTTTTAGGCCTTTTAATCAACTAATCAAGAATAATGTCTTGAGCAGGTTTACACAGTAAAGAAAGGTGTATCCAAGTCTTGAGAGTTAGTGTAAAAAAAGAAAAAAAAAGGAACCAGAACAGCCCCCAACATGTCCATCAGTCATTCTATATGCATATGAGTGCAGGCATTTTGCACCATGGTATGTATGTAAGGGTCAGAGAATAACTTTGGGTGTCAATCCTTGCCTTCCTCCCTGTTTGACACATGGTCCCTTGTTTGCTGCTATGTTTGTCAGGCTAGCTGTTCCAGGAGCTTCCCAGGATCACCCATTGCCTCTCAGCTCACCTTACGAGTGCTGGGATTTCAGAATATGCTCCTCTTCTGAGAATCTGAATGCAAATCTTATGTGGCAAAGATTTTTCTAATGCAGTCATTTGCCCAGACCTTGATGTGTGTGTTTGGATAGAATAAGTAGTATTAGAAGCATAATCATAAGTCGTGTCAAAAGCAAATAATGACTAGACACATAGAGTTGTTAATTCACTGCAATGACTAATGAAACTAAATAAAAAAATTAGAGGAAATAACAATCTTAAATGTGCATTCATTGAAGAATTATTTAAAACAATGAGAAATATCCTATCTTTCCTTACTGCAGTTTATGAACAAAATTTTCAGGGCAATGTTTCTTCCCACGATTATGAGTTCCACCAGACCCACAAACGTCCCTGCCTTTATCGCCCATTTGTCACTGTGACCCTGGGCAGATCAGAAAACAATTGTGTCTATATTGTTTTAAAACTATATAAAGGATTCCTAATTAAACTTACATAACGGTGTAATTGGAGGAATATATAGCGAAACGTAGCTTGGAAATGCCTAAATAAAAAGGGCGACAGACTAGAGCTTATCTTTGATATCATAGGGTCAGGCCTTTGAGGCTTTGAATTTAAACTCCCGCTGAGCGGCTGTGCGGAGTATGGGCTTACACATCCCAGGGAACCCCTCTGTGCTTCACTTGTCTCATCTTCAAGATGGACTTAATTAACTAACCTAACCTGGAAGATGATGGCAAAAGATATCTGTCTCCAAATCTCTAGGGAATGCTATGTAAACACTATAAAAATGTTTAGAATGCTTAGACGGAAGCCTAGCCTATGCTTCCATACTAATGAAATTTTCTCCCCATCAAGTTTTGGGAAGTAGATGTGATTGCAAATGTAGTGATAAGCCTTTAAGTAATGAAATGTGATATCTTACAGTACTTTCGTTTATTGATCTAATTTACAAGAATACTCAGAAATGCATTTATTTTACTTCCTATGGCAACTTTATCCCTTGTTTTAATTTTTTTTCCATTTCTAAATGCTCAATGATTCTTCTTCATATTTACTTGAACTATTTTCCCCGAATGGAGTTTATTAACATAAATTTGAGGTAATTTTGAATGTAGGATGCACGAGGCATTCATGTCGACTGAAGCAGAGTATGCAACATTTAAGAGTGTTAATATTATGAACTGCATGTGTTTGCAATGCCACGTATTTTAACATTCTCCCTGTATTCATTTGTATACGTGAATGATCTATTCATCTAGGTATGGCCAGGGTTAACAGTGTACCCGGATTTCACTAACCCCAGAACCATGGACTGGTGGGCAAATGAATGCAGTATTTTCCATCAGCTAGTGGAGTATGATGGACTTTGGATTGTAAGTAGCTTTTGTGAACAAGTGGTTCCATGTACATAATATGTAAATAATATGTCAGTAAACACACCCTTTCAGTAGAATGTATTCTAAATGAAATTTAAAGATTCCCTGTCACTTACTGAAACATGTAAACATCATACACGTGGAAGAAAGGAAGAAAGAATAAAAACTGTAAATTTAGAATATTTTCTCCCTGGTCGTGGACTTTGTAGAATAAATTTCAGTTAAATACAAAGAGTTATATCTTTATCTGTGAAACCATTCATGTGGGAACCGGCCTAAAGTAGCACAGGACAAAAGCACTTAGGGAAATCTGCACTGGACAACGGCAGCACTGTGAAATGCTGTTGGCGCCACCGGAGGCTCCCTTCCAGACTGCTGTTGGACTACAGCAAGCTAAAATTGGCAACGGCCTGCATTTTATACCAAAATATATCAAATTATTTATGAAGTCACTACAGAAAAACGTAGTTTTGGGAAACTTCTTGGGATGATTTTTCTTATTTTCATGATTTTAATTAATCACAATTTGCCATTTACAGGACATGCACATGAGGTAATAGTCAATGTAAGTTTGAGTTTATGGTGACCATAGCCCAAGTGGAGGGAAAAAAGATTCTAAACCCCAAGTTTAGAATAAACTTCTCATAAATCTGAGTACAAGAAAAACAGAGGTTTTAGGAAAGGCGTAACATCTCTATAGATTAATGGATACTGTGTGTTTTCTAAGGTTGTTTGGCTCTGTTACTCTCTTAATGAACTCACTGTATATAGAGTTATTTATACATTAATTCATTTAATCAGGAAGAAATGTCTTTAAGACTTATTTACATTATTTACACATCAGTTGTGTTTGAGGAACGATGTGTTTGCAATGACAGAATTCCTGTGCAGACATCAGTGGAACGAGGAGGAGAAGATGCTTACTGTAATTCTAAGAGGTCACACTGTTAATATTTACTTAACAGAAAGAATAATAACATGCTCATGATATAGTTTAGCTTCATTTTTCATACTGGCCTCCAAGTTAGTAATTTTAAGTCAAATTGTTCATAGACTTCTACTTCAGCCAGAAAAATGTGTTCATTAGGAAACAATTATGAGATACTGTGATGAAAAGGCTAGGTTGTGCTGTATGAGCTGATACCTTATTTGCTGAATCATGAACAACCACACTGCAAGCAGAAGCAAGGTGAAATCATATTGAAGAAGAACAGTTTTCCACTCTCTTATTAACACACACACACACATTTTAATTAATCTTCAAAACATGAAGTCAACAACACATGAAGTGTTCACTCAGCATTCAACACATATCAACACATACTGCTTATGAACACTGGGTGTTTTAGTTTCCATTTCTTAAATAATCAAATTGTACTGCTACGTTGTTTTTTTAATGCTTTTTAAAAATTATTTTTCACAATAGAATGAATTTTCAGAGAAAATGTATTTACTATTCAACTTAGGAGGTTTTGTTTTTATGTCAAGTTCAAAAATGTTTTCTATTTTTTAATGTTTTCTTTTTAGATTTATTATTTTTTTTATTTATTACATTATTTATTTGTATCCCAGCTGTTGCCCCCTCTCTTGCCCCTTCCAGTCCCACCCTCCTTCCCTCATCTCCATCCTGCCCCTTTCCAAGTCCACTGATAGGGAGGACCTCCTCCCCTTCCATCTGACCCTAGCCTATCAGGTCTCATCAGGACTGGCTGCATTATCTTCCTCTGTGGCCTGGTAAGGCTGCTTCCCGCTCAGGGGAGGTGATCAAAAAACCAGCCACTGAGACTCATAGCCAAAAATGTTTTCTTAACTTGAAAAATTAGTAATTTTATATTAATGTTTCTACATTTAAATTTGTTCTATTTTTTAATTTTTATTAATTACAGTTTATTCACTTTATATCCCCCCTGTACCTCCCTCTTCCCTTTCCAGTCACACCCTCCCTCTTCCCCACCCGTGTCCTTCTCCCAGTCCACTGATAAGAGGTTCACCTCCCTTTCCCTCTGATCCAATATATCTTACAAATAATTTTGAGCTGTTTGAATACATTGTTCTTAAGCATAATATATTTTGTATAAAAACTAAATTATTTCACCAATTTTAAATATAGACTATAACTATTTAGATTATTTATTCATTAATTTAACCAGTAGAGTCATGAAAAAAGTTTTATTTACACTTTTGGTTTCTTTAAAAATACATCTAATTAATTTCACTTCTTAGAAACAAACAGAAGTGAAAATAATATTAGAGGAAAATTCTAAAAGATAGGGAAGCTTCAAGTCTTTTTACACTTTTTTCAACCATACTTACTTAGAACATATTTTTGAAGGGTATCAAATACCTTTCATGTACTATGAGGAATCTATTTCAACACTCTGAGTTCTTCATTTAACTTCATGTAATGGGTCTTAAATGTTCTTCAGGTTCATAATTTCAATACCTACATGGGAGTAGCTTGAGGATAATAGATATAACTGTCTTTAATACACTGGGGTAAGGAGAACCGAAAGTGTAGCTAGTGACAAGTCATGCCTGGGTATTACTGTTAAATATTGTGGAAAATAAGAACCAATTATAGTTGTAATTAAGATATTTCACCTTTATGTAGTGGCAAACACCATGTTTATTACTCTTGAAGGGATCCTACCAGTCCCTTAGAACAGCAAATCAGTCCAGAAGTGTTAGTGTATGTTTTTGGCAGTACAAAAGACGACTAAATTGTCAAAACAGGAGTAATTAGTTTAAATAATATGCTAGAGAGCTGGTAAAAAAAAATAACAAAAAATTAAAATAAAGGAGAAAGGTGAAACTATGAAGGTGAAAACATAGTTGGAGCTTATAGGATTAAAACAGAACAAAGACTTCAAGTATGGATTTTCTTTGGAAAACAATGGAATATTTCTAGAAACTGGGAAAAATTCATAAGCACCCCTCAACGTAATTAGCATGCAAGAGATGAATCTATTTTGACTTAATATGTCTTGATTCTCAAAATCTTCTGGAGGGCAGGGAGGATGAGGATGGGTACTTGGAAGCTGATGATGTTTCCAAGTGCTGTACATCAGATCCCTCTGCCAGTTTGGAGACCAGCACCATTGAGGAACACTGGCCCTGACCAGTGTTCCTGGCCAGGATCTGCACTGGGCCCAGCAATCCGTGCCTGGGATGTGGAGGGTTTTTTTTGTGTGTGTGGAGGGGTGGGGGAAGGTTGCTTTGTTTTCTTTTTTAACAGGAATGGAGTGAAAGCCTGGCCTGTAGGACATTCAGGACGGGAGGCCCCTTGGTGACAGGATCTACTTGTCCAGCATTTAAAGGACCCTATTCTGTTTCCATGTGGGAAGCTTCATAAAGGATGGGAACAAACTACATTCCTCAGTATAAGTAGGGAATCTGAAGCATCTAACTCTGGGGTGTCATGCTGATCTGAGCCACCTTCTGTCATCAGCTGCAAGCCTGGAGCTTCTGACTGTAGATTAAGGTGGTCAGGAAAGGCTTCTTATGGAGTCCTTATGTAGGCAGAGCCTCTGCTCCCAGAATCATTTGCCTCAATTCAAGCTCACTACATCTTTCTTTTCCACTTTCAAAATGGAAGTCTGACAATACAATAGTTGTTCCATCCACAAAGACGGATGTCTCAGCAAGTCTTCAGTGTATGTCAGAATCCTGAGAAAAGTAGGCTACTGTACAAGATGAAGCAACAAGCAAGGAAAGCAGGCAAAGAGCAAACATTTCCTTTTCCCTGTTCTTTATACAAGCTGCCACCAGAAGATGTGGCCCAGATCTAAGGTGGATCTTAATTAAATGAGTTCAAATAGTTTAATTAAGAATAACCCCTGTGAGATGTATTGAGTTGCTTGAGTTTTAGTTAATTGCAGTTGTAATCCAACTGACAACCAAAAATACTCATCGCATCTACCTTAAAATAATTCCTCAACACTTTTTCAAAAATAAACTTATTTAACAAGATCTTAGAATAAAATCAAACTAACTTAAGGTTCCTTGAAAAAAAATCAGGATTTTTATGATGCTTCTAATAGTCCATACATACAAATGACAGTTTAGAAGCTGTAGACTAAGTGAATATTGGTACCAGCAATGGGATGAGATCACTATCAAAGTAGATAACTGACTGCCATCATCAAATATGTGTAATGAATAAATATGCTGGAAATGGGTATAAGCAAATTACAGTTAAAAGACTGACACAACTATATGAAAGATATTTGTGGAAATCATAGATGTACTTTGTTTAGATTTGTAATTCTGTAAAATTAGAGGTATTTGAAACATTTAAAATTCTTCACTGCAGTCTAAAGTACCTATTTTAATGTATGCACCCTATATATAATATCCATATTGTATATGTATATAATATACATGTAATAATATATACATATTATGTATGTTATATATATATAATCCATGAATAAAACATTTTCAAGGATGTCTTATTATTAAGTAGCATGGGAAATCTGTTATTCATCATTTATAATTGCTGGTAATTTTCCTTGTCTATATATTTAGGACATGAATGAAGTTTCCAGCTTTATTCAAGGTTCCCTGAAAGGATGTGCTGCCAATCAACTGAATTATCCTCCTTTTACTCCTGGTAAATTTCAATTTCTTACCTAATTACCCACGGTCGAGTCAAAACTTTTGTTAGCTAATAAATTCTAAAACATATTTCTAAATCACAAATTTTGTTATAACTTTTAATCCTAAATTTAATGATTTTTCTTTTATTTTGCCAAATATAATACATTTATGATTACTCTGATGTACCACTTAGATATGTATGTGTTGTATGCATGTATACATATGTTATTGCTCACATGTGAGATGATGAGGGTCTTCTTTCTTGCTCTTTACCTTATTTGTGTGCGTATGTGTGTGTGTGTGTGCGTGTTGTTTGTTCATGTATATGATTGCATGTGTGTACATGAATTCAGGTGTAAAATAAGATGCCAATTTCTTCCTTTATCATTCTCCAAATTATTTTCTAAAATTATTTATTTATTATGACTATATGAGTATATGCTACATGTCCATGGGCCCATATACCTGTGCCAATACACAGAGCCCAGAAGAAAGATTTTGCTTTATTCTATCACTCTCTGTTTGTTCTATTGGGGTAGGTATTCTCCCTGAAATTGGGGCTCATGTTTTCTCAGCAAACCCTAGTGACACTTTTTTCGATGCACTGAGTTATAAACCTGCAGTGTACATCCATCGGACTGTATGGCCTCTGGAACCTAAATTTGGTACTTGAATTTGCACAGAAAGCATTATTAGTTATTGAATCAACCTTCCCCAAAAATTATTTTCTGAGACAGGATTTCTTCACTAAAGCTAGAAATTGCTGATTGACTATATGAGAGAAAGAAACAGAAAGACATAGAGATAGACAGACAGATACACACACACACAGAGTGGCATACAGAGAGTTTTGGTGATTCCTCTGTCTCTACCTTTCAGTGTTTACAGGGCAGGTGGTCACTGCTAGGAATGGTTTGCCTGTGTTGATGAGAATCTGACCTCAGTTCCTCAGGCTTTTGTGCTGAGCATGGTCCTTACTGCGCCATCTCTGAAGTTCCTAACCATGATCACATTTAAATCAACCAGTGTACTAATAAATGATAACTACTCCAAGATATCAATGTGTAAAGGCAATTTACTCATCAACGACTATTTCCCATTTATTTATTTATTTTTAAAATGATGAAGTATTGTTTAGTCAAATTAAATCACATTAAATGTAATGTAATCAATGTGTAATGCATTTATATTTATTGTATCTAAAATCATTTTACAGTCTCCATGGAATGAATTGCATGAATTAAACTGGATAGTGTTTAACTAAATGTGATCTTTTGTCAGTTTTTTTTTTTTTTAATTAGGTACTCTAGAACACATTGTAAGAACAGTCACAAATGTTACCATAAAATATCTCACAGGAATGTTTGCTATGTGGCTTTCTCTAAGGTATTCTTGACAGACTTTTGTATTCCAAAACTCTTTGCATGGACGCTGTGCAGCACTGGGGAAAACAGTATGATGTCCACAGTCTGTATGGATACAGCATGGCTATCGCCACAGAAAAGTAAGTAAAATTGCATGCAGAAACTCAATCAGCCATTACATTTTGTTTAGATGTATTTCTGGAAGTTTAGCAACTTCGATGGAAAGTTGCAGGAGTAAGAAAGAAAAAAAAAAGTATTTTTTGTGGTAAAAGCACCATGGTATCGAAATATGGTTCTATTTTACTAGCATTCATAAGTTAACTGTCAATACTAATTATTAAATATCAGTATTAATAAGTTATCAAGAATTATATTAAATGTGTATTTACCATTGGTTTGCTTAATTAATAGAGGTTATTCTTTATAAAAAATTTCTGTTTGCTTTCTATGGAAAACAACAATATAGTTTTTTTTTTAATCAGTCATTAAAACTTTCAATTGGCTTAAGAAAATGGTGATACAGCAAGTTCTCTTTATCTTCCCAAAACAAGTGTTTCAACTAAAATTTAGTTTCTAAAAAAAAAATTAGTTTCTAAGTAGTAGAGCATAATAGAACAAATAAAATGCACAATGTAGGAACAGGTACCCAGCACACATTGATTCTCTGTTACTTTGCTAGTGTTCTGAAAGGTTCAACAGAGCAGTAACTGCTAACACCCAGATCTTGGTATCAGTATATCTGTAACTTTCTCTTTAAGTAAGTGTTGAAGTACTAATGCACCAAAAAGACTGTATATTGTCTTTATAGTGTTGTTACTTCTCTTTGTGCACACCAAGTGTAATAATCACAATCAAAGAAAAATAGGCGATAAATATTTGAAAGTGAAGGACAAAGAATGAGACAGGTTGGAGGAAGAAAGAGAGAGGGGAAAATACTATATTTCTATTTTAATTAATAACATTTAAAATAAAATAAATAGAACCCAATTAATGACATTTAAAATAAATATATAGAACCTGAATGGAGTGTAGAACATTACCTTTAGTTTATTTGTTTGTT
The DNA here is from genome assembly GCF_907164565.1 of Psammomys obesus. Classification (NCBI taxonomy): domain Eukaryota; kingdom Metazoa; phylum Chordata; class Mammalia; order Rodentia; family Muridae; genus Psammomys; species Psammomys obesus. The sequence goes on along the minus strand of NW_026596244.1, from coordinate 1,661,876 downwards.
TGGGGTTTTTCTTTGTTTGTTTCATTTTGTTTGAGACAGGGTATTTCTTTGTAGCCTTGGCTGTTCTGGAATGCTCTTTGTAGAAAGAAAGGACCTCTTTGTAGAGGTCGGTGAGTCTGACCTCAGACTCACGGAGATCCTTCTGTTTCTGCCTTCTGAGTGCTGGGATTAAAGGTGTGAACTTTTATTCAATATTCATACTTGGCTGAATATTCCATATTTTAAGTAGAAGTAGGTAGATTATTGAATGAAAAAAGAGCAATGTCTTATGATTCAATATAAACAGCTTATATATGGAAAATATATGTAGGATGCCATATTTTTACATTGGATGCCTGGCTGACATCATATTTTGAAGTTCATTTAGGCTGATTTTTTTTTTTCTGACCACTTCTCTCTGAGAGAAAAATATCGTTAATACACAGGTGCTGGTAGAGGAAAATAATAGTAGACGATTAAAAAATGTTTCTCAAATGTGCTAATTTCTTTTTTATAATTATTTTTATTAATTACAATTTATCCACTTTGTATCCCCCCTGTACCTCCCTCCCTCCTCCCCTCCCAATTCCACCCTCTCTCTTTGCCAACCGTGTCCCTCTCCCAGTCCACTGAAAAGGACTCCCTCCCCTTCCCTCTGATCCTAGAAATATGTTAATTTCAAGTATGCATGTTTTGTTTTCAATTTGGCAATAAATTGGTGAAATTATTCAAACTATTAGTCATTTTCAAAGACATTCTCCTTCTGTGTTTAATCAGAGTGTACTCAAGTGAGCTGCATTTTGGTAGCTAAATGTGCAACTGATGTTAAAATTTTACAAATTTTCTAAATATTGCCTTCCAACAGAGAAAAGATAAAATATACATTTGTAACTAGTATTTTAAAATTAATGTATCAATTTTATTTTTTGGATCAGAACTTAGTTTTTAATTTGGTCATATTTTAGAGCTGTGGAAAAAGTTTTTCCAAATAAGAGAAGCTTCATCCTCACGCGGTCTACATTCGCTGGCTCTGGAAGGCACGCCGCTCATTGGCTTGGAGACAACACAGCCTCTTGGGAGCACATGGAATGGTCCATCACTGGAATGCTGGAGTTTGGTCTATTTGGCATGCCTTTGGTATAAAGCTTTTCTAGTAGTGAAAAGACAGGGACAAAGCAATGTTTAAAATTTTTAAGGTATAAAAAATTTAGTAAGTTCTAAATATGGAATATGAAAAGGCTGATAATAATTTCAATAATTAGCATAAAATCCATAGTCAAGATTATAGAAAGTCATTTTAAAATATTTGAAGTGTATTTATAATTATCTCACATTTCCTTTCATACACATGAATAAAGTGAACACCCAAAACCCAATGAAACGAAATAACATGCACAGACAATGTTGATTTTGGAAAGTAAGAATATACATTATATATATATATATATATATATGTAAACTCTTCATATGTATGTATGTGTATATGTGTGTGTGTGTGTGTGTAAATACAGACAAAACTAGGCTGAATTTTAGAAAAAGAAGAAAAATCAATTTTTTCTAACATTCAATGACTGAATGTTAGTAAGCTGATTTTTCTTAATCAAACTTTGTATGGTTTCAACCATATGGAAAATTTACAGCCAGAGATACTAAATCAAAGCCCAGTCAGGTGACCAGTGTGGGGAGGTGTGCAATCTCAGGATTAGGGAAGCTATAGTCATGGTGAGACTAGGTTTCTGAGTATCAAGTACCAGGACAAACTGCACTACATAGCAAGACTTTCTCATGAAAAGAAAAATAAACAACATGCGATGAAATAAAATAAATATAGACAAAGGAAAACAAAAGTCAAAGATACAAATTGTGCAAACGTTGGAACATTAATTCAAATACAGAAAAATAAAAGTAATTAACCTAAAATTTATAGTAATAAAATAAATGTCATTGAAACAAATTGAAATATAGTCAAATATACAAAGTTATTATTTGAAAATTTGAACAAACACATTAAGTTAAAACATGTACTAACATAAAATAGGATTTCAAAGCAATTTCCTTAAACAAACACTGACAGTAAGGATATAAGACTTTTATTTTTATCCTCTTTATTAACCAATTTTATATGTGTCACTATATTTTGCTCTTATTTATCCTCCCACACTCTCATTCATCTTTCTTGACCCCAAACTTTTTTAAAATTTGAAAATATCATATCTATCTATACTGTTTTTTTTTTTTTTTTATTAAATCTACTCTCCATTCCCTTCTTTCTACTTCCTCCTCTGTCACCACAACTTTCCCTGCCCAATGTCTTGTGCTAATTTTAAAACATACTGAGTCCACATAGTGCAGTCAGTATGTACCTTGGTTTAAGGCAATCTACAGAATGATGGAGAGCCTCTCAGTGGTCACATCCCTGAAGAAAACCAGCTCTACCTCAAGAGCAATGCACTGTCACTAGTTCCCCAGATAGGGGTGGGACATTGCTGGCCACTCCCAATCAGTGTGGGGTTCGGATTCCTAAAGCAAATCTTGTGGGTCACCTTCTTCACCTGAACAGTCACATGTATTCCAATACCCGTCTTTTTTTTCTTTGCCTTCTTTGCTTTCTATCTTTAAGATTTGTAAAGGTCAGAAACTGTAAAAGATTACTAAATGAACTGAATTAAATTATACCACGTTTGCAAATAAGAACTGATACAGTAGAAACAAGAATTTTTCTCAAATTGAAATTAAATTCACCGAAGAGGATTTCTCCCTACCAGATAAAGAAATAGTAATTAACACATTGAATGCAGTCTATGGTTTTTCAATTAGGCTTACTATTATTAAAAAAAAGACACAGCCTCATGTATTTACATATACCTTCTAAGTAATCCATTTCACTGCAGATATCTAAAGAAAGTATGAAATATTCATATGGATTATTAATTTCACATCTAGCGAACAAAATAACACATTGCTATTTCTTACATATTCTTTAAAAAATTAGTACCAGGTATATAAAAGGCATGTGATTTGAATAAAGTTCAACCATTTTCAAAGAAAACATAAGAGATTAATTTAAGACATGTCAGAAAAATAGTGTCTCAAACAAAATAGAATGGACACTGTTTACACAGGAATGGTAGATAAATTGGACTAAAATGAAATCAAATGTTTTGCTAATCAAAACTATCTTTAAGATTAAAAGTAGAAAGCAGCCAACATACAGGGAAATTACAGTTTCAATTTACATAATCTTAATTGATTAGCATTGAATCTATAATACCTCGTATAAATCTATAGAAAACAAGAATAAAGAACTTTGAAAAATGTGTCTGACAAGCAATACTAAGAGAGAAACCTGCATATATTCAAACACTTCAAAAGATCTCAGCTTAAACAGAAACCAGAGAAATTAAATTAAAATAAAATAAAGCTAAACATTGGTGAGATGCATTTCATGCAAACCTATCATAAAATGAAGCCTGACTATGGAAAATAATTCTGAAAAAGAGCAATGAGAATGTTCTGGGTGGGGAAAGTAAAGAAAGGAAGGAGATTGGGAGCAGAGAATAAAGATGATGTGGATAGATGTAAAAAAAAGCTCACACGTGGAGAGAAAATCAGTTTATAGGATGTGTATAAAGGCAATAAAATGAGTAGGCCCTGAACAACGCTAACTCTTCTTTGCATGGCATGGCATGCCCAGGGAAAGCACAGTGGTGACCCTTATCCTGTTGTCTAGGTAGGGGCAGACATCTGCGGATTTGCAGCTGATACCACAGAAGAACTCTGCAGAAGATGGATGCAACTCGGAGCCTTTTATCCGTTTTCTAGAAACCACAATGCTGAAGGCTATGCGGTAAGTGACACTTGGTCCTCACTACTTGAAACCAACACAACTGTATTTATGTTATCTTTATTTTTCATTAATTTATTAATTAATTAACTTTAATCTGGACCGGAACTTCCCATCTCTCTCTTCACCCATTCCCTTTCTCTCCCCTCCTCTCCCCCTATGCCTCCTCCCTTTCTTCTCAGAGAACGGGAGACCTTCTATGGACATCAGCCTGTCTTGGTATATCAAGTAGGACTGGGTGCATCTTCTATTGTGGCTAGACAAGGCTGTCCAATTACAGGAAAGGGATCCAAATGCAGGCAACCGAGTCAGAGACCACCTCTGCTCCTGCTGCTAGAGGTCCCAAGTGAAGACCAAGCTGTACATTTGTTACATAAGTGAGAGGGGGGGGAGGGGGCATAGGTCCCTCCCACAGACACACTGGTTGGTGATTCAGGTTCTGTGAGCCCCTATGGCCCCAGGTTAGTTAACTTTGTGTCGTCCTTGGTCTCTCTGGCTCTTTCAAGCCTTCTGTTTCCTCTTCCATACGATTTCCCGAGCTCCACCTAATGTTTGGCCGTGGGTCTCTCTGAATCTCTTTCCATATGCTGCTGGGTGAAGCCACTCAGAGGTTGGTTTTGCTGTTCTCCTGTCTACAAGAGTAGCGGAATAACAGTGTCAGGGGTGGGATCTCTCTTATATCATGGGACTCAAGTTGGGCCAGCCCTTTATTGGCTGGGTCTAATATTTTGTGGGAAGCACAGCTGTATTTTTAAACAATGTTCTTCCGTTTATATAAAGAAGGTAACACAAAAAGTATGTAACTTTTTATACATAAATGTTTGAAATTCACCTCTCAATGCAATGTATTTTATGTGTATTGTGGACAAATTTGGAAATCACTAAGCAAAATGCATGTGTATCATATTTTTGTCTTGGATTCTTACTGAAACATTTCAGTTTGCCTTATAACAAAATACAACAGTTAAGTTGTATTTAAGTCAGTTAAGGACAAGCTGATCAAGGCAGTTTTCAGTGTTCACATGTTGCACTCAATCAAAACCTTAGTTTCATGGAGATGTGTCAGCTGCAGTTCACACTGTAAAAGGGAACATCGGAGAGCAGAGCCAAAAGGAGCACAAGGGCAATTCTGAAGAATCCATATCCACAGGAGAGTTTTATCCAAGTATTCTGCAGTCATTTGGGTTTTCTAGAAAGTAAATTGCAAGCCAGGAAGAATACAGTAACGATTAATTGGTAAAATGTGAGTGAATAATAACCATGACCGTGAGCCAATGGAGTGTTGAGACTTGTCAATCCTCTGATCAGGTCTGAACCTCCTGAAGCTCACAGAAGGATGGTGACCTGGCTGGGATAATCATCCTGCTGCTGAGATTTAACAGAACCTGCCAAGTCATTGAGAAAGATGTTGAAGTGAAGAGGATCACTGAAAGAGTCTTGAATGTAGAGAAGAGTCAGCCATATCAGCCGCACTCTATATTCTGTGGCTGGGATTAGAAAATAGAAAGCATTATTTCACTGTAAATTTAGCAAACTATGTAAACAAAACTTTCTCCTTGCAATGTTCCTTGGCACTGGGAGGAAGTTGTCTCCTAGGGAGAGAATCTTTTGGTTTCAGGAGGAGTGTTGAATGAACTTCAAAGCTTAAGTTTGCTTAACTGACCAGGAAACCTTGTCCCTTGTGCTTCTGAACAGTGGATTATTTTGGTCCTTTCTAAGGTCAATGGTTATGTGTAGGAGAAATCCTTCAGCACATTTCAGGCCTGTGCTTGAATGTGTTACATGAATGCTATCGGTCAAAGTATGCTGTGTAGTTAAGCAAAATTCAAATGTACATATTATTATTTTTTATTAAATCTTTTATTTTTTTATTAATTACACTTTATTCATTTTGTATCACCCCATGAGCCCCTCCCTCCTCCCCTGCCGATCCCACCCTCCCTCCCCTTTCTGCATGCATGCCACTCCCCAAGTCCACTGATAGGGGAGGTCCTCCTCTCCTTCTTTCTGATCTTAGTCTATCAGTTCTCATCAAAAGTGGCTGCATTGTCCTCTACTGTGGCCTGGTAAGGCTGCTCCCCCCTCAGGGGGAAGTGATCAACGAGCAGGCCAATCAGATTATGTCAGAGGCAGTCCCTCTTCCCATTACTATGGAACCCACTTGGACACTGAACTGCCATGGGCTACACCTGTGCAGGGGTTCCAGGTCATCTCCACAAATAGTCCTTGGTTGGAGTAGGAGTCTCTGGGAAGTTCCCTGTGTTCAAATTATCTTGTTCTGTTACTCTGCTTGTGGAGTTCCCGTTCCCTCCAGCTCTTACTATTTCCCACTTCTTACATAAAATTCCATTCACTCTGCCCATCAGTTGGCCATCAGGCTCAGCATCTGCTTTGACAGTCTATACTGCAGAAGCTTTCAGAGGCCCTCTGTGGCAGGTTTCAAGGTTGTTTCCTGTTTTCTTCTGGCTTTCAGAGGCCCTCTGTAGCGGGTTCCGAGGTTGTTTCCTATTTTCGTTTTCTTCTGATGTCCATCCTCTTTGCCTTTCAGGATGGGGATTGAACATTTTAGTTAGGGTCCTCTCTTTTGCTTAGTTTGTTTAGATGTACAGCTTTTAGTGGGTTTATTCTATATTGTATGTTTATATGAGTGAGTATATACCGTGAGTGTCTTTTTGCTTCTGGGTCAACTCACTCAGGATGATCCTTTCCAGGTCCCACCATTTACCTGCAAATTTCATGATTTCCTTATTTTTCATTGCTGAGTAATACTCCATTGTATAGATGTACCACAGTTTCTGCATCCATTCTTCAGTTGAGGGGCATCTGGGTTGTTTCCAGCTTCTGGCTATTAAAAATAAAGCTGCTACAAACATGGTTGAACAAATGTCCTTGTTGTGTACTTGAGCCTCTTTTGGGTATATGCCTAGGAGTGGTATGGCTGGATCTTGAGGAAGCGCTATTCCTAGTTGTCTGAGAAAGCGCCAGATTGATTTCCAGAGTGGTTGTACCAGGTTACATTCCCACCAGCAGTGGAGAAGAGTTCCCCTTTCTCCACAACCTCTCCAGCATGTGTTGTCCCTTGAGATTTTCATCTTGGCCATTCTGATGGGTGTAAGGTGATATCTCAGGGTTGTTTTGATTTGCATTTCCCTAATGGCTAATGAGGTTGAGCATTTCTTTAAGTGCTTCTCTGCCATTCGATATTCCTCTGCAGAGAATTCTCTCTTTAGCTCTGTTCCCCATTTTTTAAGTGGATTACTTGGTTTGTTGCTTTTCAGCTTGTTTAGTTCTTTATATATATTGGATATGAGTCCTCTGTCAGATAGAGGGTTGGTGATGATTCTTTCCCAATCTGTAGGCAGTCGCTTTGTTTTGATGACGGTGTCCTTTGCTTTACAGAAGCTTTTCAATTTCATGAGGTCCCATTTATTGATTGTTGCTCTTAGAGCCTGTGCTGTTGGTGTTCTGTTCAGGAAGTTTTCTCCTGTACCAATGAGTTCTAGGGTATTCCCCACTTTTTTTTCTAGCCGATTTAATGTGTCTGGTTTTATGTTGAGGTCTTTGATCCACTTGGACTTCAGTTTTGTGCAGGGTGATAAGTACGGATCTATTTGCATTTTTCTACATGTAGACATCCAGTTGGACCAGCACCATTTGTTAAAGATGCTATCTTTTTTCCATTGTATGGTTTTGGCATCTTTGTCAAAAATCAGGTGTCCGTAAGTGTGTGGGTTTATTTCTGGGTCTTCTGTTCGATTCCATTGATCCACCATTCTGTTTCTATGCCAGTACCATGCAGTTTTTATAACTGTTGCTCTATAGTACAGCTTGAGATCAGGGATGGAGATACCTCCAGAAGATCTTTTATTGTAGAGGATTGTTTTAGCAATTCTCGGTTTCTTGTTATTCCATACGAAGTTGAGAATTTTTCTTTCCAGGTCTGTAAAGAATTGTGTTGGCAATTTGATGGGAATTGCATTAAATCTGTAGATTGCTTTTGGTAAGATGGCCATTTTTACTATGTTAATCCTGCCAAGCCATGAGCATGGGAGATCTTTCCATCTTCTCATATCTTCCTCTAATTCTTTCTTCAGAGACTTGAAATTTTTTTCATACAAGTCTTTGACTTGCTTGGTTAGGGTTACGCCAAGGTACTTTATGTCATTTGTGGCTATTGTGAATGGTGTTGTTTCTCTAATTTCTTTCTCAGCCCTTTTGTCTTTTGTATACAGGAGTGCTACTGATTTTTTTGAGTTAATTTTGTATCCGGCCACTTTGCTGAAGGTGTTTATCAACTCCAGGAGTTCCCTGGTAGAGTTTTTGGGGTCACTCATATATACTATCATATCATCTGCAAATAGTGATAATTTGACTTCTTCTTTTCCCATCTGTATCCCCTTGATCTCCTTCGACTGTCTTATTGCTCTAGCAAGGACTTCCAGCACTATGTTGAAGAGATATGGAGACAGTGGGCAGCCTTGTCTTGTCCCTGATTTCAGAGGGATTGCTTTAAGTTTCTCTCCGTTCAGTTTGATGTTGGCTATAGGCTTGCTGTATATCGCCTTTACTATGTTTAGATATGTGCCTTGTATCCCTGATCTCTCCAGTACTTTAAACATGAATGGATGTTGGATTTTGTCAGATGCTTTTTCAGCATCTATGGAGATTATCATGCGGTTTTTTTCTTTCAGTTTGTTAATATGGTGGATCACATTGATGGATTTCCATATATTGAACCACCCCTGCATACCTGGGATGAAGCCTACTTGGTCATAGTGGATAATATCTTTGATGTGTTCTTATATTCGGTTTGCGAGTATTTTGTTAAGTATTTTTGCATCAATGTTCATAAGGGAGATTGGCCTAAAATTCTCTTTCTTTGTTGAGTCTTTGTGAGGTTTAGGTACCAAGGTGATTGTGGCTTCATAGAATGAATTTGGTAATGTTCCTTCTGTTTCTATTTTGTGGAATAGTTTGAAGAGAATTGGAGTTAGCTCTTCTTTGAAGGTCTGGTAGAATTCTGCGCTGAAGCCATCTGGTCCTGGGCTTTTTTTGGATGGGAGACTTTTGATGACTGCTTCTATTTCTTTGGGGGATATAGGACTATTTAGTTGATTTACCTGGTCCTGATTCAGCTTTGGTGAGTCAAATCGATCAAGAAAATTGTCCATTTCATTTAGATTTTCAAATTTTGTGGCATATAGACTTTTGAAGTAAGTCCTAATGATTGTTTGGATTTCCTCAGTGTCTGTAGTTATGTCCCCCCTTTCATTTCTGATTTTGTTGATTTGGGTGGTGTCTCTCTGCCTTTTAGTTAGCTTGGCTAAGGGTTTGTCTATCTTGTTGATTTTCTCAAAGAACCAGCTCTTGGTTTCATTGATTCTTTGAATTGTTTTATTTGTTTCTAATTGATTGATTTCAGCCCTGAGTTTGATTATTTCCAGCCGTCTACTCCTTTTTGGTGTGTCTGCTTCTTCTTTTTCTAGGGTTTTTAAGTGGGCCATTAAGTTGCTTGAATGAGCTGTCTCGAATTTCTTCTTGAAGGCACTTAGTGCTATGAACTTTCCTCTTAGCACTGCTTTCATTGTGTCCCACAAGTTAGGGTATGTTGTGTCTTCATTTTCATTGAGTTCTAGAAAGGCTTTAATTTCTTTCTTTATTTCTTCCCTGACCCAGCTGGGAACAAGTAACAAGTTGTTCAGTTTCCATGAGTGTGTAGGCTTTTTGCTATTTCTGTTGTTGTTGAAGTCCAGCTTTATTCCATGGTGATCAGACAGGATACAAGGGATTATTTCAGTCTTCTTGTATCTGTTGAGGCTTGCTTTGTGACCAACTATATGGTCTATTTTGGAGAAGGTTCCATGAGGTGCTGAGAAGAAGGTAAATTCTTTTGTGTTTGGGTGTAAAGTTCTGTAAATGTCTGTGAGGTCCATTTGATTCATGACCTCTGTCAGAGATATTGTTTCTTTGTTTAATTTCTGTTTTGTTGACCTGTCCTTTGTTGAGAGTGGGGTGTTGAAGTCTCCCACTATTAATGTGTGGGGATCTATATGTGGTTTAAATTTTATCAATGTTTCTTTTACAAATGTGGGTGCTCTTGTATTTGGGGCATAGATGTTCAGGATTGTGATGTCTTCCTGGTGGAATTTTCCCTTGATGAGTATGAAGTGTCCTTCCTCATCTCTTTTTATTAATTTTGGTTGAAAGTCTATTTTATCAGATATTAGAATGGCTACTCCTGCTTGTTTCTTGGGTCCATTTGCTTGGAAAGTCATCTTCCAACCTTTTACCCTCAGGTAATGTCTATCTTTGTGTCTTAGGTGTGTTTCTTGTATGCAACAGATTGCTGGGTTTTGTTTACATATCCATTCTGTTAATCTGTGTCTTTTTACTGGAGAGTTGAGTCCATTGATGTTGAGAGAGATTAATGACCAGTGGCTGTTAGATCCTTTGATTTTGATGTTGGCTGTGTTCATAAGTTTGTGTGCTTGGTTGCTTTTCGTTTTGCTGTAGTAAGGTTAATTATTTCCTGTGTTTTCTTGAAAGAAGATAATTTTCTTGGGTTGTATTTTCCCTTCCAGTGTCTTCTGTAATGCTGGATTTGTGTGTAGGTATTGTTGAAATTTGTTTTTGTCATTGAATATCTTGTTTTCTCCGTCTATGAGGACTGAGAGTTTTGCAGGGTATAGTAGCCTGGGTTGACATCTGTGTTCTCTTAGGGTCTGCATGATATCTGTCCAGGCCCTTCTGGCTTTCATAGTTTCTGTTGAAAAGTCAGGTGTGATTCTAATGGGTTTGCCATTATATGTTACTTGGCCTTTTTCCCTTGCAGCTTTTAGTATTTTTTCTTTGTTCTGTATACTTCCTGTTTTGATTATTATGTGGCGGGAGGATTTTCTTTTCTGGTCAAATTTGTTGGGTGTTCTGTAGGCCTCATGTATCCTTATTGGCTTATCCTTTAACTTGGGGAAATTTTCTTCAATGATTTTGTTGAAAATATTTTCTGGGCCTTGGAGAAGGGAGTCTTCTTTTTCCTCTATTCCTATTATTCTTAGGTTTTGTCTTTTCATATTGTCTTGGATTTCTTGGACGGTCTGTGTCAGGAATTTTTTGGATTTAACATTGTCTTTGACAGATACATCGATTTCTTCCATTGTATCTTCTACACCTGAGATTCTTTCTTCCATTTCTTGTTCTGTTGGTTATGCTTACCTCTGTAGTTCCTGTTTTCTTCCCTAAATTCTTCCTCTCCATTATTTCCTCCATTTGTGTTTTCTTTAATTTTTCTAGTTCTATCTTCAGGTCTTGAGTTGTTTTGTTTACTTCCTTCACCTGTCTGCTTGTATTTTCCTCTTTTTCTTTTAGTTCCTTCAACTCTGTCTCTTTGATTTCTTTCAGTGATTTAATTATTTCTTCTCTGAAGGCCACAAGCTGTTTGGCTGCATCTTCCCGTATTTCTTCACGGATGGCCCTAATTTGCTTGTCTTTATCTTCCTCCATTTCTTTACGGATAGCCATGATCTGTTTGGTTTTATCTTCCTCTAATTCTTTACGTATTTTATCTGTTTCCTCTATTATTCTCTTCATCAACATAGATGTAAGGTCATCTTCTTGATTTTCTATTATGCTGCATTGTTCAGGGCTGTTCGCCCCTGGATGGCTGGGTTCTGGAGATGCCATATTGCTCTGTCTTTTGTTGGTTGAGCCTTTACGCTGACATCTACCCATTGGGCTGATTTAGGTGTTGGCTGTTAGTTTCTGTGCTTCCTGGAGTCCTGAGGTAGGGAGTATCCCCTTGGCCGGAAGATGATTTTTCCTGAAGGAGTCCTTCTCTGCTTTTTGGTTATGGTCACTGTATGGCCAGTGTTTCTCCGGAGATGCCACTGCTCACCTCAGGTTTATAGCCCTGAGTAGTAGCTGTGGTCTATGTTAGGCAGGGGGGGATCTCCTCTTACCCATAAAATTTCTCAAGACAGCTGCCCCACTGCTGGGTTTCTTGTTATAAATTTAGTGTGCTGCTACTCACTAAATTTCCATGTACAGTCCTCTTGAAGAAACTGCTGAGTCCCTAGATATGGGGTTTTCTCCCAACAGGGAAACTCAGTCTGTTATCCTGGGGTGCACAGTTCTGTCTGAGAAAGTGGGAGGTGCACTCAGTAAGTCTCTGGGCCAAAGGCTGATTGCTCTGCTCTGGACCTGGAGAATGTGCACCTAGGTTGAGTTGGCGCCTGGGAGCACTGTTCTGGTCTGGAGGCTGGGTGCCTCACTCTGGACCAGAAGCTGTGTGTCTCTGTCTGGGATGGTGGCTGTAGGCACCACTCTGGTCCAGACGCTGTGGGTGCAGCCCCCCTGAAGGATCAGGGATTCCCACAGTTTTGGCAGTCCAGCCAGGGACAACTGGCCGATCCCTGGCACAGTATCTGAGGGCTGCTGTAATGGCTCTTCGGCTCCTGCAGGTCCGAGGATGCAGCTGTGTGTCCCAGTGCCCCAGGGGAACGCAACAATGGCAGCAGAGCACAGTGCTCCTGCCTGCACTAGAGTCTGCGTGAGTCCAGGAAGTGTTTTGGTGCTGGGTGTCCTAAGCGTTAGAGCTGCTGACCCCCTCCGCTGGGGGTTTCCTCCTGCCAGAGACACGCAGTCTGGTGCCCTGTTGCCCTGGTGCCCACAGTTCTATCTGAGGCGGCGAATCACGCGCGCAGGCAGGGCTCAGTGCAGGCGCCTTTGTCCCTCCCGGCTCTGGGTCCGGGCTGGCTCCTGGGGCACCCGCGGAACCCGAGTCTTTTCCAGGGGATGTCTGGGTAACCTGGGGTCGGTCCCAATTGTTTCCTGCTCCGTGGGGTTATCTCTGGACTGGGAAATCCAGTCTATGGTGTTGTGGGCCCACAGTTCAGTCTGGGACCGTGACCAGATCGCGCTGGCGGGTAGCTCTGGGCTGGCGACCAAGCGCCTGGCGGAACGGGGATCTCTTCCGTGGTTTAGCCGGGTGAGTTAAAGCTGATCGAATCCCCCACCTTGGGGTATCCTCTCACCTGAGAAACACAACCACTTGTGTTTTATGGCCGCGAGTTCTGCTTGCTGGTCCCTGTGCCAATCCTGCTGTGCTGCTCCTCAGAATGAGAGTCCTCCCGGCGCTGCCATCTTGCCCCGCCTCCTCCAAATGTACATATTATAACTGAAACATATCACAGATTATTTGGCAAAGGTTTTGAGAACATGAAACATTGGAAAGAACCCAAATCAACAGAGTTTGAAAACTTACGTTTGGTTATTTTACATATTTTTAAACTTTTTAACTAAGTGATAAATATATACTTTAAAATAGAGATTAATTAAAATATAACTGAAGATACAAAACCTGACACGCTCAGACATAATGATATCATAGTTGGGATGATTCACAACTTTTCATCGAGGAGCTCAAATTCAAACAATTTGCTTTCAACAGTGATTAAAATGGTTCTTTCTTTAATGTTTACTTACATTTTCTTTCCTCACTTGTATTTTTCATATATCCTACAGGAGCAGGACCCTGCAGTTTTTGGACTAGACTCTCTTTTGGTAAAGACATCCAGGCACTACTTAACCATCCGCTACACTCTACTGCCTTTCCTCTACACTCTGTTCTACAGAGCCCACGTGTTTGGGGAAACGGTTGCGAGGCCATTTCTTCATGAGTGAGTATTGAGAATTCTGAATAAGAACTGTGAGGTAAGGATTTGGAAAGCTGTCTCAGAAATCTCGCTCTGCACACAACATCCCCTAATCTCAAGAAGACTCCCCAAAAGGTAGACATGGCTGCTCGTGAACATAACTGCAGTATTAAAGGGAGCCTAGAAGGGTGGGTTTCAGAACAGCTTTCCTGACTGTCCAAACGGTGAGCTACCGATTCTGTGAGCTATCTTGATCAAAGCAATAAGGCCAAGAAGGAATAGAGGAAGAAAACTTTTAGTGTTCTCTACATGTGAGAATAGCTATGTGTACTTGCTCACTCATATGCATGCACCACACACACACGCATTATATACAAGTACACGCACACATATACATGCACACACAGGCGTGTGTACACACAAACCGCATGAACATATTATGCCACATAAACACACCATACACACATGCAGAAACACACACAGAATCATAACAAAAAGTATGTTCAGACACTTGCTAAATACTAATAATGAATGAATATGCAAAGTAGACCTGAGATTATTATTTTGTAGTTGCACAGAAACTTTTATAATATGTATAATTATTGTACTAAACGTAATAAAACAAGATTAAGGTATAAAATAGAGAATTTGTCAGAAACTACATATAATTATGTTGGGGAGACCCTATTAGTAAGAAATATTAAACCTAAAATTACTGAAAAAGCAACAATGAGGTATTGTAACAATACATCAATAACTGAGGTATACTTACAAAATTGCACAGTGTCTACATGCTTGTATATTATGATCAAACAGAATGTTTCTTAGAAAATGAAAATATTCCTTTTAAACATAGATTTTGGTGAAAATATTGAAAGCAGATTATGAAACAATTCTGGAACTTGCCTTATGAGAAAATAATAAGCAACAAGTTGCTTATTATGCATTAAAAGTTGTTGTTTTTAAATAGAAAAAAGAATTTATACCTGTCATTTCTTCCTCTATGCCTGTCTTCTTTCATGTATGTTATATCAACTACACTAGAACTATTGCTTCAGGATGACTTGTTAAAAATAAATTTAAAATAATGATTCTCAAGGAAGAACTGAAAAGATAAAGAAAATAAGCAGCTTAGCTCTGCTTCTTTTGTAATATTACAACTCAAATGCACTAATTGTTCCAAGGTTTTATGAAGACCCAAACAGCTGGATTGAGGATCTGGAATTTCTATGGGGCCCTGCACTACTTATCACTCCTGTTTTGAAACCGGTAGGCTTTGCATATGTTTTATATTTATTACTTAAGGAAAATTTTGCATAGCCAAATATGTACATAGTTTTGATGAATATGGATAACACTTAATACTCAATGAATTACTTCAAGTTCATAATCTCTCACTGAAATTTAGAAGGCCAAGTAATGTGAGGTTTACACAGTTTTTGATACATTTATATTATTAAATATATAATAAATAACATAGGACATTGTGTAAAATCAGATATATAATGAAATTTATATTAATTGTATTCAATCAAAGCTTATAATAATATTAATTAGCTGACACTTAGGAAGACATAAACATTGAAATTTTTCTAAGATGCGTGTTAAACTGCCATCTAAAAGAGCTTGTAGTGGTATTCCTAGTAAGGGGAACAGGGGCTGTCTCTGACATGAACTCAGTGTCTGCTTCTTTGATCATCTCTGCAACTCAGGTGGAAGGAGAGGAGGACCTTCCCTATCAGAGGTCTTGGAAAGGGACATATGGAGAGAAGGAAGGGGGGGTGGGATTGGTAAGTAGATGAGGGAGGGGACCAGAGCCAAATTGAATAATTTGTAATAAATTATAACAATAATAAAAATATTATGTAAAAGAAGGGACTGGAGAGATGGCTCAGTGGTTAAGAGCACTGTCTGCTCTTTCAGATGTCCTGAGTTCAATTCCCAGCAATGCATGTTTCACAATCATCTACACTGGAGTCTATTTTTTTTTCTGGCTGCGTGTGTACATGCAGTCAGAACATTCATATACCTAAAATAAATAAATAAATCTTAAAAAAAGGAATATGTGGAACAAAGAAACGAGGAGTGAGATAAATGTGTCTCCTGTTTCTAAACTCTAGAGTTTTACAATGTTCGTTTCTACATAAGCAGGCATGTGGTTGTTAACAATACAATTGCAAACAGGAAGTGTAAATGTCATCTAAGCAGTATTCCCTTTGACACAAGTGTGTATTTTACATGAAGACGTAGAGCTCATAATTCAGAACTACTGGAGCAAAAGAACAAAGAAACATTTTTTCTGTTAAAAAATGGAAAATCTAAAATAGTACCTGAAATATCTAAAATGGAGTATCAAATGTAAACTCTAAATAATAAGTTCTTTCTTAAGAATTGTGATTTCTTTGGTTGGGGTATCATTCTCTTCAAAGCTTCTAGAGCTCAGTTTTTATGAGGCCAATGCATAGACCTAAAACCGCGGCTAAGATGTATCCCATAAACTCAGTCTCCAACTTGGGTCCCTAGTAAGAGAAGCAGGACTGTCTCTGGCATGAACTCAGTGGTTAGCTCTTTGATCACCTCCCTCTGGGGGGAGAGGGTGTGCAGCTTTGCCAGACTACAAAGGAAGACAATGCAAAGAGTCCTGATGAGACCTGATAGGCTACGGTCAGATGGAAGGGGAGGAGAACCTGCCTATCAGTGGACTGGGTGAGAGGCATGAGAGGAGATGAGGGAGGGAGGGAGGGTGGGATTGGGAGAAGATGAGGGAGGAGGCACAGCTGGCATAGAAAGTTAATAAATCGTAAAAAAAAAGTGATAATAATAAAAAAGAATAATTCTAAAAAAGCTTTGGGATTTCAAAACTCTGTTTAATATCTTCTGAATATATTCAATATTTTGTATATTTACTCTAATTTTCTTTAATGCAGGGACTGAAAACCGTGAGTGCATACATTCCCGATGCTATCTGGTATGATTATGAAACAGTAAGTAGCCTAGATATTCTTTCTGTGTGTGTCTGTCATCTATCTGTCTATCCATCTGTCTGTCTATCTATCTATCTATCTATCTATATTGCACACAAGTCCATTTCCTCACACATTGTGCATGAATACTTGAGAATGTTGAGATTATTGTCAAAATATTTCCCAATTGCAGACATGTAAAAAAAATTGGTGTGCAATTACTCTTCATTACACACGAACCAGATTTTTAACATGAAATTATGTTTTGGCAAACAAATATACTTTGTTTTTAAATAAAATTATTGAAATATATTAGACAGGAATGGAAACTTATTTAATTCTTTTCTCATAATTTACATTTGTCTTTTCACCAGGAAGGCTTACATGTTTTTAATAAAAAAAATTAAGTTATCCTTTGAACAGAGGGTTTGCGGGGGTGTGGAGGTTCAGTCTTGCCAGTCCACTGAAGAAGATGATTCAGCAAGCCTTGATGAGACCTGATAAGCTAGGATTAGATAGAAGGGGAGGAGTACCTCTCCTATCAGCTGACTAGGGAAAGGGCATGGGGGAGAAGAAGGAGGGTGGGTGGGAATGGGAGGAGACCAGGGAGGGGCCTACAGTGGGGATAGAAAGTTAATAAATTGTAATAGATAGATAGATAGATAGATAGATAGATAGATAGATAGATAGATAGATAGATAAAATTTTAAAAGAATTTCCTAAAAACAAAGAAATTAGCCCTGATAGGCTAGGCTCAGATAGAAGGCGATGAGGTCCTCCCCCATTAGTGGACTAGGGGAAGGGCATAGGGGGAATGATATTCAAGATCAACTAGAACAGCCAAAATAATAACATTCACAAAGTCCTAAACACTATTCCTTGATTCATTTTTAAATTTTTTTTATAAATGAAGTCGCTAAAACTTCTTCAGATTCATATTATTTTTAAAGTGACTCTATTTTTTTCACATATTGATTGTGCAGGACTTTTGTTTGAAAGAATGTTTGAAAAGACTTTCTAAAGGCAAGCAAACTTTGTGTGCACCATTTTCCTGTTAATTACTTCTTTATTATTTTAATTATAATGTTTATGAAGTGACATGATAACTTTCTAAAAGTGTGCAATGTGTACTGAAAAAATAAGTTGATACTTGCACTTCAAGCACTCTTCATGATACTTTGATTGACATATCAAAATATACATATATATGAGTTTGGTGTAATGTTTCCCTGTATGGGTCTATTCCGTACCAGTCGAATTAATATCATTATTGTTTTCACTCCCTTCTTATTGCCCTCTGGTTATTTCTCTACTAATAGTTATTCTTGCTAAAAACTTTTTGTAATTGAAATTTGTCATTCTGACTCTCCATTTTGAACAATAGTTACATTACTCTGGTATAGAAAATAGTACTTATTTATTACTTCTTCCATCAACTGTGTTTTGGTATCTCCTACAGAACCTCCTTTAACCTTCCCTTCTGTAAAATAGGACAGGAGTTCATTTGGTATCTATGGATAGATTTATTTGCTTTATGATTCAATTATGTGACAATGGCAGAATGTTTCAAAATGATATACTCTTATGTTTATGGCTGTACTATTCCCAAAGTAATATATCAAATCAAGCTGCATGTATGCCAGTTGAAGAATGTATAAAGAAAATGTGGTCTACATACAATGCATTGTTATTCACACATTTAAAACAGAAAGGAGGGAGGGTGAGACCGGGAGGGAAAGAGGGAGGAGCTTATGGCGGGATACAAAATGAATAAAGTGTAATTAATAAAAAAATAATAAAAAAAAACAGTGAAAGCTTGTCTTCTGCAGTATACTGGGTAGGACCAGATGACATTCGGCTGAATGACAGGGCCACACTGAAGATGCCATTCTACACACTCTCTGTAAAGATATCATTCTGAATGAAGAAACATGATTACTAGAAGCATGATAAAAGAGAGCATAAAATATGGGAGTAATTGTTAATTATTGTAGGAAGAAAACATTTCAACACATGTCATTTTATATTTTAGAAGAAAATGAACTTTTTTTCCTATGCATAGAAAACAAAACAAAAATTAATTTCTTTCCATAGTAATAAATAAATAATGGATAAGTCAATAAAATGTATAACTCACAATAATTATCAAGAACGCTTTAAAACATGCATTAACAATAAAAATAATATGTATTCTTTAACTCTTAGGGTGAAAAAAGGCCATGGAGGAAAGAAAGGGTTAACATGTACCTTCCAGAAGATAAAATAGGATTACATCTTAGAGGAGGTTATGTCATCCCTACCCAGCAACCTGATGTAACAACAACAGCGAGGTAAAAAGGACCATTATATATTCATATTTGTTCATAATACATTGTGTTGTATGAAGTATTCCTGGTACCTAGACTACTAACTCCATGTGTGTAAGGACTCACATTTTTACAAATTTTTATCCCAACAATAACAGTGCCCTGCATCTATTTTCTAAAAATATTTACTGAAGAAATATTAGTGAGTATATCATTTATGTTAGCAGTTTCATAGATTGGTTTTACAGAACTGCTTACTTGTAAAATTGTTTCATGAATACGTTCACAAAAAAATCAGTTATCATCCAGATCTTCCTGAACAACAGAATCAAACTTTCGTTAATGTGTACTGCAAGTAAAATGCTATGTGCAGAACAGTTGCTAGAACCCTATCTCCTCAGAAGTGTCCTCTTGTGGTGATACAGCATGAAGATGTGTAACTGGCCTCATGAATCATTTCCATGACAGCTGACTTCATTTTTGAAGTCATTTTACATTTCTTCAACAATTAAAAATACCATTGTCTTAGTTATGGTTACTAGTGCTATGGTAAAACACCATGACCAAAAACAAGTTGGAGAGGAAAGGGTTTATTTGTCTTACACAGCGCTTTCCAACAGCCAGATCTAATGGAGACATTTTCTCAAATGACTCTAACCTGTGTCAAGTTGATATAAACTTGGACAGAACATCTATATTTTCATGTAATTGGAGACGATGTGTTTCACTTTAACATTATATTGGTTGAAATGAGCATTCTTGTTTATTTATTTACTTTTACATTTTGTTTGTATGTATACATGCTGGCTTGTTTCTATGTGCACAGTATGTATGAAGTGCACACAGAAAACAGAAGGAGCTGTAGGATTCCTGATACTGAAGTTATCGATGGCTGTGATTCATCTAGCTGCTGGTGCTGGCACCCAAATATGCATCCTCATTAATAGCACAAAGTTTTAACACATAACAATCTCACCAGCACCCCAAGTTGATGATTCTTCACTCTTATTTTTTTAGTTTTGAATACAATCTAAAATTGTTTAAATTTTACAGATGTGATATCACTCAACAACTAGAAAGTATCATAATGTATATTGTTTTAAAATACATATAAATTGTCTTTACTTGCATTTTTATTGAAAGTATGAATACAAAATGTATATATATCGTGTTCTTATGTTAATAACCAACTAAAAACTTTTTAAAATTTAATTTTATTTATATATTTATTTATTACAATTATTCACTTTGTTGGGCCCCCTGTAGCCCCCTCCCTCATCTCCTCCCAGTCCCACCCACCCTTTCTCTTCTCTCCCTCTGCCCTAGGGTCAGATAGAAGGGGAGGAGGTCCTCCCCTATCAATTAAAACCTCTCAGATTGAAAGATGTTTGTTGTAAGTTACAGATTGATTACAAAATGATTTTTAATTCTATACAAACCTCATTTTACATTGTAGCCGTAAGAATCCTCTAGGCCTTATTGTTGCATTAGATGAAAATCAGACAGCAAAAGGAGACTTCTTCTGGGATGATGGGGAAACTAAAGGCAAGTCTAACAGTGTGCTCTTAATTATCCATTCTGGTGACTTACTGTTTTAGCTTTAGTCATACAAATTGCATTCGTAATGATATTTTTAGTATTTCTTCATAAAATTTGACTTGTATATGTGATTAATATATCAAATTTGTGAACTGCACATTATAAGACTTCTCTAAAATTGTATGTAATTTTTGTTACGTTAATATTGTAACTTGTCAAAGTTTCAGGTTTAGGAACTGCATCATGTTTTCAAATGTTTTGGGTTAATTCATTGTAAACTTTAATCATAAAATTTTATTAATGAAACAAAAAGGTAAACTCAATACTTTTAGCTTTATTTTTTATTTACATTATTAATGTCGCTGTCAAATCATTTAAGCTAAAGAAATTCAATTACCACTATCCACACGCCTTTAGTTTATATTTTGAAAATTTAGTGCAACCAGAAACAAACTAAATAATTAATAAAACAATCATGAGACATTTTATTTAACTGTGTAAATCATCCCTATTAATTTTATGTTTTTATATTTAAATAATCTTTAAATTTATCCTGAAAAATAGCTAATTCGTTTATTTTAATATGGGACACTTAGATATTAACAGTTTTATATGTGTCTACAAATATCATATAGTTTTACTTTGAACTCATATATCCTTAAATTTTATTACATTCACTTCCCTTCACATTTTCACCTTTATCTTCATTTTTCTTATAACAATTACTTTAGAACATTTTAGCTGATGCATTATACAGATATTATATAAATGTCTCCATTTACAGATTAAATCTAGTTTTTAGCAGCACTCTAGATTTATTCTCTTTTCTAATATAATAAAAAATAATAAAGAGATGTGAACTATAACTTTGCTATGTCACTCTACTCTGTCACCTCTTCATAAAATTGTATATTTTTAGGTAGGTAAAACGTAGGGTATAAACATAGCTTGAAATAGGAAATGATAATAACATAGTATTCTTTTGTTATTGCTTTATTAGTGGGGAGAGGGTCCTGCATATGTTAGACTGGGTGAAATTCTGATTCCCCACCTCTCCAAAACAGACATTAAAGGCTTGAGTCAATACACCTGACTAGAATAAGTTTTGTTTCTTCCTGGATTTCTAGATCATTTTTCTGCATATTGATAAATTAAACCAGATAATGTATTTAATAACTTTGTGAATAAGAAAATGAAATATCAAAAATTAATATCTTACTTATTTGAAAAATAGATACTTGTACCTGATATTTTTATTTTTGTTATTATAATGTAACTGTATTACAATTGTATAATTTCTCCTTTTTCTTTCCTCCCTTCACTCTTTCCCATATATCCCTTCATGTTCTCTTTTAAATTCATGGCCTAATTTTTTTTACTGATTTCTGGTGCTTACATACATAAACACACACACACATACGTACATACATACATACATATATGTGTATGGATTTGTTTGTGTGTGTGAATATCTTCTGCTCATTATGTATTATCTTACTTGTTCATACACGTTTTCACTTGGTAGAAGATAACCAGTTCCTGTCCTCTTCCCTGGAGAATGCTTTCTCCCACTCTCAGCATTCCTTAGTTGCTTGCAGGTGCTTGGGTAGGACTGAGGGGTCAGGAACATCCCCCACATTGTATCTACCCCACACTGCCCCTCTTCAGCTTCCCTTGCAGCTGCCCAAGCAAAGTCACTTTAATTTCCTGCCCTATTTCCTTAGCACTAGTTATTAGAAATGTAAAAATAAAAATTGTTTACAGCTCTTCATTATTATAATTTTAAAAGAACTGACTGTTATAAAATGGAAATAAGAGAAAAATTGGTTCAGTTTTATCTGATAACTATTTATTTTTAAATTTTAGATACCATCCAAAGGGGAAACTATATACTATATGAATTTTCAGTTTCTAATGTAAGTATTTTGGAGAAAATAAAATTATTTTAAACATTAAGTTTATGATTTATTATAGGCTACAACTGGGAAGTACTTAAATTTTTATGCAGTGTTCAAAAAACTCAGCATAATAAATTGACAAATTAATTGTTAACTTTGTTTTATTTATCATGAGCAAACAAAACTTTTTATTAACTAAATTAGATTAAATTTATAATGAAACGTGCGTGCATTGTTGTCTTTGTCCTTCTGAAAGTCTATTGTAACAACATTCTTAGGAAAATAATGTTTAATATATTCCATATATTTTAATATGTCAATTACAGTGATAACTCATGTTCATTTGGTAATAAGGATGAACATATATCTGAAAATGTGTTTTAATAATGAATAAGAAATTTTTCACAGATGTTTGATTTCTTTATCCTTTCTAACAATACTGAGTTATCACTGATCGATATAAGGATTAGAATAATAAGCATTACATATGACTGACCTCATATGTGATCTCATCATTAATTCTAAAAATAAAGTTTTATGGCATACATACAAACAAAATGAGTTATTTTCACAGTGACAACTGGTGGGTTGGAGAGGTGGTTAACTCAACCATTTACTTTCATTTTTATTCTCTTCCTCAATATAGTTAATATCAAGGGACTTAACATCTAACACTGTACACTTTTTTTTCTCAGAATAACTTGGTTGTTACTTGCACACATTCATCATATTCAGAAGGAACTGCCCTTGCATTTAAAACAATCAAAGTCCTTGGGCTGACGGACAGTGTGACAGAGGTTACAGTAGGAGAAAATGAGCAGCAAATGACTGCTCATTCCAATTTCACTTTTGATGCTTCCAATAAGGTAAACTGATCACTTTAAAGTGTCTGAAATGCTTTTCATGTTCTCTAATACTCACCTTGGAGTTCTCAATATTCAAATAGCATGTGGTTTTCTCTTTATTTTTTGTTCTTCAAAAAATATATCTGAGTAATAAATAATTATGAAAAATTACTGTTTCCTGTATTTTGACATAGTGCTAAATTTACACACATCATCAAGTTAAAAATTAATCATTAATGTTTTTCTTTCATAGGTTCTCTCAATTACGGATCTCAACTTCAACCTTGGAAAGAGCTTTATAGTTAGATGGAATCAAGTTTTCTTAGACACTGAGAGATTCTCCTGTTACCCGGATGCAGGCACAGCGACTCAGCAAGCGTGTGTACAGCGAGGCTGCATATGGAAGGAGGTAATCAGATTCCCTTATGAGTAAAGATATGATTTTCATAGGAGTACATCAGTAAGACATTTAAACATAAATGTTAAATTCAACAAAACATAAATTGTATTCAAATACCAAATACTCATTTGTATTTAAATACGAAATACTCATTTGGCATTTAAAGTTTGCACACTTAATAAACCATCAAGCTTCAGATGAATTAATTATTTAAAGATGTCGCTTAGCAGATGACGGATGAGGTGACCAGACAAACCACTTTTCATGCAGAATGGATGGTAAATGTTTCCCTTACAGAGAAGCAAATGTGTTTTACCTATACTATACATTGACTATAGGTGACTAGCTAAATTGGCAAGACATTTTGTCAGTGGTAGCTGATATTTCATAAACAATTTCTCAACCTATAAAAACTTGGATATGTGCCTAAGGGATACTTTAGTTATTTTCCCCATACTTTGGGAAGGAAAAATGAGGATGATTATTGTACACAGCAGATATTTGTGTCACTGCTACAGGAAAGAGGATGTGAAATGTTCTCATGTCCTGTGCTTGTTACTCACTTTGCAGCCTTTTCTTACATCTCTAAGTTTTGAAATCAGGCAATGTTTATTCCATAAATCAAGGTAATTAAATAGTATCAAAGAACTAAAGCTAAAAAACATCAGCCATCAGCTTCTCAAGGGACTGTTCTTATGTGAAATACATCATAATTTTGTTTTCAAAAAAATGACCTTTTTTCTTTTTTAGTAAAAATTCTAGAACAGTCCTTAAAATTAGTAACAATTAGGTATTTGATAAGTAAAGAACAATTTGAGGAGAGGAGCAATCTGAAGTCAATGTGAGCAATCTCAAATGATGTTTGCTACTCTTTTCTTCTGAATCATATTTTTTAATGCAGTCACAATGCAAAAGATAAATAGGAACACTTTTACTCAAACACAAATAACTTCTAAATGTGAAAATGTGTTGAAATATACTTTCCCAGAATCAGAAATATTTTAGAAAAAATATCAACTGGTGTCATGAAAACAGTGGCTATTCAGCAACCAGGGTTCACAAAAAGCAGAAAGACTAGTGCTTCTGAGACTAGATCAGTGGCAGAACAGCATCAAGAAATTGTGTCATCAGGGGTCTTTTCTGAGACTGACACTCCACCAAGGACCATGTATGGATAAACCTAGAACCTCTGCTCAGATGTAGTGCGTGGTAGCTCAGTAACCAATTGGTTTCCCATAGTAAGGGGAACAGGGACTATTTCTGACAGTAGGATCAGTCCTGCTAGGTCACAGAGGAGGACTTTGCAGCCAGCCCTGAAGATACCTGATAAACCAGTATCAGATGTAAGGGGAGGAGGTCCTCCCCAATCCGTGGACTTGGAAAGGGGCAGGGAGGAGATGAGGGAGGGAGGGTGGGATTGGGAGGGAATGAAGGAACAGATACAGCTGGGATACAGAGTTAATAAAATGCAACTAATAATAAAAATTAAAAAATAAAAGAAATTGTGTCATGAAAATAGATAATTTAAATCACCCAAGTGGTCCTTTTTAAGAACAATGAGTCAGCTTGAAGGGTGTTGATATTAAGATAAACATACGCCTAGACTGAATTTCTATTTTAGTTTTACCATCATTGTTGCCATGTTGAAGAGATTGATAAAAAGCTAGTGAATTAATTAAGTGTGGTAATATTGGAATTAGTCAGTGTCTAATCTTATACATATTTTAGCCAAAAGTCAAGAATTTTTGTTTTCTCATTAAGTGTGGAAAAAAGAGAAGACTAAACATTGACTTCAAGTCATTCATTTGAACAACTGGAAAAAGAAGCAGTGTGTTAGCAGAGATTGAGACATCTGTAGTTGAATAGCAGGCTGGGAGGTAGGCTTCTGTTTTCATATAAATCAAGGTTGATACTCCTAATAGATGTTCAATGTGCATCTAAACCACTTAAAGAATATTTTCTCATGACATATCAGGACATGTGTAGTGTTCAAGTTGTGAGAGGATGAGCAAATCAAGGAAGTGAACATGACAGAAAAGGAAAGACCAGGTCAAAACTAAACCCGTATCCTCATGCTTCTCCATCAGGAAAATTTTTAAAGTAATATAAGTATTAATTAAAAAGGTGGCCCCTGGACTGGAAGTTAAATATGCATTTTAAGCCCGATAAAATGATTTATTATTCAAATTACAGCTATATATCTATGAGATAAAGGCTGAAAATTGACACTTGGATTTGGGAGGATAGAAGCCATTGATATTATTGGCAAGAAAATTTGAATGGTATTTATAGCTGATTGAACTGAGACTAGAATAAAGTGAAAAACTGGAGATTTTAAGGTAGTGAATATGATAAATTTTTATTTTTCTGTCAAAAAAGAAAACAGAGCTATGAGGGGAAGATTTGTTGGGTGACAGTGTTTTTGCTTTCAAAATGGATAGAGTACAATCAGATAAAATTATAAAGAATAACCTCTCTGAATAGGTAGCCATGTAATAGAAACTGTGAAGCTGGAGTAGAAATGTCTTCAATCAGAGAGGCACTGGATACACAACTAAAATATTTTCATATTTGATATATAACAGACAGTACACATCATGTAATGGGAAATGACATGGTACATAGATGTGATATTCCATTCTGCATTTTATTCTGATTGCTCTTCCTTTCATACTCAAAGGATAAGAAAGACGATAATGTCATGTAAAAATAAGAAATTTGTTGCTCCGCAGTGAAGAATGTATGTTTTCGCGCAGGGTTAGTGAGAGAATGAGCCATGGAGAAGTCAACCATGGTTGCAACACTAGTACCTATTGGGTCTGTTGCAATTTAAGAAGAGTAAGTGAGCTACATGTCTCTGTATTACCTCAGTCACCAACATTTGCATTGTGTATGCAGAATCCAAATTAATTTTCCAGGACTGTTAATTTATATTGAGAACATTAATAAGGGCACATGGTTTAATGCCAATTAAAAATGAGAGAATTTCGTGATGGAGAAAGATGTAAGCTTGATAAGGAAGGTGTCAGAGACAAAAAGAGTAACAAGATAGCATCGAATGGTGTGGTAAATCCAGCTGTATTCAGACTGTATATAAATCATGTTGCTTATGCTGATAAGAAGCAATCACAAAATGTAGCTTCAGGAAACAATACAGAAAGAAATCACTGATATCATCAAAAAATGTAGATCTTTCCTAGAACTTAAGATACATTATTGTTTCTTTTAAGTCCTCCAGGCAGTCAAGAGTCTTCATATTTGTACTTAAGCTGACATCAATTTTCTTGAACCCTAAATATCCTAACTGATAGGGAAACCTCATAACTAATATATTCAGAACTAGTACTTTCAATGTCACAGCAACTTATTTACTTCTAAAATATACAGATTTACTGCCGCAGAGGCAGCTTGTATGAAAGCAAACACTTTTATATATGTCAAGTTTAGGCTGGAGCCTCCCAGATGACAGTCACTTTAAGGTGCTGTCTGCAAGCATAGCAGAGCATCCTTAATAGTATCAGCGACTAGCTCTCTGACATGGGGTGAGTCTCAGGTTATGGGGAATTGAGGCAAATGGTAGAACTTTCAGCCAAGAATGGGGCAGAGCTCCAGGAGTCCTGTGGAAGTCTTAGGGGAAAGAAGGAAGGACCTGGAGGGGACAGGGACATCACAAGAAGACCAACAAAGACAACTAATCCAGACCCGTGGGGACGTTGAGAGACTGAGATATCAACTAAGGAGCACGCGTGGTCTTTACGTAGGCCGCATGCACATAGGTGGCCCATGGGCAGCTTGGTGGATCGCCTGGCTAATGAAGGGGTGGGATGGGGGACTGTTTCTAACATGGACTCCTGCTTTTTTGTATCACTTCCCCTTGGCATCCTCAGGCGAGGATGATATGTTCATTCCTGATGTGACTTGATATGCTGGGGAGGGTTTTACAGAAATAGGTGGGGCCCTCTTTTCTGGGAGGAAGGGAGAGGGGAAAGAAGAAAGGGGGACTTGGAGGAAAGGAAAGAGGTGGCATACTTCCGATGTAAAGTAAATAAACTGGGATTTTATAAAAAGAACAGAAAAATTAAATTTAGGCAGTTAGAAATATATTGGGAAGCAAAAATTATTTATTTTCTCCCTGAATACTTATACAGGATTTTTTGGGAGTTTTATTTATTATTATTCATATTATTAATTTTGCCTGTATTTATGTCTATGAAGCATATGCATGCAGTGCATGTGAAGACCAAAAGGAAAAAAAAGAAAAGAGAGTGTCATTTGCCATGGGAATATAATTTCAAAAGGTTGTGAGCTGCCATATTGGTACTGAAAATCAAGCCCCTGAAGAGAAACCAGTACTCTTAACTAGTTAGCCATCTCTCTAACAGTCCCTAAACTAATGATAAAAGAATATAGTTACAAGTCTCAGTATCTGCTTTGATACACTGCTAGGTAGAGTCTTTCAGAGGCCTTCTGTAGTAGGCTCCTGTCCTGTTACTTGTTTTCTCCTACATCCAATGCCCATCCCATTTGTCTTTCTAAGTGAGGATTGATCACCTTACCCCAGGTCTTCTTTCTTGTTTATCTTCTTTAGATGTATAGATTTCAGAATGTTTATCCTATCTTATAGGTCTATATAAGTGAGTATACACCATGTGTGTTTTTCTCCTTCTGGGATACCTCACTCAGAATGATCTTTTATAGATCCCACCATTTGCCTAACCAAACCTTCGGCAGAGTGCAGGGAATCATATGAAAGAAGGGGGAGTTAATATGACCTGGAGAGGACAGGAGCTCCACAAGAACCATATATATCTGGGCACAGGGAGCTTTTATGAGACTGTTTCTCCAGCCAAGGACCATGTATGGATATAACCTAGAACCTCTGCTCAGATGTAGCCCATGGTAGCTCAGTATCCAAGTGTGTACCCCAATAAGGGGAACAGGGACTATTTCTGACATGAAATCAATGGCAGGCTCTTTGACCTGCCCCCCTCCCCCAAGGGAGGAGCAGCCCTGCTAGGTCACAGAGGAGGACTTTGCAGCCAGTCCTGAAGATACCTGATAAAACAGGGTCAGATGAAAGGGGAGGAGGTCCCCCCCTATCAGTAGACTTGGAAAAGGGAAGGGAGGAGATGAGGGACAGGAGTGGGATTGGAAGGGAATGAGGGAGTGAGATACAGCTGGGATACAAAGTTGATAAAATGTAACTAATATTTAAAAAATAATAAAAAAAATAAAAAAGAATATAGTTACTTTAAAATATTAATTCTGATGGGAACTATTAACAAAAGCGATTTTGTGAAATTAAAAAAAAAAACATTGCTCTGATAGAGTCATAATCTGAAACTCTCCAAATGTGGCCACTTTTACAAACAGTATTTTGAAAGAGAATCACAGTGTTGATATTAGAGATGGATTTGCTGTTAAAGGTTTCAATGTTTACACCTTCTGATGTTGAACATGTGTTGCTTTTAGGTGAATGTGCCATACAACCTGCCTGACTGTTACTTTCCTTCAGAACACGATCCCTACTTGTTAACTTCAACTCAATACTTTCCAACTGGTATAACAGCAGAACTTCAGTTAAATTCTGCAAATACCAGAATAAATCTTCCATCCAATCCCATATCCAATCTTCGTGTGGAAGTAAAATACCACAAGAATGACATGTTACAATTTAAGGTAAGTCTAATATATATATTTTTTTAGGAGAAAAAGTTAAAGAGTTTAATAATCTACTTGATTTCATTAGTTTTTGCATGTTGATAGATATAAGGTAGATATGCAGAATTGGACAACAATTCTAATTGCTCCTTTTTGGAAAGATGGCTTAAAATATGTGCTCAATGGGCAGTAAGAACAAACATTCATGTATTGACACTGTTTCTCTGCAATAGATTTACGATGCCAATCATAAGAGATATGAAGTTCCTGTACCACTAAACATTCCTGACACCCCTCAAAGCTCTTATGAAAACAGACTCTATGATGTAGAAATCAAGGAAAAGCCTTTTGGCATCCAGGTTCGAAGGAGAAGCAGTGGAAGGCTTATGTAAGTGATTACATTATTCGACATGAAGGAGAAAATTTTTAGTTTAAAAAAGCAATATGCTAACTGTTGGAGTTGTCTTAAATATTTTCCTGGTTTTAACATATTCATAGGATCATGTAAAGAATTCATCTAAAACTGTATTTACTTTTAGGTATGATTACTTTTGTTAATAAACATTAGATTCAATATTATACAATGTTAAGAATAATACAGGACTCATCTTAAAATACACGGTGAGTGTAAAATAAAAATTAGGAATGTGTTATGTAAATGTGATATTAAAACTATTGAGACTATTTATAAGATCTGGAATCTGGTACATATTGATGAAAATAAATTGAGGTAAATCTGAATTAATATTATGGTGAATAAATTTACTTAAAAGATCACTCTGTTTATTTTTTTCCTGATTGCATGATACTAAAGTGCATTTTTATTTAAGCTCATCATGCCTTCTTAAAATGATGTCAGATGCTGTCAGTTATTGGCAGTTTTTTTTTTCTTTTTTCTTTTACTGTCTTAAATTTTCTGGTCTTCATATCAGCCACAGCTCCCATATACCACAAACATCTTTTTAATTTGTAAGTGACAACTCCTGTGTTCATTCCCATCTCTGTCTGTTCCCACTTTCCTTCCCTGTAAGCACAACCTACTCACTGTGTATATTAAGACATTTCATTCTTTTGGTTAAGTGACTACTCATCTTTGCCATTAGAACATAATGAGAAATATCAAAACTGTGTACAAAGAGATCAAGATTTCTTTTTTTCTGTCCAGTGTCATCTTATTCAAGTTAATTTGTATTTATTTGTTCAAAAAATAAATATTTAGTTAAAGTGGGATTCCTGTACCTTTCAATCATGTCCACAATTATGTATTTCCCTGTCTTGTTACAACTTCCATTCTTAGCTTCTAGCTTGGCAAAAATTATAGTATTTTTGTTACATAGTTGATGTTACATATGCAGAATGGATGTATCTATTAGCTGTGATCTTAAGATATTTTGCTAAGACTCATAACCAAACCCTCGGCAGAGTGCAGGGAATCATATGAAAGAAGGGAAGTTAGTATGATATGGAAAGGATAGGAGCTCTACAAGGACCAAACATATCTAGGCACAGGGTCTTTTCTGAGACTGACATTCAACCAAGGACCATCTATGGATATAACCTAGAACTTCTGCTCGGATGTGGCCCGTGGTAGCTCAGTAACCAAGTAGTTTTCCAAAGTAAGGGGAACACGGACTATTTCTAACAGGATCTCAAGGGCAGGCTGTTTGACACCCCCCCCCCCCCGCCCCGGGGAGGAGCAGTCTGTTAGGCCACAGAGGAGGACTTTGCAGCCAGCCCTGAAGATACCTGATAAAACAGGGTCAAAATCAGTGGACTTAGAAAGGGGCAGGGAGGAGACCAGGGAGGGAGTGTGGGGTTGGGGAGGGAATGAGGGAGCGGGATACAGCTGGGACACAGAGTTAACAAAATGTAACTAAAAAGAAAAAAATAATAATAAAAAAAATTAAAAAAAAATAAAAATAAAAAAAAGATATTTTGCAGGAACTGACTTCTCTTTACTGCAAATGTGATACTGTATTCTTGAGCACATTTCTAGACCCTATTTATTTAAGGTTTTATTTTGCCATAAATGGAATGTATTTGGTATTTCCATTTACAGGTAATACTATAAATTTCTTATTATTCATTATATTTTAAATAAATAACTGAACATCTAAATAAAAAAAGAAAAAGAAATAAAAAGAAAATTCTGACTAACCTGGCTTTATAAAATTTTATTATAATTTTTTTTAGTTCAAAGGAGTAAGAAACAAAATCATTTAAGAAACAAACATTTGGGAACTCTTCATGCTCTCCTGTGCAATAATTTCAAAGTGACATAGAAGCTTTGAGAGAATTTCAGAATTTTTTGTAATAGTAATATCTCTTTTCATTCTCCTCACTTTTATTTCCTCATTTCTATTTTCTCACAAATAATTAACATAACAATGCATTCTTTTTAAATATATTTTTTACAAACCATGCATTATTAACACAAAATTCAATAAGAAAATATTTGAGTGTAGTAACAGGAAAAAACTACAATTGAAATATCTGTTATGATTTTACCTCCTGATAGGATTTATTTTTCAAATTAAAAAAATCAAAACAATAATTATACTAAAGAATAGATAAAATAGATTACATTTATTTAGGATATAAGTGAAGAATTCACTATAATTTTGATCAATTTTAAGATAGTATTAGACTAAAGATGAATACATATAATTATATTCTCTTCCTATATTTCATATAATGGTACAACAAACAAACTTATTTGGTAATCAACTTAGTCAAAAGAAAATATATCACAGTAATTACCTATATTCATTTGATATCTGGATATAATTAAAGGTAGAGGAAAAATGATCACTTTTCAGATTACAAAGAATTATCATTATTATTCGCAATGTTGCTTTGTGTATACATACTTATATTTAGTTTCTTTCAAAACAACAAAAAAATTGTAGTTATTCCTCTTTTATTGCACACACATACAGAGATTAACTGGTTTCCTTTGGTTTTCAGCTGGGATTCTCGGCTACCTGGCTTTACCTTCAATGATCAGTTCATTCAGATATCTACTCGTCTGCCATCACAATATTTATATGGCTTCGGGGAAGCGGAACACACAGCATTCAAGCGAGACTTAAATTGGCATACTTGGGGGATGTTCACAAGAGATCAGCCTCCTGGAGTAGGTACCAATTTGTTGCTATCAAATGAGGCAGCTAAGATAGTGATGAGAATCTACTTTACTAATTCACAGGCTGATAGCTCAAGACTGAAACACTTAATGTAAAGAGTACTAAAGATCTGCAGAACTGATGGAGTGGTTTTCTGAAAACAAAAACAATGTTGCCAGAACTCATAAAAAAATAGAAAAAATACAGTATGTTTACTATTTTAAAAAAGAATATTGAACTTTTTTTAGTTCTTTGACTTTATTTTTAATTTTTAATTTTGTTTGTCTTTAATTAGTGCTTCCTATGTACACATGGGCATAGGGTTATCTAGCGGAGCCAGCAAAACACACCAGTGGCCATTTGTAAAGAGTGACCATGTCTTCTTTGCAGTCATTAACTGCCACTAAGTCCTCATCCACAGTTCATATACAGATCCTTGAAAGAAAAATGCAGCTGCTACAAGTCTGTGTGTGCAGAAACAATGGTATGCTGAGTGCATAGCATTTCACAGAACTACTCTCCATCCCTGCCTCTTTTACACCCTGTATGTCTCCTTTTTTTTTTCATATTTTATTTTTTTCTTATCAGTTACATTTTATTAACTATGTACCCCAGCCGTGTCCCGATCCCTCATTCCCTCCCAGTCCCTCCCTCCCTCCCTCCTCTCCACCGTGCCCCTTGCCAAGTCCACTGATAGGGGGGACCTCCTCCCCATTCATCTGATCCTGTTTTATCAGCTATCTTCAGGACTGGCTGCAAAGCTCTCCTCTGTGGCCTAACAGGACTGCTCCTCCCTTGGGGGGTGGGGAGGCCAAAGAGCCAGCCATTGAGTTCCTGTTAGAAATAGTCCTTGTTCCCCTCACTATGGGAAACCAATTGGTTACTGAGCTACCACAGGCTACATCTGAGCAGAGGTTCTAGGTTACATTCATACATGGTCCTTGGTTGCATGTCAGTCTCAGAAAAGACCCTGTGCCCAGATATCTTTGGTCCTTGTGGAGCTCCTATCCTTTCCTCATCAGTCTAACTCCCCTTCTTTCTTATGATTCCCTGCACCCTGCCAAAGGTTTGTGATGTGAGCCCTGAAAATTTCTATACAGATGTGGATGTCCTAATATTGAGTAGTCACAATTGCTTGTAATCACCAGTTGAACATTGATAAACATCTGTGCCTTAAGCACACTACCTTCTATGATGTTTCTATGACCAAGGTTCCTAGCAGCTCAAATCTATGGAGATAAATGTAAATTTGAAAAGCAATTTGACAATATGACCATTTAGAAAAGCAACATGGGCAGGTTCTCTGCTAGAGCCCAAGACTTTCCTAGACATGGTTTTTGACCATGTTTACAACATTAGGTCTGAAACCCTCCTTTGGGCAGGTGTCAAATCCGATCAAGACAGCAGGTGGTCACTTTCATAAACTATCTTGCTTCTTGCCAGGTAGGTCAATAGTATATCATGTAGGTGATAGCATCAGTTAAGACCATTGATGTCTTTTCTATCCTCAAGAATCTGCAAAGCTCGTTCTAGCACTTATGAAAGCTAGTTTCTTAACTTTTTCAGCCACATAGAGAAAAACATATTCCTGAAATAAAATGCTTACAGTATATTTATAAGGAATATATATATTCATTAATAGTGATTTGAATCTATCCCCCTATATCCCACAGCTAAAACTCTAATTTTATGTGGTCAAATTACAACTTATATCCTTTAATTTTTTTAGTATGTTTTCATACTTCCCAGAGTTCTGTTTTGATAACAGAACACATTTATTGAAAAATAATGTTGCCATCATTTCAAATATATCATGAATAAATATGTTTTTAAAACTAGCTCACCCTCTCTATTACTTGTAATTGCTACTTGGAAGATATATTCAGTAACAATAAATTAATAATAAGTTAATATTGCATTCCTTTTGTGATAATATACACAATCAACTGCTATCTGTAACATACTGAAATTGTATCACATCTATTTGAAATAAGGCTGTATCAAATTATTTCCAAAGAACTCTTCAGTATAATATTAATACTATTTGATTAACTTGATGTTGATTTCACATGCTAATAAATTGCTGAAATTCAAGTTTGGCAACCCAAATTGTGTTCTGTATGGAAGTCTGTACCTTTATAAACTTTTTCTTTTTGTCAGTTTGATTATATACATCACTATAGTTATTTCCAGGACATTTTATTTCAGAAAAAAAAAAAAAAGCCAACTTACAAATGAAGTGAGACACCTGACTTCTTAACTACTCTAACATAACTAACAACAGGGCTGCTTGTCAGTTATTATCACATAGTTTATAAATGTTACATATTTTCATTTGCATGCTTTATGGAAGTATCAGTTCAAACACAAGAAGTAATATTTTAAATGAAGTAAATTTACTTTATTAAAGTAAAGTTGAGTATGCTAATCAGGAACATACTAATTCACAGGCTAAACTTTAATTAATTTAAACAACATTTTTTTAGTTCATATACTATTGATTCTAACTATGCATTATGCTTTCTTTATATTTCAGTATAAACTAAATTCCTATGGGTTCCATCCCTATCATATGGCTTTGGAGGATGAAAGCAATGCTCATGGAGTTCTGTTACTGAACAGCAATGGAATGGGTAAAATTTTATTTGTAAAATTTATCATATAAAATGGATGAATGTGATATAATAACAAATAACAGATAAAAATTGAGTTTTATTTTGGATTTTCAGATGTTACATTCCAACCAACACCTGCTTTAACATACCGCACAATTGGAGGAATCTTGGATTTTTACATGTTTTTGGGACCATCTCCAGAAGTTGCAACAATGCAATACCATGAAGTATGATTGCATATTCATTCAAAAACTATAAATCTTTATTTTCTTTCTTTCTTTCTTTCCTTCCTTCCTTCCTTCCTTCCTTCCTTCCTTCCTTCCTTCCTTCCTTCCTTCCTTCCTTCCTTTCTTTCTTCCTTCTTTCTTTCAATTTGTTCACTTTGTATCCTGGCTATAGCCCCTTCCTTCTCCTCCCAGTCCCACCTACCTGTCTTCCCCTATGACCCTTCCCTAGTCCAGTAATAAGAGAGGAAGTCTTCCTCTTCTATGAGACTCTAACTTACCAAGTCTCATCTGGGCAAAGTGCATCATCTTCCTCTATGGCCTGGCAAGGCTGCACACCTCAGGGGAGATGATAAAAGAGTCAGCCACTGAATTAATGTCAGAGCTGTTCCCCTTACCAGTGAACCCACTTGGAAACTAAGCAAGGATTCTAGGTTCTTTCCATGCATGGTCCTTGGTTGCAGTATCAGTCTCTGCAGTCCCCGCACCTGGGCTCAGGTTTTTGGGTTTGTTGAATACATATGGAGAGAGCGGGCAGTCTTGCTTTGTCCCTGATTTCAGTAGGATTGATTTAAGTTTCTCTCCACTTAGTTTGATGTTGGCTATAGGCTTGCTGTATATCGTCTTTACTATGTTTATGTATGTGCCGTGTATCCCTGATCTCTCCAAGACTTTAAATATGAATGGGTATTGGATTTTGTCAAATGCTTTTCGGCATCTAAGGAGGTGATCATGTGTTTTTTTTCTCCTTCTTCCTTTCTTGTTAATATGGTGGATTACATTGATAGATTTCCATATATTGAACCACCCCTGCATGCCTAAGATGAAGTCTACTTAGTCATGGTGGATGGTATCAATGTGTTCTTGGATTCAGTTCGCAAGTATTTTATTGAATATTTTTACATCAATGTTTACAGAGAGATAGGTCTGAAGTTAATCCTTTTTGTTGGATCTTTGTGTGGTTTAGGTATCAAGGTGAGTGTGGCCTCATAGAATGAATTTGATAATATTCCTTCTGTTTCTATTTTGCGGAATAGTTTGAAGAGAAATGGAGTTAGCTCTTCTTTGAAGGTCTGGTAGAATTCTGTGCCAAAACCATCTGGCTTTTTTTGAAGGGAGACTTTTGATGACAGCTTCTATTTCCTTGGGTTATATGGGACAAATTAGTTTATTCACCTGATCTTGATTTAATTTTGGTAAATGGACTCTATCAAGAAAATTGTCTATTTCATTTAGATTTTCAAATTTTGCAGCATATAGTATTTTGTAGTAAGACCTAAGGATGGTTTGGATTTCTCCAGTACCTGCCGTTATCTCCCCCTTTTCATTTCTGATTTTGCTGATTTGCATAGTTTCCCTCTGCCTTTTATTTACACTCACAATATTTTTACAGGTGATTGGCTTTCCAGTCATGCCACCTTACTGGGCTCTAGGATTCCAGTTATGTCGTTATGGATACAGAAACACTTCAGAGATTGAACAACTGTATAATGACATGGTGGCTGCTCAAATCCCCTATGTATGTATATAAATAATATATAGATCTGGTAAATATAGAATGGCTATTTATACGCTGTTTTCTTTAGGATTACAATAATGATTTTGATATTTTGGTAGCATCTTATGAATTAGATGTGAGATTTCTTTACATAATTTTGCCGGATACATAAGTAAGGATCTATAATATCCCCCCTTCCTTGCTTTCCTACTTTACCAAGAACCTGGTTTGTTCTAAACAAACATGTTTACATGTTTTTATTTGTAAGTTGAGAATTGCTTATTCATATGTATTCAATGTGTGCTGTTTATGCTTTTGTAATGTATGGCATCACTTAATATAACGAGTCTGAAGTAGTTTGACATGCAACCGTGTGATTTGAGGCCTAAGATATATAATTGGAATAAGTAAGGCTAAATGGCATGCTTTACAGAATATGTTGTTTACACAATACTTAGGAAATCAGTTTGTTTTTATAAATAGTAAATAATTCTAGTAACACATATAAACTCTGCATTTCATAAGTCTTTTAATATAAGACCTCATTTTGCATATATAACATATACATATATATATGTTATATATATATATATATATATATATATATATATATATATATATAACTGAATATTTTCAGTATTATCCTAGTACTACAGCTTCTTTTTTTTTTCATGAACTGGAGAAACTTAGGCTAGTGTGGATTGAGAGAAAATGGTTGAAAAATTAGTTATTTGAGACTCATTTGAAATTTACTAGTAAATTTAGAGTTTAACTATATTTCCAAATAATTAATTGTAAACGACGCATACTTTTAAACTATTTCCAAAATTAATTTTAAAATTATTTAAGAACAAAACTTTTATAATAACCCATGGAATTTTAAATATTTTGTTTCTTTTATCGCTGCCAGAATTATCTTAAATTATCCCAACATGATTTTTAGTTAACATGAGTACGAAAGCATTTCTTTTTCTACGCATTGAAAGTTCAGTTTTTAACTGACCGTATTACTATAATTTCAAAGCATTAAAAACCCTTTTTTCTGTTTTCCATGGAAATGAATACTGAAGTATTGCTGATTTAGAATATTTACTTCTCAAATAAAATTACTGTTGAATCATTGACCAATCCAATCGTCCATATAAATTAGTTGTTAGTCTGTTTTCCATTCTTTTTCACCTTTTTTTTTTCTCCTTTGCTATACAGGTGAAGCTATGCACAGCATTCAAAGAGCTCTTACCAAATTGTTATTACTCTCTATTTTAGGATGTTCAGTATACAGACATTAATTATATGGAAAGGCAACTAGACTTCACAATTGGTGAACGATTTCAAACACTTCCTCAGTTTGTTGACCGAATAAGAAATGAAGGAATGAAATATATCATTATACTGGTCAGTATCTATTTCTAACTGAATTATATTATTTGCATTTATTTTTATAAAGGCAGGACATGAAAAGATATTCACAAAGAAAAAGATTAGAGTCTCAGTAGTCAACAGATTTCCTTTCAGTCATTTGTTTGTTTGTTTGTTTGTTTATTTATTTATAGATTTATTTAATCTTTTTACAGCCTAATCCCAGCCGCCTCCCTCCTTTCCTCCAAGTCCCACCCTCATGCCCTCTCCTCCCATTCCCCTGTCTCCTTTTTCTCAGAGAACGGAAGGGGAAGTCTCCAAGGGTAACAAACCACCCTGGCACTGCAAGCCACAGCATGAATAAGCGCATCCTCTCCCACTGGGCCTGACAAGGCATCCCAGCTAAGGGAAAGCTGTCCAGTGCAGGCAACAGAGTTGGAAACAACCCCTCATCCCTTTTTTAGGGGATTCACATGTTAACCACTCCACATATCTGCCACATACATGTAGGAGGTCTAGGTTCAGTATCTGCTAGCCTCCTTGAGACCGGGTTAGTTGACTATGTAGGTCTTGTGGTGCTCTGATCCCTCTAGCTATCTCTTGCCTTCTTCCCACTCTCTCAGAGAACTCCCCGAGTAGGCTATTGTTTGGCTGTGGGTCTCTGCATCTGTTTCCTCAGCTAATGGATGAGGCCTCCCAGAAGACAGTTATGCTAAGTTTCTGACTGTAAGCGTACCAGAGTATCATTAATGTCAGGGGCTAGCTCTCTTCCATGGCGTCTCTGTTCCCTCAATCTCTGTTACATCTTTAGTGCTACACTTCTTGTAGACAAGACAAATTTTGGGTCGAAGGTTTTACGAGCAGTTTGGTGAACCCTTTCCCCCACTGGATTTCTCAGCTGGCTAAAGGAACTTCCTCGGTTTAAGAAGACCCAAGTTTTAAGCTCAGCGCCTATGTTGACTTATAACTCCACTCTTCTCTCTTCTGCAGCATGCATGGCACAGTGGCACACACACACAAATAAACGCAAAGTGTAAAATAATAAAACACCAATTTCAAGCTCTACTCCTACATATAAACTTATTCCCCATTAACATTTTATTTTACTTACTTAAGAGTATTACCAAATATTCTCAAGTAAGGCATATATATAAATATGCAACTCAAATGGCAGGAATTAAAGGCAAACTGTGCTCTAGTTCCCAATCAAGTCTTAAACAGGCTTCAACTTAGAGAAATGAAAGTAGATATTTTACCTCTATAATTTTTAGATAGTCTTTTGATTTTTTTTTTCTGCTCTTTTGCTTGTGTAAAATTTGGTCACCACTGTGTTAAATAAAAATAATTAGTGTAAAGATAAGTTTGTCAATTTAGGGAGCAAAATAGACAATTGGAAAATTCTTCAGGCAAAAATGAAACCAAAAAAAGCATTTAGTAAGCTTGCTAGAGTTCCTAGCAGGTTCTTTTGAGAGTTTCTTAGAATACAGCTGTGGCACTGGGGTCTTTTCTTCAAATGGGAGCAGAAGGTACTGTTAATACAAAAGTAGAAAGTTACAATGTCTCTGAATGGCCACCCAACAAGTTGTAGATTTGTTCAGCATTTACTTTGTTTTAATTTTGTATTGTTATTTTAATTTTAGGATCCAGCAATTTCAGGAAACGAAACAGATCCTTACCCTGCCTTTGACAGAGGAATACAGAAAGATGTTTTTGTCAAATGGCCTAACACAAATGATATTTGTTGGGCAAAGGTACTCAACATCCTTAAGTTGAATAATGCTAGATATTTCATTAAATATTTTGAAAGCATATTCGAATGAGATATTACTATATAAATGTAATAATTAAAATATAAGTACTATTTGATCAAATCTGAATTATTAGGCACAAATAAAGAATTCATACAAATTATAAAAAATTAAATATTTTATCATTAAATTGATTTATTAAATTTTAAAATATGTTTTGTGTTTTCTAATTAAAATTCCAACAGTGAAGTGGCTGTACTGTGACAAACACATATTTACTTTTGTTAAAAGCATCTTATCGATAAAAAAGAGTAATAGTTTGGGGATTTTTTCTTTGTTTTCTGTTGTTGCTTTGTCTTTTTGTTTTGTTTTGTTCTGTTTTGAGGACTAAACTTACATGACTAAAGTGAACAAGGAAAATCATTCACTAAACATTACAAGCACTAATACTGCGATCCAAGTGAATTACGGAAATATCTGCATTTGATTTCCATATAGTATTCCTAAGGATTAAACAGGATGAGGGGTTCAAAAGAATGGAAACTCAGAATGATCTCTATGTTATCAGACATTCACTGGTGTGGGAGGGACCAGCAGGACAGCTCTGAGGCTGTAGAAAAAGGATTGCTTGGTCTCAGAGACTGTAGCTGAGAGTTGGAAGTGGAGAAGTAATGGCTTGCTCAGACCTGGAAACTTTTTCTGCATAAACTGTGGGCTGGCAGTGCCTCTACTAACATATTCCTAGTTTATGTTGCGGACAGACCTCATTCATCTTGAACTACTCTTCCATTAATACTTTCTTACAGGTTTGGCCAGATTTACCTAACATCGAAATAGATGAGACTATAACAGAAGATGAAGCTGTTAATGTAAGTTTTGTATTGCTGAACTTTATACCAAAAAAAAAAAAAAAATTCAGAATTTGGAATAAAAGGTCATATTAACATATGATTGAATTGGAATATTTTCTTTAAAAAGAGGAAGCTTATATTTAAATATTTTCTATAGATTATTTTAATTGCCTTTACCTGAAATATGAAATTTTATGAGTAACTAGCTGAAACAATTATATGTTTTACATTGTTTTCATAGGACAGTCATATTTAAGATTGTCATATTATGATAATAATGCTTAATGTATGGTTTCAAACCCAGGACAAAAAAGCTGGGATAGCTCTTTAACTTTGACAGGTTTTCTCTGCCTACTCTATAAGCCAATTCCAGCCAAATTAAGAGTACATAATGTCAAGTTTATTGGGAGCAGCTCTCTATTGGAGGGTTCATTGATCTTACAGGAGGACATCAGGGAAGCAACTATGCAGATGAGGAGATAGAAAAACAGAGGAAACGGGAAAGCAGGCAGGCAAAGAATGGAGAATTGCAGAGAGAGAGAAAAGAGAAAAAGGGAGAGGAGAGAGAGAGCACGCTGCAGGTACTAAGTTGTACAGGGAGGACCTATAGGAACCTTAGCTGTTGAATCTCAACAAACATAAGATCTTATTGTAAAGTTACTTTTCTTTCCTTCATTATCCTATATCACTGAGCATAAAACTCCTAGATTCTGTGATAATTAATAAAAAGAGAAGTATTATCATGCTCATCTCAAAGAATATATATTTCTTCTTCTTCTTCTTCTTCTTCTTCTTCTTCTTCTTCTTCTTCTTCTTCTTCTTCTTCTTCTTCTTCTTCTTCT
>NW_026596244.1:1491320-1620519 GCF_907164565.1 Psammomys obesus | reverse complement strand
CTTCTTCTTCTTCTTCTTCTTCTTCTTCTTCTTCTTCTTCTTCTTCTCTACAATTTATTCACTTTGTATCCTGGCTGTGGCCACTCCCTCATATCCCTCCCCTAGTCCACTCCTAGGAGAGGCACACTCCTCTCCTACTCTCTGACCTTAGCCTATTAGGTCTCATCAGGACTGTCTGGATCCTCTTTCTCTGTGGTCTAGTAAGTCCACATTACCAGAGGGGGTTGAACAAAGAGCAGGCAATCAAGTGCATGCCAGTGACTGCTCCCCTTATTAGGGTACCCCCATGGAGACTGAGCTGCCCATGGGGCTACTAAAAATATATTTTAAAACACAAGCTCTCATGAAAGACAGAGTTTTACCTGGCTCTC
The DNA here is from genome assembly GCF_907164565.1 of Psammomys obesus. Classification (NCBI taxonomy): domain Eukaryota; kingdom Metazoa; phylum Chordata; class Mammalia; order Rodentia; family Muridae; genus Psammomys; species Psammomys obesus. Next base: position 1,620,148 of record NW_026596244.1, on the reverse strand, counting down.
CCTTTCCCAGCAGATATCATTTGCCATATGCTCCTTAGCCAGAGGCTTTGACTTTGTGCACAGTTTCCAGGTTCATATTTGTATTTAATCTGGTTTGAGCTTGCACAACCCCTGTGATTCATCTGCTCTATTTTATTAAAAAAAAGTTGTTTTAGTTATCTACGTTCTCTGACTCTTAGGACGTTCTGTCTTTCATAATGATCCTCGGAGTGTTCTTATCACCCACTTAAGCCTGGGTGTTGCTCTGTCTTTCTCTCTGCACTTTTAAGCCTGTCTCCATTGCCACTGGATGCTGGAGAGAAACTATATTCACCGTTACTCTCAGGTCACCAAGGAATCAGAAAGCAATGTTCTGTTTACATCTGCATGTTCTCTGAGGGCTTTTGAATGTGAGCCTGCACCTTTTTCACTGTCTTGTTCAGGCTTCCAGAGCACATGCAGCATTTCCAGACTTCTTCAGGAATTCTACAGCGGAGTGGTGGGCAAAAGAAATTTACGATTTCTACAATGAAAAAATGAAGTTTGATGGCTTGTGGATTGTAAGTGAGCTATTCATGTTTTATCTCAAATTTATTCTGTAGTGGTTTTGCAAATCTAATAATAATGCCTATAGAACCTTGTGTAGGTTAGCTCACTCTTTTGTTGCTGAAGATTGTTACATAAAACACAGACCTTTAACAATTTAATACATATATATGACTATTACTTCCTGGGTTTCTCAACTTGACAAAGTAGCCAAAATAGCCTCTGCTTCTAGTTTTGAAAAAGAAATTAAGCACTTACTTAATTTATCTAAGGCAAAAAACTTACATTCAGCCACGGATGGTGGTGCATGCCTCTAATTCAAGCACTCAGGGAGGCAGAGGCAGACTGATCTTTGTGAGTTCAAGGCAAGCCTTGTCGAAAAGCAAGTTCAGGACAGCCAAAGCTACACAGAGAAATCCTGTCTCAAGAAACAAACAAAAGTCACACTCAACTATTAGCAAATGTAATGCCCCCCAAGCACTTTGCAAATTTTAGCTTTATAATTTTGAGATAGTATAAAAAGAGTCCTTCCCCCCCTCAAAAAAAAAAGAGTTCCCTTTTCTATAGGTAAATATTTCATGCAGGAAAATGTAAGTGTTGCGTGTCCAGCTTCTTGTCCAGCTTCAAAAGTATTCATTTTAACTTGTTTTCTCTTCTCTTTAAGGATATGAATGAGCCTTCAAGTTTTGTAAATGGAACAGTTACTAATAAATGCAGAAATGATACACTAAATTACCCACCTTATGCTCCAGGTACAATTAGATGGCTATACTTTTTATAATGTGATATCATTATTATTGTTTATTGCTTATGTAGACCTCAAGTTGTAGTAACTGTAAAATTTTTCTAAATTTTCAATAGTCACACAGCACAATATATCTAACCTCATGTCCAATATCCAACAACGGAGCACTGTTTTGAGGAGAAAAGCAATTGTATTGTTTTTATGCTCATAATTCTAAGTTAATATAAATTTTTATTGTGGTTTCTTAAGAATTTTCTAAATTAAATTATATAATTCCATTTACTCATTAAAAAATGTGTAGCAATTATTCTTAGGAAGGATAAAATAAAAGAAAATACATTCTCTGCTTATTTGTGATCTGGTGACAGCTGATGCTTGAAAGAAGGCAATAAACACACATAAAGCTTGTGGAAGACAACAGTGGCTTTGGTTCTGAAATGTGTTCTCCAATTGAATTATTTTAATGAAAATATTCTGGATCAGTATTTTACATTTAAATGAACAAAAATTGGTAAAAATTTCAGGTATGGAGAGATGGATTAATGATAGAGTGCCAACTGCTCTTTCAGAGAAACAGAGTTCTATTTCTATCACCCACCTGGGACAGCTTGAAATCACTTATTTATATTATTCCTGATCCAGAAGATCCAATGCCACTTTCTGGTCTCCGTGAGCACTTATGTGCACATGAACACATACACATAAATAAAAATTAAAAAGAAAATTTTAAAAATTACATGTAACAGATAATATACACACATTTTAGATATGTATAAACCCACAAGTTTCAGCTAGCATTGCACAGATCACTACAGACACCTATAATTTGTATACACAAAGTATACAAATGATTAAAAGTATATAATTATTTTAAATCTCAGAATTTGTTTATCAAAAATATGTGAGTCGGTGCACTATTATGATTTATTAGAATATGTGATCTTTTTATGGCACATAAGGAGAATATAACTAATCAGGTGGTGTATACTGTTTCCGAATATTTATAAAAACAGTTTTTACTTATTCACCATAAAGAAATGTTGAAAGCTTAGAGTGATCATCATGGTAATGACCCTGAGTTGATTGTTATCAGCTTATAGATGAATTAAAGCATTACTTTATACTTCATAAGTATCTTTTAATTCACTAATAAAACTTAAATCTGAAAATTAAAAATTAAAGAGTATATATTTATGAGCTACAGATTCCAAGTCATGTTCTTCAAAGTACTACTGTATTTTCCCAGAACTCACAAAAAGAACTGAGGGGCTACATTTCCGAACCATGTGCATGGAGACGGAACAGATTCTTAGTGATGGGTCACGAGTTTTGCACTATGATGTGCACAATTTATATGGATGGTCACAAGTGAAACCCACTCTGGAGTAAGTAATGTTTGGAATTTTCTCCTCTGCTTTTCTGGGCTTTTTTATATTGATATTAGCTTCAAAGAATCATACTTCAAGAGCCTTGATGAATTTCTTTCTTTTCCAACTGTTTTTGTAAATTACTTCTTTCATTAATTGTAGAGAAAAATTCATTTCTACCTATCAATCAGGTAAGCAATCAAATAATCTACTTATCATCATTATGTTCTTTTTTTGTTTTTTCCATGTGATTCCAAAGGATTCTAGGCCATTCTAATGTGAGTTGTACATGTAATATATACCTATACATGCTATTATATGTATTTGTCACATTACACATGAAATAGAGAGATAGGTGAGAAAATGTGCACGATGGAAGATGAAAAGTGAAAGGTGAAAAGATAAAAGGATACAGATAATAGAAAGTAATGTATTATTACACTGTATTCTAAACAGGAATATGATTTAATATTCAAAAGTCATGAAAGCTACTATCTAAGGATAGAAGAGAAATGGAAAAGAAATTATAAACATATTTGTGTAATTCCTTTTCTTGATGAAATTTGACTTGGGATATATTCCAGAACTGAAGTACAATGATTACTTTTTTGGAAAAAAAAAAAACAAAAAACAATCCATTAAAATCTTCTAGTCTTTATATACTGTAAAGCAGGGGATTCTTTAGCATATACATTCTTCAGAGTAATGTGTACAATATAAGTTATAACTGAGAAGAGCTGCATTGAGTTATCATATCTAGACTTCTATTGGATACTACAAATTTAAGAAGAATAAAACGCCCTATTTGGTTATTAGCTTAGTTAATATTAGAGATAACTTACAAACATCAAATGGTTAAAAAAGGAAAATTATGTTTTATCTGTGCGTGTCACTGTATTGAATGTTAAAAGGGAAGGAAACGGTCTGCTCATGCCTGGGAGGGTACTAGTACCTAATGAGGGACTGCTCAGCTGTGAAGTTCTGACTGTGCTAAGAAACCTGCATCATAAAGTAGGTGCTATGTTTTCAAGAAGTTGTCAAAGTAGAAATTTCTTTTTCTTATTAAATTTTTATTTTTACATTAGTTACATTTTATTTGCTTTGTATCCAAGCTGTAGCCCCCTCCCACATTCCCTCCCAAACTCTCCCTTTTTCCCTCATCTCTTCCCATATCCCTCTCTAAGTCCACTGATGAGGGAGGTCCTCCTCCCCTTCCATCTGAGTCTCATCAGGACTGACTGCAATGTCCTCCTCAGTGGCCTAGCAAGGCTGCTCCTCCCTCAGGAGGGTTGGTCAAAGAGCCAGCCACTGAGTTCATGTCAGAAACAGTCCCTATTCCCTTAAATAGGGAACTCACTTAGATACTGAGCTGCCATGGGCTACATCTAAGCAGGGGTTATAGGTTATATCCATGAATGAATCTTGGTTGGAGTATCAGTCTCAGAAAAGACCCCCTGTGCTCAGATATTTTGGTTCTGTTGCTCTCTCTTGTGGCGCTCCTGTCTTCTCCAGGTCTTACTAACTCCCTCTTCTTTCATATGATTTCCTACATGGTGCCCCAAAGCAGAAAGACACAGGGTATATACTCACTTATAAGTGGATACTAGACTTATAAGATAGGATAAACATACTAAAATCTGTACACCTAAAGAAGCTAAACAAGAAGGAGGACCCTGGGTAAGATGATCAATCCTCACTTAGAAAGATAAATGGTACGGACACTGGAAGAATGAGAAAACAAGAAAAAGGACAGGAGCCTACCACAGAGGGCCTCTGAAAGACTCTACCTAGCAGTGTATCAAAGCAGATGCTGAGACTCATAAGTAGAAATGTTTAAGCAAGGTGTGGTGACAGCCTCTAATCCCCGCACTTGAAAGGCAGATCTCTGAGTCTGAGGCCAGCCTGGTCTACAAAGCAAGTTCCAGGTCAGCAAAGGCTACACATAGAAACTCTGTCTTGAAAACAAACAAACAAAAATTTTAAAGAAAACAAATGATGTAAACATGCAACATATTTCTTCATTTTATAGTGCAATACAGAAGACCACTGGCCTGAGAGGAATAGTCATCTCTCGGTCCACTTATCCCACTGCTGGTCGATGGGGGGGACACTGGCTCGGAGACAATTATGCAAAATGGGATAATATGGAAAAATCCCTCATTGGTATGTAATAATTATCTTGTATCATTATTTTTATAATTTTCATAAAATATTTGTTTTGCCTTATGCTGGATGTATCATTGCTAACTCGTAAGAATTAAAATAGTCACATCCTTTTTATGAAACAGAACACTACTGAAACATCATTAGTCAGGGAGTTATAATCAATGATGCTTCAGAAAAACGAATGACTGATGATACTCAGCTAGTTTATTTGGATAAAAATACCACTATCTGTCTTGAACTATGTAACTGGTTGAAAAGTCAAGAGCTTGAAAAGCCACTATTCTACAGCTAACAAAGAAATGAGTAGATATTTTCTGCTAGAAAATAAGAATCACCTAGTTATGGTAAAGAATGCAACACACCCAGCTAAAGCTTTTTCTGGCAAAAGACTGGTCAAAGCATCAATAGACAAATACTGTTTTGAGTCTAGACTTAAACCTTATTGATGAATGAAAGATTCTTAAAACCATGATTAGAATATTTATTTACCAAAAGAGTTGAGAAATTAGAAGTATTCTATTTTGTATGATTTTTTATATTACTCAATAAGAGTAATTATACATTTTATATGATAAAATAAATGGCTAAATAGTTGCGGAAAATATATTTTTAATTGAAATTGGGAAAATACTATCACTTAGCCTTATGCCACCATGGCATGTTTATAACTTATTTGTGCTTAAGTTACATTATGGTGCTATTGCCTTAAACCATGCGATCTCTTATTTTTGAGAATATCATTCACACTACTAAGCACAAAAAGTGGTATAAATTTTATAAGAGAATAATCTATTATTAATACCAAATATTTCATTTAATAAGAAATGATATTTGAAGAGAACATGTTCGTTAATAAAAGTAAAATACTGAAATAAATAAAAATATTTCTATAAAACTTTATTCTCTTTTTTAGGTATGCTGGAGTTTAATCTTTTTGGGATACCATATGTAAGTAGATCTATTCATTTTATATTTGTAGTCTATACAACTTTAGAAAAAGTACTTAATATGCATTAAATATAACTTATCTTTTAGGTTGGAGCAGATATCTGTGGTTTCTTCAATGATTCAGAATACCATCTCTGTGCTCGTTGGATGCAAGTTGGAGCCTTTTATCCATATGCGAGAAATCACAACATTCAATTTACTAGAGTATGTAATTACTACATTCATGGCAATTTTGTTTTATTTATTTTTCTCCATGCAGCCTTAAATTGTTTGTTGTTGTTTCAACTGTATTTTACTTGACAATGTTCTAAATGAATGCTCCAAATCTTTTTGTATTTATGAAAGACTATTTAGTATGACCTGAAGTATTCCCAGGCATCATGGCTTGGTTAGGGAACACACACACTATAGCTGTTCTATAAGATTTTGGAAAAGTTAGGGGGGGAAATGTCTAACTGTAGAATGCATTTCAACGTGGGACAGAGCAACAAAAAAAATTCGACTTGAAGCTGAATTGATTAGAAGGACTAGACATTTGAAATAAAGGATGGAATGGAAAGATTTAAAAGCAAATATTTAAAAAACAAGTTATTAAGTTGAAAAACGAGAAAAAATAGCATGATTGCAGGAGCAGGTCTCTGTGCAGTGGCAATCACTGAGAGTTATTAACATTATTAACTGTGCATACAATTTTTGAGTACTGCATTAGACAGTCCCTAATTTTTTGGAAAACTGTGTACACTTAGAGGCCATATCCTACGAAGCACTAGGTAATAGTGCAAAGCAAAAAGGTGACTGGAGCAGAAAGCACGTCAGTCAAAGGCTGACAATAGAAAACACCAGAAGGTCATCATCCAAGCATATTTCCTAACCAAAACATGCATGCTGTGCTGGGGGAACATTGAAGCATCCATATTTTACTTAAACTAGAGGAAGGGGATTTATTAACTTTTAATAGTAAAAAAGACAAGGATACAAAGCAAGTTAAGATGTTTTGAAGCAATTTGAAAGACAGGCAAATTGTGGAGAAGTATTTTGGAGAAATGTCAAAATTTTAACACAATGTTGCTACTAATTTAGGAGATTACCACACTGGATAAAAACAGCAGGGATTAAGAGAAGTCTGGATAGGGAGTGATTTGGAGAATATTTATGGAGAGTGTATATATATACTTAAATATTTATTTTTTGTATTCTAATGATTCATTATATTCTAAGGTGATTTATTTATATTTATATTTAAAATGAGTTAAGGTCTATTAAATATGTGTTAAGTATGGGGAATACAGTTGAAGAGATGCATGGAGGTTCTATACCCAAATGGAAGTTTCTTGAGGGCATGGATTCGAACAGAGGTGTCAATGAGGAAAAAAGTTCATATATTTAAGGAGGTTAATTCCAGATAAAGAATTTCAAATTCAGAAGCTACTAACATTGGTAGAATTTTGGAAAAAAAATAACGTAGAGAAGGAAGGACAGAAGAAAGAAATATTTTAAAATAAATATCTCCAGAAATTAAAACTTAATTTGTTTAAATATGAATCAATGAAATTGAAGTTAACACTCCATGGTTATGTATCAACAGAACGAAACCTGCGATTACATAATTTGGCAAAATCTTATTATCTTTGTCTCTTTCTACTTGACAATGAAACTATTGAAATATACTATGTATTAATAACTACCATTATACATAGGATCATGCATAATTTAATAATTTTAGAGCTAGTGTAATTTCAAGTCTTTGCTTAATCTGATAGTGCATTTCCCAGGGGAAACACCAGGTTATCATTCCAAATTTCTTATTTCCAAAATCTAATAAAGTTAAATTCTTTATAAATCTGATGTAGCTCTAAAAGTCTCTAACTATTGCCATTAACAAACATAAGAGAGATGCCCTTTGTAATTATAAGGAAGTGTAGTTTGTGTCCATGATTCATATTAAAATATATATTAATTCCTTTTTTTCTGATAAGAACAATAATATTCTTGTAGATTCTTTTTTTAATATTAGTTACAGTTTATTAACTTTGTAGATTCTTTTTTAATATTAATTATTAAATAATTAATAAATAATATTAATTACAGTTTATTAACTTTGTATCCCAGCTGTATCCCGCTCCCTCATCCCCTCCCAAGCCCACCCTCCCTCCCTTATCTCCTCCCTGCACCTTTCCAAGTCCCACTGATTGGGGAGGACCTCCTCCCCTTTCATCTGACCCTGGTTTATCAGTAGATTCTTAATACTGCACTATCAGTATTACTTTTTGACTTGAAGTGTATTGCAAAGAAGACTTAGAGGCGTTCAAGATTAATGGGCATATTCCTTCTGTGCTATTAATAGTACTGTAATCTATTCATTTCCCATGACACTCTACAGTGCGAGAGGCTAGTATGGTGATCCCCATTTATCCCTTGATATTTCAGGCCATGTTTGTGTAACTAACAATATGTTTTGATTTGTAGACTTCACTTCTCAACACTGAGTATTACCATAGCTGGCAATGTATTTATCATCTTTTAAAGTATGAACTAGATCAAGCTCTGGGCATAATTTACATTAACTTATTAAAATCCTAATATTCTACCACTTTCACTCTTGATATGAAAAAGAACTAAGAGAGCATTAGGGGTTTCTGTAAAGATAGTACATACCACATGATATTGTTAATTATTTGCTGCTTTCATTCTTCAAGAATATCTTTGAATATCAAGATCCAAAAGATGAGTTGTGCCTGACACATTGTGCTTATTTTCAGAGGCAAGATCCTGTTTCCTGGAATGAAACTTTTGCTGAAATGTCAAGGAAGGTTCTAGAACACAGATACACTTTGCTGCCGTATTTCTACACACAGATGCATGAAGCCCACGTTCACGGTGGCACTGTCATCAGACCCCTAATGCACGAGTAAGTGCAAGACTTTATTTTCTTCCACAAGTACCTTTATTTACTTTAATCTATTCTATATCCTCACATACTATGTTGTAGGTGCTGTATGGTATATTTTGAATTAATAAAGGTTTACATAAGCAAGCCTAATAAGCCCTCTAATGTAGTCAGTATATAAGATGCCCTAATTATTAAAACGTAATACTTACTTTAGAAATATCTCTTTAACTTGGTCATAAGGCACTTCGCTTCTCAACTCTCCTATATTTACTGAGTAATTAAATGAGGTGTCCTTTCAGATTTCCCTTATGATGAACTAATAAAACTCACAGCTGTATACCTTAAGAACTAGTACTCAAAATAAAATCATCAAAATAATAAATATCAATTGTATGCCTTCACTTTGGATTAAAGATTTAAAAAGTGCAGCAAATAAAAATAACTGCAGTGAGCTCAGCTCTAAATGGGACACCTACACAGTATCTCCTTCTCTGGAGGCCCGACAATCAGTACATGAGAGGGAGGCAGGTCTGAAGAGCTACAGGCTGAAGATGACAACAGGGTTTTGTACACAGCAGGGCAGATGCACATATAAACTCACAGTGTTGTGACAGTGTGCACAAAACACGTGCAAGCTCAAGCCGGGAAAAATCCTACCATGGAATGGGAAATTAGACTTTTTTTTTCAGCTTAGGAGCTATTCATGACAGAAAGGAAACTGAGAGATGGTTTTTGTTGTTGTTGTTGTTGTTGTTAGTTTGAAATTATTTTTATTCTAATTTTTATCTAAAGTTTCTTTTTAAATTTTCTATTTATTATTTACTACAATTTGTTTACTTTGTATCCCGGCTGTGGACCCCTCCACTCCTCCTAATGTCTCTCTCCTCTCCCTATGCCCCTCCCCTAGTCCACTGATAGGGAAGAACCTACTCCCCTTCTATTTGACCTTAGTCTATCAGATCTCATCAGGACTGGTGGCATTGTCTTCCTCTGTGGCTTGGCAAGGCTGCACCCCACAGTGGGAGGTAACCAAAGAGCAGGACACTGAATTTATGTCAGAGACAGTCCCTGTTCCCATTACTAAGGAGACCACTTGAGACTGGGTCTATGGCTACATTTGAGCAGGTGTTTTAGGTCCTCTCCATGCACGGTCCTTGGTTGGGGTATCAATGAAGTGTTTCTCTACTGGTGGCCTAAACATACTCCAGTGGTTAGCCATAGGCTCAAGACTCAGGCAGAACTTTTTGCAGCCAAAAGGTTGTTATAAGAAAAACGAGGGGAATAAAGTTAGTAGGAAAAAAATTAAAAGATGTGGAAATAAGAGGAGCTAGTAGTTGTGGATATGATTAAAATACAAAATAAATTCTCAGGAAAACTATAATAATAATAAAAAGAGAATCAAGGTTATAGTAGAGAGTGCACGCCTCCATTCCTTTGAGCTCGCATTCTTGGGTCAGCCCCTGCCATCCTGCTGTTTCTCTCTGCATCGTATTGGCGCCCCGACTCTTAATGTTTCTGGTTAATCTCTTGCATTTCTAACCTTTGAGAGTTTGATTATGGACTTAGAACATTTTTCTGTCCTGCTGAGAGGACTTTAGCCTTTGTCACATGAGGAGTTCAGTGAGGGCTAATCCCCAAGGGCCACTTTACCACAATTCCTGGTTGCTAATGAAATAAAAGCAAAATTAAAACTAATTTTAAAAATGATCAATTTTTTAATTTCAATAGCATAAGAAACAGGAACATTTGATAACAACTATTTCCAAATTTACATTATATTTTTTATGATTATTTTCAATGTTAGAAACCAACTTACATCTTTGATGTTATAACAATATGTCAATCATTACAAAATGCTCTAAGGCAATTTTTCCTCTCTCCACTGTGATTTTTATTAATTTCTTCATTTTTAGTTTTTAATATTTTGAACTATAGTTTTGTATATATGTAATATATTTAATTATAGATATATGTAGCATATATAATTTAGTATATATAAAAGTTTAACTCATATATATAAGTTAAAATGTATATCTATTTCTATTTTCTTAGTCCTTTACCTGTTTAACATGTTCATTTGTTTGTTTTTTTTACTTTCTTGATTAGTTGTTTCTTGAAACACGACTTGACTTTGTATACTTTGAACTCATGCAATCAGGTGCTCTTCATCTCACAGCAATTCTTCTGCCTCAGCTTTCATGTGTTAGGATTGCAGGTGTAAACATGCACATCTTGTCTTAAAAACTCTTTGGTTAAAATAAACAAAAATCCACACAGTGAGAGTTTTATAATCTTTTTTCAGGGTGTTTGTCACTGTTCCTTTCAATGTTGTTGATCTTTACTAGACAAAGTTGATATCTAAGCAGGTGTATCAACTCTTCTCTAAAAGTCTCCCCCATACTGATTTGTCACTAAACTGTTAAAATATTTATTAACAATTTTTTTCTTAGATTATTTAGACAAAATTTGGTTTTACATATAAAGTTTGCACTGTTCCACACTGTGTTCCAAGTAATAGAATAGATTTTTGTTTTAAATACTTTTGACCATGGTTTTCATTTGACTACACAAAGAAATCAAAATAAAACAACTTTACAGGTAACTTGGATCTCACGAAGCATTTTATGGTGTTGAGAAGAAGTTAAATTCACTGTTTATCTCTGTGCCCTATTTTTTTAATTGTTTTTTAATTTGTTTGGTTTGTTGCTGTTTAACTTCTTGAATTCTTTATATATTCTGGATATTAGCCCTCTCGCAGATGTAGGGTTGGTGAAGATTCTTTCCCAACCTGTACCCTGGCATTTTGTTCTGATGACTAATAAAAGGGGGTAGAGAGCTAAACAGAGAATTCTTAATAGAGGGGAATATTGAATAGCAGAGAAACAGTTAAAGAAATGTTCAACATCCCTAGTCATCAAGGAAATGCTAACTAAAATGACCCTAAGATTTCACCTTACACCTATCAGAATGGCTAAGATCAAAAACTCAAGTGATAACACATGATAGAGAGGAAGTGGAGAAAGGGGAACTCTCCTCAATTGGTGGTGGGAATGTAAACTTGCACATCCATTTTAGAAATCAATTTGGCATTTTCTCAGAAAACTAGGAATAGTGCTACCTCAAGATCCAAATATACCACTCCTAGGCATATATCCAAAATATGCTCAAGTATACAGCAAGGACATTTGCTCAAAGCATGTTTGTAGCAGCTTTATTCATAATAGCCAGAATCTGGAAACAGGGGCTGTCTCTGACATGAACTAAGTAGCTTACTCTTTGACCACCTCTCCCCATGGTGGGAGGGTGGTGGCCCAACCTTACCAGGTCACAGAGGAAGACAATGAAGCCAGTCCTAATGAGACCTGATAAGCTAGGTTCAGATGGGAGGAGAGAAGGACCTCCCCTATCAGTGGAATGGGGCAGTGGCTTGGGAGGAAAAAGGGGGAGAAGGATGGTATTGGAAGGGTATGAGGGAGAGGGCTACAGTTGGGATCCAAAATTAATAAATTGTAATTAACAAAAATATAAATTAATTTTTAGAAGAAGAGATTAAATTCTTAAGTTTAATTGAATACTTTGTTACTCTTTTGTGAAGGTTCTTTGATGATAAGACAACCTGGGAAATATACAAGCAGTTCCTGTGGGGTCCAGCTTTTATGGTGACCCCTGTCCTTGAGCCTGTATGTATGAACATGTTTTGTATTATCTAAATGATATAATTTTATTTCAGATGATTTCAATGACTTTCTTTTTCATTTCCAGTTCAGGGACAGTGTGAATGGCTATGTCCCCAATGCTCGGTGGTTTAACTACCATACGGTGAGTTTTGAAAGAATTTTGAGAACTAAATAAACACAAATACATCATATTTGGTTGATTTATTCATAAAGTAATTTCTGCATTTGTTTATTTCCCACTTAAAAATTCAGAATGAGTTATGTGCATTTAATTATAGTTGAATCAAATTAACATTCCATGATACAATTAATATAGTCTCCTTTAGTGTCTTATGCAATCATGATTTGTTCTAGCAAAGAAACAGAAATGTGTACTATATTACAAATATCTGTCACCTCTTTTTTTAGATTTCCTCAAGCTTTTAATTAGTCTATATTAATTGTACATATTAATGAGTTTCATTACACTTTCAAACACACAGAGAATGTATTCAACCCTAATCTTCCAGATTCCCTCTCCCTTTTCTTCCTTCCTTTCTTTTTATTTATTTTTATTATTAGTTACATTTTATTAAATTTGTATCCCACTCCCTCATTCCCTCCCAATTCCAAGTTCATGTCAGAAATAGTCCCTGTTCCCCTTACTAGGGTACCCATTTGGATACTGAGCTACCATGGGCTACATCCAAGCAGGGTTTCTAGGTTATATCCATACATGGTCCTTGGTTGGAGAAACAGTCTCATAAAAGACCCCTGTGCCCAGATATATTTGATCCTTGTGGAGCTCCTGTCCTCTCCAAGTCATATTAACTCCCCCTTCTTTCATATGATTCCCTGCACTCTGCCCACGTTTTGATTATGAGTCTCAGTATCTGCTTTGGTACACTGCTAGGTAGAGTCTTTCAGACGCCCTCTGTGGTAGGCTCCTGTCCTGTTACTTGTTTTCTCCTACATCCAATGCCCATCCCATTTGTCTTTCTAAGTGAGGACTGATCATCTTACCCCGGGTCCTCTTTCTTGTTTATCTTCTTTAGGTGTATAGATTTCAGTATGTCTATCATATCTTATAGGTCTATATAAGTGAGTATATACCATGTGTGTCTTTCTCCTTCTGGGATACCTCACTCAGAATGATCTTTTCTAGATCCCACCATTTGCCTGCAAATTTCATGATTTCCTTGTTTTTAATTGCTGAGTAGTATTCCATTGTGTAAAAGTACCGCAATTTCTGTATCCGTTCCTCCATTGATGGACATCTGGGATAAGAACTAAAGAAGTTAAAAAGCAATAACTCAAGCAATGCAATTAAAAATGGGGTATGGAGCTAAACAGAGAATTCTCTGTAGAGGAATATAGAATGGCAGAGAAATACTTAAAGAGATGCTCAATGTCCTTAGCCATCAGAGAGATGCAAATCAAAACGACCCACCAGAATGGCTAAGATAAAAAACTCAAGTGACAACACATGCTGGAGAGGTTGTGGAGAAAGGGGAACCCTTCTCTATTGCTGGTGGGAATGTAAACTTGTGCAACCACTTTGGAAATCAATCTGGCGCTTTCTCAGACAATTAGGAATAGTGCTTCCTCTAGATCCAGCTGTACCACTCCTAGGCATTTATCCAAAAAATACTCAAGTACTCAAGGACATTTGCTCAACTATGTTTGTAGCAGCTTTATTTGTAATAGTTCTGTCAGCTTTTAAAGTGAAAAATTCTAACACTTAATTTCATAAGTATGCCTTCTTACATTTTTGCATTACTAATTGTTATATCTCGTTCCTCTTCTTCTTCTCATTACCAGGGGGAAGATATAAAGGTAAGAGGACAACATCAAGTCTTTCCAGCTCCTTTTGATGAAATCAATCTACACGTCCGAGGAGGTTATATTCTACCATGTCAAGAACCCAGTCGGAACACACATCTCAGGTACATTAACTCCTTTTAGAACTGCAATTCCTTGTCATAATATGTCCAGCTCTAAAAGTCAGTAGTTAAAAATGATCTGAGCTTTTCTGCCTGCCTTCCTTCTGTGGAAACGTGGGTGCTTAGTCATAAACAGAAGAGATGGCAGAAAATGAGACTTTTGATGAACTTCAGCTTCCCCTGCTACCTCGTTCCCCTGGGATGACAGAGAGCCATCCTGGTAGATGTCACACTTGAAGCTTAGAGTCCAGTTAAGCATGCACTAACCTAGCTGAAATGAATATTTTGTTATGATACTCAAACCATTCCACTCACCCTCAGCTTGGAAGCAGACACACTGTCACTTTATTATAGTGAACAGTAAACATAATAACCATTAGTAGTAATTCATAGAATTTTAAGATCTGACCCCTTCTTTCAATATCACCTTACTTATTTGTTTAAAATGTAATTTCAAAAGAAAAGTTGGTAGTATCTCTCAACATGCAATGAGCATGAAGACTCATGTAAAATTGTCTTCCAGTGTTATATGCCCTTCAGAAGTAAGGCTTTTCTGAGTACAGGCTAAAACGTAATGACCTCTCTAATATGCATTAGTATTCACAATGAATACTCCACCTTTTGAGTCGCTGCTTAAGCAAGGCCATCATCTTTTTTATTTTTAACTATGACATGAAAATAACTACACCTTTTAAAAAGCATTGTTAATTTTTGAGGCACTGTCTTGTATAGTATAAACATGTTTTGAACTGCCTATGAAGCAAAGGATGACCTTGAACTTTTGATCCTCCTGTCTCTACTTCCTTAGTGCTGCACATGTAGAACTAGAGCTCACACATCCAGGGTTTCATAATGTTGGGCAAATTTTCAATCTAACAACTGAAAACTTTTTATAAAGACTTTCTAGAATACAAATCTGTATTGTAGAAAGCTGATAAGAAGGATAGGTATATAGGAAGGTTTCAATGCCTTGCCATTTTCTTTTTTTAAAAAATTAATTAAATTAATTTATTGATCACATTTTATTCACTTTGTATCCCCTCTGCAGCCCCCTCCCTTCTCTCCGCCTAGTCCCACATGCCCTCCCTCTTCTCCTTCTATGCCCTTTCTCTAGTCCCCTGACAGGGAAGGACATACTCCCTTTCTATCTGCCCCTAGCCTTCAGAGGAAGATGGCACAGCCAGTCTTGATGAGACCTGAAAAGCTACGGTCTTTGCCATTTTCATAGCCTCTTTTTCACAAACAGTCCCACCATATTTGGTGAACTTGCTTGGACACATTAATATCATCCAATGTCAATAGTTTATACCAGGGTTTGTGCCTGCTCTTTTATGATCTGTGGTTTTAAGCAAGTGAGTAATATCACACAGAGCAAGTTCATCGCTCTAAATAGCCTTTATTTTCTACCCGCTCAACCTCGTAGAACTCATGGCAATGACTGAGCCTTTAGCATTCACCAATTGCATGTCATAGAATGACATGATTTTGGAATTACACAGCCTGTAGCCTTTTTGGTTTACTTTCATTCATACTCCCTGCATCTCTTAACATTTTATCTTATTTATTTATATCATTGAATAATAATCAATTTTATGGAGTTTATTTGGGAGATTTCAGTTTGCTTTCCATTTTATTTCACTTCCTCTATCTCTTCATTTCTGTTCTGTATGTTATTTTCTGACTTATCTCTATGAAAATCCAGAAATCCATTAACAAGCTTAATTGACTGTTAATAATAGATATTGTTGATATCACTTAACAATATGGTTAACAACAGTTCGTTCATGCACTAAGTCTCCTCATGTGTGGAGGTACCTTCCATCTTCCCAAAGCCTTATCCCTTGTGAACAATAAGGGAGACATAGCTGTTTTGAATTTTACTGTTTATATTCATAAGTTAATAAAATGTCAGGTCCTTTCTTTTTGAATTCATAAGAACCCCTACTAATATGTCCAACCTCCAAGGATCATGAGTACATTCTGTGGCACGTGGTTGATGTAACAGTGACTCTTTCCTTTCACTTATCATTCTTTCCTTTGGTCGCTTTCCTGAAAAGATACATGATGGCATCCCAGAAACCATGAGCAAACACCTTACCTGCTTGGGCCATCTCTCCATTTATACACATGAATATGTAATTTGTGACATGAAGAACCCTCAGAGAGCTTTCCTAGCAAGCATGAAACCCTGAGTGTATGAACTCTAGTCCTACATGAACTAAGCAAAGATGGAACATAACTGAAATCTGAGCAGCACTCAGGAAGTAGAGACAGGAGGATAAAAACTCACCATTCCTTTTTTATTTTTTATTTATTTATGTGCTGAGGGTCACAAGTTAACAAGTTAGATGTGAGACTAACATTATATTTACACAAAGTAGGGTGTAACCTGTAAGAGATTTTAATATAATTTTCATTAGGATTTTTGTGTGTGTGTTTCTTTTGTTTTTGTTCACTTCGTATCCCAGCTGTAGACCCCTCCCTCATTCTGTCTCAATCCCTCCCTTTTTCCCTCCCTCATCTCTTCACATGTCCACTGATAGGGGAGGTCTTCTTCCCCTTCCATCTGACCTTAGCCTATCAGGTCTCATCAGGACTGGCTGCATTCTTTTCCTCTGTGGACTGGTAAGGCTGCTTCTCCTTCAGGGAGAGGTGATCAAAGAGCCAGCCACTGAGTTCATGTGAGAGACAGTCCCTCTTCTCCTTACTAGGGTACCCACTTGGATACTGAGCTGCCATGGGCTACATGTGAGCAGAGGTTCTAGGTTATATCTATGCATGGTCCTTGGTTAGAGAATCAGTCTCAGAAAAAAACTCTGTGCCCAGTTTTTTGTATTCTTTTTTTTAAATTTTTTTTATTAATTACACTTCATTTGCTTTGTATCCCCCCTGTAGCTCCTTCCCTCCTCCCCTCCCAACCCCTCCCTTTCTGCTGCTTCTCCACACATGTCTGTCCCCACGTCCACTGATAGGGGAGGTCTTCTTTTCCTTCCTTCTGATCCTAGTCTGTTAGGTCTCATCAGGAGTGGCCTCTGTGTCTTCCTCTGTGGCCTGGTAAGCCTGCTGCCCGCTCAGGGAGAGGTGATCAAAGAGCAGGCCAATCAGTTCGTGTCAGAGACAGTCCCTGTTCCATTACTATAGAACCCACTAGGAGACTGAACTGTCATGGGCTACATCTGTAAAGGGGTTCTGGGATATCTCCATACATGCTACTTGGTTGGAGTATCAGTCTCAGGGAAGATCCCTGTGCTTTGACTTTTTGGTTCTGTTGCTCTCCTTGTGGGGCTTCTGTCTTCTCCAGATCTTACTATTTCCTACTTCTTTCATATGATTCTTTAATTAGATTTATATATTTGTTTTCAAAACAGTATCTATCTGTAGTAGAATTAAACACTGAATCTGTGATGTTCCTGTCTCAGTCTCTCAAATTCTGGGAACATGGAATTAAATTTATAAGCTACTACAGGTACAACTAAACCAGATATTTGGATATTTATAAGATATCATTTCTTTTATCTAAGTAAATATTAATTAGTACATGTGTAAACATTTGTGCATTGCCATGCTTACCTAAAAATTAAATAAGAAATTACTGAAAATTTAAGTCTTAAAATTCTGATTTTGTTAGGAAACTTCAGAACAGTGTGTCTTTCAGTATCTGTGATTACCATAGCAAGACATAAAAGAATAATTTGTTTAGAGAATACCTTTTTAACAATTTGATGCTGTCAAACCAAGTTTTTTCTCACAAAATGCTGTAGAGTGAGCTGTATTTGGTTCATAAGTAAGGATAAACTGAAATAAGCATAAGGCTAAATAAGCATAAACTGAAAGACATGATCAATTAAAAATCCTGAACTTAGAACTATCTGATTATTCTTTTCATTATTTTAATATGCAGTTTATATTTGAATGATTTATATATAGAAATGTGAAGAAACGTTAAGCATAAGGTAATAAAAATTCTAGTAATAAGGCTGAGGCTACAGGTTAATGGTAGAATACTGGACACACCTGTGTCTGACACTCGTACTTTGGGAGAGCAATGGAGGAAAGGAGGGAAGAAGGGAGGAAAAGAGAGAATGATTAAAGAAATGATGCATAAAAGTAGGGTACCCACACGCTTAATGTCTTAAATTACTGTGACTGAGTCCTCTTCCGATTAATGGCAATAGGTGAACTCCTAAAGCAAATGTTATATGAGGTATTTTACATTGAGTATGATGAATTTCTTTTCTGTATCTCTTCTCATTTTATAGAAGGAAACTTCCTCATTTTCTCTGTTTAGACATTTGTTTGTTTTCTTAACTTCCATTATAATTAATATTCCTATATATCATATCAAATATTCTCCAAAAATTAGATATGGTTACATATTTCTTTCTTGTAGTCGAAAGAACCCCATGAAGCTCATCGTTGCTGCAGATGATAACCAAATGGCACAAGGAACTCTGTTCTGGGATGATGGAGAGACCATAGGTGGGTGGCACTGACAGCCTGCCTTATGTCGCATGGAGTTGACGTAATCACATGGTGTTAACTATTGTCCTTTGAAAGCTGAGCACAAGCCTAAACATATCACTTAATGTTAAAACAGTATAATTATTGCTGGAAACAGTACACATAAAAAATTTAAAAAGCAAAGGCTCCTTTCTTACTTTAAAGATGTTTAGTCCCTGCATTAAAGGATAAGCTAAGTGAATTGTGCTGGCATGGCTTACTTTTAGCAGAATCCAACACCGTGATATTTAGATTGACCTGATAAGTCAATGGGCTGACCATGCCACATCCGATGTGGCATAATTGATTTACAAACAAACAAAGAAAACAACATACTCTAAGACCAGCATGTGTTCTGCAGAGTGCGCTGAAATAAGTTCAGTCTTCTTACTGTGTTGCTATTGATTTTGCTTTTCCTTTTAAAATTCCATGTTGTCGTTGTTGCTGGTGTTTTTACTTCTTATTTTTACCTTAACATGGTAAACTACCTTAAAGTTACATTATTTTAATTGTTTGCATAATGGTGTCTCAACATAAATAGCTGGAATAAATAGCTAAGTCTCTCAAAATATATGCTTTGCTCTACACTGGCATCAGGCACATCTAAAGGTTTTGTTAAGAGCACAGAACGTGAGAGTAGGAAAAACAGCTAATCACGTGCTTGCCTTGAAAACATACCCAAGAACATACCTCACCTTGTTTTGTAGTAGTGTGCCCTGGCAATCCTACACTGAGGAACTGGAGACAGGCTTAACTTTGGGGTGAGGTGTAAGCCATGTAGTTTATATGACAAGCTCTGGGCTAGTGGGAGAACGTCTCCAAAAACAGTTGGAATCACTCACCTTTCACAAACACATGAAATACACATATATACACATACCTGTATGAAGAAGCGTACATAGAACCTACATGTCTATGTGAATAAGCAGAAAGAAAAGTGTTTGTGGCAGAATATAAGATTTAGAATCTGAAAAATTAGCAGAAAAGTAATTTTCAGAAAATTAATGACATGAATAGACCATAATTTGCACATTCCGACATGTGTGAATAGATGTGGAATTGAGAGATATCAATTTTCAGACATTACACCAGTCCCTGTCTTTATGATATATATGACTACATTTTAATTCTGCCATCTTATAAATCCTCAGTTCTTGTATAAGTACAAGGAGAAGAATATTTTTAAAAAATTCATTTGTTTAATTGTCTCACAACAGATTTCTTCACTGTACAATGAGAATAGCTACAATAATAATGACAATTATGATAATGGCAATATACATCTTCTATAATATTTCTGTTATTGTGCCTAAAATTTGCTACATAGGCTTTTGTGAGTGTTAGCTATATCATGGTTATGGCAAGATGGACTTCAGCTAAAGTCATGGATGTAAATAACATCTTTATTTGTTTTGTGTGTTTGTTTGATTTTAACAAGAAAGTATCGATAAAATATCATACCATTTTTCTCTCTCTACAGACACTTATGAAAAAGATCTATATACCTTGATACAATTCAATTTAAATAAGGTATGTAATATCTTCTATCATCAATTTTACTAAATGATGTATGGAGTTTTATTATTTGTCCATCATATAAAACACATTACTTAATATACTGAGTCACTTATTTGTTCTTCAGTGAGATTCATAGTGGTTCACAGCTATGTATTGTTTCTATTTACTTGAAACTTTAATGGAGACTTTTTTTCTCTTTCTTTGACATTATAGACAACTTTAACAAGCACTGTATTGAAATATGGGTATAGAAACAAAAACGAGATGATACTTGGAAACATTAATGTCTGGGGAAAAGGAACAGCCAGAGTCAATGAGGTTAATTTGATTTATGGTGGAAATACAGAACAAGTTACATTTACTCAAGATGAAGCCAAGGAGGTGAGTGACATAAGAATGTGCTTTATTCAACATGACTCTGCAAAATACATGATTTTTCATGGTCATTGCCACGATTAAAGAAACAGAATTTCAAAATAACTGTGGTGTTTGCCATTTATTTAATGTTTTACACTCATATATTTATTTATGTATTAACTTGTCATACAAATCAATTTAATGGCAGCTATTTTATAATTTTCCTTACATAAAATAAGCAATATTAATTTAGATTAAAATTCTAAATTGCTCTCACCTGGAACAATTTCTCAAATACTCTTTTCAATAGTAAGATTTACCTTTGAGAGTCAAATATATCTTAGATAAAAAGCCTCTGAAATTGTTTCAAAGTCAATGTATCTCCTCTTAGCACCATGAATAGCGACATGAGAGCGGCAAGACCCTGAGCCATACGTTCAGGATTCTTGTGTGTGAGGCATACCACTGCCCAAAAGGGCTTTTTATTTTCCACTATAATTTTAGGCTTTTCCTCCAAAGTTAGTAAATATATACAGGTATGTGACCTTTAAGTTACTTTGCATCCAAGTTCTGTGAATTTATGACCAATAAGTTTGGACTTAATACAATATATACTTAAGAAATCAGCTACCAGTATTTCCTCTGAGTAGGCCGTGTGTTTGTGACTATACCTGTGAGGAAACATTGTTTTCACAGAATAACAGGTTGCTCAAATTCAGTTTTAAAGAAAACTTTTGACAAGATTAGGTTCTAATGAATTCCCCAGGATGTTAGAGTACAAGAGCGCCGAGTGTAAGTTCTCTTACTTCAGTCTGAACGCTTGCTGTGCTGACACTGAAGTCTATTCTGCATGTTGGATTTACTCTGCAACTTAGAATATAGTCTTTCTATTACTTTGGTACTACACTACCCTAAATTAATTGCAACTTTACTTTCTGTTTTTAGATTCTAATAATTGACCTGAAAAATAAGAATGTTACTCTTGATGAACCAATAGAAATCAGCTGGTCATAAGTTCGAATTTCTGAGGAGGAACTGATATCAGATCCATGGTTCACCTTCATCTGCTTCCATCTTTCCTGACCTCTTACATTCTTTAAAATAGAGTTATCACAGTCTTTTTCTAAATACTTCTCTATTATGTACATACAAAGAAATGCTAATCTCATTCTATGAATGCAACCTGGAGGCCACTGCTCAGCAGGTTTAACAGCATTTGAATAATTATAATATGTTTTATGCAATAGCTAGACATGTAAACTTGTATGCATATAACTAGAATATGCTTAAAGGAAGTGATTTTTAAAATAACAATATTTGTAATGGCACATTATATGTGATAATATGTTCAATTGTGTAGACTTAACTTATTTAACAAATCACAAATTTAATCATTTTGTACAATGTATATTACATTATTACATTACAAAACAGGAAATAAAATGTGTATAACTACATTAAGATGTGTCTTTTTCCTTTGTTTATATAGCAAAATGTTTTGTTTATTTTTAAAAAAAAATTTAAATGTATTTGTTCACATTACATGTGTATCACAGCCTCCTCCTTCCTGTCCTCTTGTTCCCACCGCATTCCCCTTTCTGCCCCTACCCTTCTCCTCAGAAAAGGGGAGATTCCAACTACCAACACATCAATTTGCATCAGAATTAAGTGCATCCTCTTGCCCTGAGGTCCAACAAGGCCCAACAGCTAGGGACAGAAAAGTGATCCAAGCGCAGGCAACAGAATCCATGTCACAGACAGCACCCACTCTAATTTCTAAGGGACACTCTTGAAGACTAAGATGCCCAACAGCTACATATGTATGCAAGGCGTAGGTCCATTCCATGCTCTTTGGTTGGGGGTCCAGTCTCTGTGATTCCCCATGGGGCTAGGCTACTTGCCTCTGTTGGTCTTCTTGTGGAGTTTTTTCTCCTCTGGGTCCCTCTGTCCTTACCGACTCTTCCACAGGACTTTCTGTGCTCTGGCTAATTCTGTGTTTCTCTATGTCTGTTTAATTCCCCTGATGTGTGGAGGCTGTAAAAGGGTAGGTACGCTTGGCAACTGCCCTGCAAGTATCGCAGAGTATCGTTAATAGTGACAGGGATTGGCTCTCTCCCTTGTGGTGGGTGTCAAGTTCGGTCAATTATTGCCTTGTCCTTCCCTCAATCTCTGCTCTGTCTTTATCCCTGCAATCCTTGCAGGCATCTTTATCCTTGTAGGCCTGCGGTTGAAGGTTTTTTGGGAAAGTTGGTGTCCCCCTCCTTCCGCTGAAAGCCCTTCCTGGCTATAGGAGGGAGATACTTCAGTCTCCATATCCCCTCTCCTGCTAAGAGGCTCAGCTAGAGTCACACCAATATCTGCCCAGAAGCCTACCTCGCTGTGGTTCTCCATCTTGTCCTAGAGCTGCCCCACCCATCTGTTTCCCTTTTAGCTCTCAGTCATTCCACCTGCCACACCCAATTTCCTCCTACTTAATCCCCACTTTTGTTCCTCTTCCTACCCCCACTCTCATAGTTCTCTCTCCATCCACTTCATATTTCTATTTTATTTCTCCTTCTGACAGAGAATTAAGCATCCTCCTTTGGGCCTGTCTTGTTACTTAGTGTCTTTGGATCTGTGGATTGTAGAGTGATTTTCCTATACTATAAGGCTAATATCTGCTTATACGTGAGAACATACCATATATGACTTTCTGGGTCTGGGTTACCTCACTCAGAATATTTTTCTTTTTTTAATTTTTATATTAATTACAGTTTATTTACTTTTTATCCCAGCTGTAGTCCCCTTCCTCATTTCCTCCTGATCCCATGCTCCCCCTCTCATCTTCTCCCATGCTCGTCTCCAAGGTCACTGATAGGGGAGGTCTTCCTCCCCTTCCATCTGACCCTAGCCTATCAGGTCTCATCAAGACTTATTGCATTGTATTCCTCTGTGGCCTGGTAAGGCAGCCCAGGCCCCTCAGGAGGAGGTGATCAAAGAGGCATCCACTGAGTTCATGTCAAAGACAGCCCCTGCTCCTATTACTAGGGCACCCACTTGGATTCTGAGCTACCGTGGGCTACATCTGTGCAGGGATTCTAGGATATCTCCATGCATGGTTCTTGGTTGGAGTATCAATCTCAGAAAAGATCCCTGCACCCAGATTTTTTGGTTCTGTTGCTCTCCTTGTGGAGTTCCTGTAACCTCCAGGTCTTTCTATCTCCCCCTTCTTTCATAAGATTCCTTGCACTCTGCCCAAAGTTTGACTATGAGTTTCAGCATCTGCTTTCATACCCTGCTGGGTTGAGTCTTTCAGAGGCCGTGTGTAGTTTCTTTGTCCATTCTTCCATTGAGGGACATCTAGATTGTTTCTTGTTTCTGAATAAAGCTCTATGAACATAGCTGAGCAGGAATCTTTGTATAACATATTTTGGGTATAATCCGAGGACTGGTATAGCTGTGTCTTAAGGAAGGCCTATTCCTAAGTTTCTGAGAAAGTGCCAGATTGATTTCCAAAGTGGTGTGTACTAGTGTACAGCACTACCAGCAATGGCAAAGTGTTCCCCTTGTTCCACATCCTTACCAGCAGGAACTGTTGCTTGAGTTTTTGATCTTAGCCATCCTGAAGGGTGTAAGATGGAATCTCAGAGTCATTTGATTTGTATTTCCCTGATGGCTAAGGACTTTGAGCATTTCTTTTTCTTCTTTTTTTTTTTTTTGTTTAAGCATAGATATATATTTATTTACATACAGTCTTTTTTTTTAAATTATTAGTTACATTTTAATAATTCTGTATCCCGTTCCGTTCCCTCATTCCCTCCCAATCCCACCCTCCCTCCCTTAACTCCTCCCTGCCCGTTTCCAAGTAGATTGATTGATTTCTTTAACTGTTCCTCAGCCATTACAGATTCCTCTGTTGAGAATTTTTGACTTAGCTCTATACTCTATTTTTTAATTAAATTATTTGTTTTGTTGGTGTTTATTTTCTTGAGTTCTTTTTGAGTATTTCTATTTTGAGTATTTCTCCTCCGTGAGTTTTAGGGTTGGTGAAGATCTTTTTTCCAATATATAGGTTGCCCTTTTGTTCTGTTGACAGTGTCCTTTGCCCTACAGAAGATTTTCAGCTTCATAAAGCCTTGTTTATTAATTTTTGATCTTAGTGCTTGAGCTGTTGGTCTTTTGTTCAGAAAGTTGTCTTCTAAAACCAACACAATCACAGCTTTTCCCCTCTTGCTCTCCTGTTAGATTTAGTGTATCTGGTTTTATGTGAAGTTCTTTGATACACTTGACTTGAGTTTTGTTCAGGATCAATAAATAAGGATATATTTGCATTCTTCTACATGTAAACATCCAGTTACACCAGCACCATTTGTTGAAAATGCTCTTTTTGCAGTTGTGTGGTTTGGCCTTATTTTTTATTTTTTGTCAAAAATCAGATGTCCATAGGCTTATGGATTTATTTCTGTGTTTTTGATTCAATTCTCTTGATCAACCTGTATGTCTTTATGCAAATACCATGCTCTTATTATTACTATTGCTGTGTAGAACAGCTTGAAATCAGGGATGGCAATACTTCCAGAAGTTATCTTATTGTACAGAATTCTTGTAGCTATCCCAGGTTTTGTATTTTTTCATATGAATTGTGGATTGCTCTTCAAGATCTGTAAATAATTGTGTTGAAATTTTGATGGAACTACACTAAATCTGTAGATTGCTTTTGGTAAGATGGCCATTTTTACTAAGTTAATGCCACTGATCCATGAGTCTGGTAGATCTATCCATCTTCTGATCACTTTTTTCTTTAAAGACTTGAAGTTCTTGTCATACAAGTCTTTTACTTGCTTGGTTAGAGTTACAGTAATATAATTTATCTTTTTTTTGTGACTATTGTGAAGTGTGTTTCTCTAATTTCTTTCTCAGCCTGATTCTCATTTGTATAAAAAGGAGCTACTGATTTTTTTTTAATTAATTTTTTTTATCCAACCATTTTGCTATAGGTGTTGTTATCAGCTGTGGAAGTTCTTGGTAGAATTTTGGGGATCATTTATGTATACTATCATATCATCTGTGAGTGCTATTTTGACTTTTTCCCTTCTAAGTTGAATCTCCTTCCTCTCCTTTAGTTGTGTTATTACTCTTAGAGGCTGAAAGTCCTGTCCAGGCCCTTCTAGTTTTTAAAGTCTCTTTTGAGCAGTCAGGTGTTGTTCTTTTCTGGTCCAATTCAATTGGTATTTAGTATGCTTAAAGTATGTGTATAGGCATCTCTGTTTAGATTGGGAAATTTTTCTTCTATGATTTTGTTGAAAATATTTTCTGGTCTCTTCACTTTCTTCTCTTCCTATTATTTGTATATTAGGACTTTTAATAGTATCACAGATTTCCTAGATGTTTTGTGTCAGAAAATTTTTTTTAGATTTAACATTTTCTTTGACTGCTGTGTTGATTTCTTCAATTGTATCTTCTATACTTGACATTATTTCTTCCATCTCTTCAATTCTGCTGGTGATGCTTACTGGTTCCTATTCTATTCTCTTGGCTTTCCATCTCCAGGATTCCCTCAGTTTCTATGTTCTTTATTGCTTCTACTTCCACTTTCAGCTCTTTAACAATCTTATTCCTTTCCTTTACCTGTTTAGTTGTTGTTGTTTTCTATTCCTTTAAGAGATTTATTTCTACTTTAAAGGCCTCTACCTGTTTGATTGTATTTTCCTGTATTTCTTTAAGGAATTTATTTGTTTCCTCCTTAAAGGCATCTGCCATCTTTATAAGGTTGAATTTAAGGCCATCTTTTTATGCTTCAGCTGTGCTGGGACATCCAGAGCTTGCTATAGAAGGATAGCTGGGTTCTGGTGGTGACATATTGCCCTGGCTCTTGTTGTGTTCTTATGTGGGCCTTTAGCCATCTGGCTGTCCTTGGTTTTGGTCAAATGTTCCTGATGTACGACTCTTCATGGAGTCAAGCAGAGCCCTGGGCATGACGATGGAGCCCAGCGAAGCACCTGCTGCTCACTTCTGGTAGCTGTGTGTGGATCTGAATGTTTCTCGGGCATCTGCTCTGCTGGCGGTGCCCAGGTGCTTCAGGTAGAGGGGGTTCTATGCTGAATGTCCTTGCCCTGCCCCAGGCTTCCTTGGGATGGTGGATAATGGGGTTTGAACAACATGTAGCTCACCTCTGTTGGCTGTGCCCCAGGTGGATCAGGCAGGTAGAGAATAGGCAGAGAGGTATCTGCCTCTGTGCCAAATACCGCTAGGGCCTCACACAGGCCTCCTTTGAATGGCAGGCAATGGGTTTTAGGTACCTATTCAGCAAATTTTTACCACATAAACTCAATACAATAGAATATATGCATACAAAAGTCTGTTAATCATTAGGGAAAGAATCTGTCTTGTGAGTCTCTTGCAGCTAGAGGCTCAGAGACCCATCATCTGCCATCTACAAGCAGTCAGCTCAGAACTGCCTATCAATGGGATGTGTGCACACCACAATGTTAAGAGCTGTATTGTTTTGAGGAAAGCTTTCATTGCCAGAGCTCTGTCCATGAGGGGTCTTCCAAGCCAAAAAGCTCCTTTATTTTAAAGAGGGTTCTTCATTCAGTTTAAGATGCTAAATGAGTTAATATAACGTGGTATTTTAATCATGAACATTTAACATTTACAGTTCTTGAGTCTAAGAACTAGGTGCCTGCAGATCTTGCAGTGTAAGGTGCTTTGCATTGACAGATGGCAGAGAAGGAGTGAAATGAAGCATCTTCCTCATAGTTCTTCTTTAATGGGCATTAATATTTGTATGAGAACACCATGCTCATGACACAATTACTTCCAAAAGAACCATTTCCAAATGTCATCACATTGGTGTTTGGAGTATAAACATATCATAACTCATGTGTTTAATAAAAGTCCTTTTGTTTTGTTTTTTTTTTAATTTCACTTCACATAAAAGGGAAAATAGTGTTGTCTCTTCTTAGGCATTCAGACTGTAGAGATCTCATTCCTAAAATAGATTTCCATGTTGTTTTTGAGTTTTAAGATTTTAATATAGCTACAGTAATCAACATCAAGACTAAAATTAAAAGGATAGGCACTTGAGTCAGTGGAACAGAATACAAAAATATCACAGAAATCTGAAAATATTAGAAAAACAACTTGGATAATATTTCAGTTTGTATCCAAGTTGTAGCCCTCTTCCTCATTCCTTCCCAATCTCATCCTCAATGGTAGTTTCCCTTTCCTCAACTCCTACAGTTTTTCCCTTATCCCTTCTCCTCCAGATCCATTTGTTGTTAAAAAACAAACCTATAACTGAAATTATGACTTGTATTATCTAACATGTGATCTTTAGAAACATGTTATCTAATTCTAATGAATTATTATTTCTTAGAATTCAATGAATGGAAATTGGTTTACAAATTTAAAAAGTTAAGGCTATTTTTCTTATATTAAAAATAGATTCTTTTCTCATATATATATATATGTGTCTTTTTGTATTTTAAATTTTTATATTAATTACATTTATTCACTTTGTATCCAAGTTGTAGCCCTCTTCCTCATTCCTTCCCAATCTCACCCTCAATGGTAATTTCCCTTTCCTCAACTCCTACAGTTTTTCCCTTGTCCCTTTCTTTCCAGATCCATTCTTTATCTTTCTCTCTTATTAGAATAGAATGTCTTCTAATAAATAACAATCTAACATGACTAAATAAAATACAATAATATGAATAAAAAACTGTCAAATTGAAATTGGACATGGCAACTCAACAGGAAAAAAATAGTCCCTAGAACAGTCATAAAACTTAGAGACACACTCCTTGTCATAGACAGGAGTCAGACACAAATACTAAGATAAAAGCTATGATGTATTTGGAGGACCTGGTATAGACCCATGTAGGCCTTGTTCTTGCTGCTTCAATTGCTGAGCTGATGTGTGCCTTGCTTAGTTTGTTCAGAGGGCCTTGTTCTTCCTGTGTCCCCCACATCCTTTTGATCTTACAATCTTTCTTCCAGATTCTCTGAGCTCTAATTGGAGGGATTTGATGGAGACTTGAAATTTAGCCCTTCTCTCTGTAGAAGGCCTGTCTGTGGGTCTCTGCATATATTCTCATCTTCTGCCAGAGTAAACCTCTCTGAGGAAAATTAGATTAGACATTGGTCTGTGAGTATAGCAGAATATCATTAGGATATTTTATTGATTTTCTTTTAGATTAGTAGTATTTGGGTTTACCCTCGTTCTCTACCTATATAGTCTCTGGTGCTTGGTTACCCAAGCAGTGCCAAGCATGGATTCCTTTCTCTTTGAAGGGGCCTTATATCGAATCAGACATTGGTTGACCACTCCCACAAATTCTGTACTACTATTGCCCTAGCATATATTTCAAGCAGGACAGATTGTAAGTAAGATCTTGTGTCTGGGGTAGTGTCCACATTTCTCTTTCAATAGCCTACAGAGTACCTTCTGGCTCCAAAGAGATGAGAATATAGAGGTGATGGCTCTGTGTAGGAACTAGCTCATCTTTTCCATGTTCAAAGAGTTGGGTGGTGGTTGTCCTCAGCAATGGGACCCTACTGTCCATTTGTAAAAGCAGCAGCCTGGGTTGTTTGGGGATTTACATGGCACTCCTTTGGCCAACAACTCAGTTGAGTGCACCCCATCCCTCCACTGGAAGCTATAAGAGATGGCTAGTTGAGACTCTTCATTCCCTATTAGGAGAAATCTTTGTTAGGATCACCCTCCTCCATTCCAGGAAGTTTCCACTGCAGGAGGTTTCCACACCAGCCCCAAATGTCCCACAATTCCAGACGTTTCTCCCTGCACTCTCTCCTTCCACTTCATCTGCCCCCATTTAAAAACAATTTCATGTGTGTTTGTATGTGTATATGTATAATTTTCTTATCAAAGTCTACTTAATTTTGCTGTTTTATCTTCAAACCTGTCACATCAAATACTTTCTTCTTCTCATGTTCCCTTCGTCCTCCCTGTTTTAAAAAGTAAGTCATTGAGCAGCATTATCCGTGAGTAAATACTTAGAGAGTATATTGATACAAAGTCCAGAAACAAAAACAAAACAAAATGACAAAAACCTTGGTTCAACATTTTTCGTTGTTGTTTGAAGGTGGTAAAATACCAAAACCTGACACCTCAGTGGTTTTGGAGGTTCAGCATGGGGTGGAGGCTTTAGCTCATCGTGGTAGGCGGTCTGCTTAGGACAGCAGCCTCCAGGGATAGACATCCAGGAGGAGCAGGCCTTAGTTGTTAGTCTTTGTATGCACTAATCAATTCATACTTAGACTCCAGAGGAAAACTTTGCCATCCCTCTTGACCTTTGCCAATTTCCCATTGGCCAATTGTTCTTGAATTCTTTCACAGGCCAACAGGCTGTGTTGTCAAAGTATACCTTTATTATGTTACTCATTCATGAATATTCTGAACAAGGCAAAACTAATTATGTGTGACTTGGTCTTTTCTTCTATAATTAGCAAGGTAATAAAATATTTAAGACAGTAACTCAAAATACAGGTACCACAGAATAAACAATAAGAATAAATATAATGATATTCAGTTGATTTTCATGATACTTTATTTCTAATTAAAAGGAATTAACAAATAGTAGACAATAAATCAGGACAAAGAATTCACAGACATTGCCTATGAAGTTACTAAAACATGGATTCCTTCTTTTTCCTAAGTTTTGTCTTAAGATGCCCCACCTAGGCATATAAATGTACTTACAGTATCAGCATGTTATCTAGGCAGAAAAGAGAAATTAGCCGTCCTTGTTTTTAATTGCTGAGTAGTATTCCATTATGTAAAAGTACCACAATTTCTGTATCTATTACTCAAGTGAGGGGAACTGGGTTATTTCCAGGTTCTGACTATTACAAATAAAGCTGCTCTGAACATGGTTGAGCAAATGTCCTTGTTGTGTACTTGAGCATCTTGTGGATATATGCCTAGGAGTACTATAGCTGGATCTTGAGGAAGCACTATTCCTAATTGTCTGAGAAAGCGCCAGATTGATTTCGAAAGTGGTTATACAAGTTTACATTCCCACCAGCAGTGGAGGAGGGTTCCCCTTTCCCCACAACCTCTCCAGCATGTGTTGTCACTTGAGTTTTTGATCTTAGCCATTCTGATGGGTGTCAGGTGAAATCTCAGGTTCATTTTGATTTGCATCTCTCTGATGGCTAAGGATGTTGAACATTTCTTTAAGTGTTTCTCTGCCATTCTGTATTCCTCTACAGAGAATTCTCTAGCTTTGTACCCCATTTTTTAATCAGATTGCTTGATTTGCTGCTTTTTAACTTCTTTAGTTCTTTATATATTCTGGATATCAGCCCTCTGTCAGATATAGGGTTGGTGAAGATCATTTCCCTGTCTGTAGGCAGTTGTTTTGTTATGACAACAATGTTCTTTGCTTCACAGAAGCTTTTCATTTTCATGAGGTCCCATTTATTGATAGTTGATCTTAGAGCCTGTGCTGTTAGTATTCTGTTCAGGAAGTTGTCTCCTGTGCCAATGAGTTCAAGGCTCTTCCCCACTTTTTCTTCTAACTGATTTAGTGTGTCTGGTTTCATGTTGAAGTCTTTGAACCACTTGGACTTCAGTTTTGTGCAGGGTGATAAATATTTTCATTTTTCTGCATGTAGACAGCCAGTTGGACCAGCACCATTTGTTGAAGATGCTATCTTTTTTCCATTGAATGGTTTTAGAAATCATGTACTTTGCATGCAAATGGTGGGACCTAGAAAAGATCATCCTGATTGAGGTATCCCAGAAGCAGAAAGACACACATGGTATATACTCACTTATAAGTGGGTACTAGACTTATAAGAAAGGATAAACATACTAAAATCTGTACACCTAAAGAAGATAAACAGGAAAGGACCCAGGGTAAGATGATCAATCCTCACTTAGAAAGACAAATGGGATGGACATTGTAAATAGGAAAAAACAAGTAACAGGACAGGAACATATCACAGAGGGCCTCTGAAAGACTCTTCCTAGCAGTGTATCAAAACAGATACTGCGACTCATAACCAAACCTTGGGCAGAGTGCAGGGAATTATATGAAATAAAGGGGAGTTAATATGACCTGGAAAGGACAGGAGCTCCATAAGGACAAAATATCTCAGGGTACAGGGGTCTTCTATGAGACTGTTTCTCCAACCAAGGACTATGAATGTTTATAACCTACCATCCCTGCCCAGATATAGCCCATCACAGCTCATTATCCAAGTGGGTTCCCTAGTTAAGGGAACAGGGACTGTCTCAGACATGAAATCAATGGCTGTCCCTTTGACCCCCCCCCCAGGGAGGAACAGCCTTGCTAAGCCACAGAAGAGGACATTGTAGCCAGCCCTGAAGATATCTGGTAAGCTATGATCAGATGGAAGAGG
The DNA here is from genome assembly GCF_907164565.1 of Psammomys obesus. Lineage (NCBI taxonomy): Eukaryota > Metazoa > Chordata > Mammalia > Rodentia > Muridae > Psammomys > Psammomys obesus. The sequence continues at coordinate 1,588,163 of NW_026596244.1, read as the reverse complement.
AGGAGGACCTCCCCCATCAGTGGACTTAGAGAGCGGCAGGAAGGAGATGAAGGAGGGAGAGTGGGACTGGAAGGGAATGAGGGAGGGGGGCTACAGCTGGGATACAAGGTAAATAAACTGTAACTAATATAAAAATAATAAAGAAAAAAGAAAAAAGTTAGCTGTCAAGCAAGATTATTTTGTAACCACAATTGAATGAGAGATAAACAAGACTATTAAATCATGTTGTTTTTAAAATTTATTGTTGTCATTTATGTGTATTTATCTGTGTGTATGCATTTACACTATGTTGTCTGTGGCTGCTGTGGAGGCTAGAGAAGACCTTGGATCTCCTGAAGGTATGGGTGCAAGCAATTGTGAGCAGATGTTGACAATCTGCATTAGGCCCTGTGCAAAGATAGAAAGAGCTTCTAACTGCATAGCCATCTACCCATCACCTACTTAGTCATGAGTGAGGCCAGAGGATGTATGGGGTTAAGTTTACACCTTATCTTAGGATAATGCTCAATTAAAATCAGCTAAGGCTTAGGTTACCTGAAGACATTTAGATACCTGCTCATAATTACATTGGATACATTGCTCACTTTCTAAAACTGAGAATTCTAGAAATTCTAGCCATTCTCAAGGAATTGCTCTGAACAGTCTCAACTAACCCTGGCAATCTCTTCTAATCTTCCAGCTGTGTGGCAGCCTTGTTGGAGTTAATGGCAAATTTGGAGTTAATGGCATCTGAGCAGTGAAATTTGGCCTCTTGGCTATTTTCCAAAGTCCAGTCTCTCATAGACTGACCTTGGTGGTTCTACAGCAGAGGGCTCTGACCCTGAAAAACTGTATGCAACCATAGTAACCAGACAACAATGGCATCTGAGCAGTGAAATTTGGCCTCTTGGCTATTTTCCAAAGTCCAGTCTCTCATAGACTGACCTTGGTGGTTCTACAGCAGAGGGCTCTGACCCTGAAAAACTGTTTGCAACCATAGTAACCAGACAGCAGGTTCTGTGTAACCTTGAGTGAGCCCTCATAGGTTTTGGCTAAGTAAAGCTCCTATGTGAGAAACTGCTTGTACTTTTTTTCCTACTTAAGTGTTAAGCTGACGTCCATTAAATCAACACTTTGATCAGCATGTAGACTTGGTGTCCTTCTCTGTGTCGCCCTGTGTCTCTCTCCCCAGCCCTCTCTCAGGTGGTATTCAGGTGTCACTGCTGGCCGGTGACAGATGGTGTCAAAACCCGGGAACCTGAGAAGGAGGACCAGCTGAGGTAAGTTATAGGGACCACAGGAGTGGGAGCAAAGCAACTGACTAAGGTAAAGTCGGCTGGCCAGCAGGGGCAGGGAACTAGTAAGGTGGAATTTATCAGATCCCTTAAATAGGTTTTTAAGTCACAGAGAATTAGAATAAAACTCCCTAATCCTTTTACTTTGTAAAACTAAAGAGTTAGATGAAAAATTAGAGCAGCAAACAGGCAGAAAAAGTACTTCTAAGGTTATTTCAAATGTTCATAAAGGAGCTCAAACAGATTTGTGTAATTTGAGAGCAGAAAATAATTTAGGAGCTAGATGGTGAAGATCAAACGGAGTCAAAGAAAAAAGCTGCCAAGTCTCATAATTCAGACTGGCCTCCTGGGCCTTCCCCCCCACCCTCATGGTTGCGGGTGGCATGGGATCACTGCAGGAAGGTATAACTGTTCTCTGAGAGAAAGTCCAATTAAAAAGAGAACAGAATCAATTTTAAAAAATTGAAAAAGTGAAATATTAATATGTATAATAATAATAATAATAATTTTAATGTAACACAAAAGGAATATTCACTCAAAGTAGACTTCCTTTTGTGCAACAGTTGGCTTTTGAGAATGTTAATTCAGCTATCAGACCCTATCGAGCTAAAGCAAACTTAACTGGTTATATTAAACTTGGTGCTGATATTGGGCCACTCTCAACTACCATGTTAAAACTACAGCTGATTCCAATAAAGAGAGTTTTATTTGTCTGTTTAAATATATGGTCAACTTAAATGGTTAATGTATATCTAGGTTATAGATCAAAATTAATTAAATATATTTTTAAGTTATATTCAAACTGTTTAGAATATATATATATATATATGCATATATGTTTATAAGGTCTGTAAACACATATGTTTAAAAGGCAACCTTATGATATAACTCTGTCATCTTTGCTATATGATATGACTTCAAAAATATTATAAAACCTCTCAGTTAACATAAATTTTGTTTCCTTTTAAACTGAAAAGATAAGTTTCATTTTAAATTGGTGTTGGTTTTAAAAAATTGGATTGTTTGCACTGGTAATTTTTGAAGTTTGGTTTTGACTTTTAAAATTATTCACATGCTTTATGATTGAACTCCTAAAGAGAATGCTTTGTTTTAATATTGCAAAAACAGGTTTTAAAAAAAATATTTAAAAAGCAGCTGATAAACACCTTCAGCAAAGTGGCAGGATACAAAATCAACTCAAAAAAATCAGAAGCCCTCCTGTATACCAAAGACAAAAGGGCCGAGAAAGAAATTAGGGAAACAACACCCTTCACAATAGCCACTAATAACATATAGTACCTTGGGGTGACACTAACCAAGCAAGTGAAAGACCTATTTGAGAAACACTTCAAGGCTCTGAAGAAAGAAATTGAAGAAGATCTCAGAAGATGGAAAGATCTCCCGTGCTCATGGATTGGTAGGATTAACATTGTGAAAATGGCCATCCTGCCAAAAGCAATCTACAGATTCAATGCAATTCCCATCAAAATACCAACTCAATTCTTTACAGACCTTGAAAAAAAGATTCTCAGCATTATATGGAGAAACAAAAAACCCAGAATCTCCAAAACAATCCTATACAACAACAGATCATCTGGAGGTATCTCTATCCCCGATCTCCAGTTGTACTACAGAGCAATAGTAATAAAAACTGCATGGTATTGGCACAAGAACAGAAAGGAGGATCAATGGAACCACATAGAAGACCCAGAAATAAACCCACACACCTATGAATACTCTATTTTTGACAAAGAAGCCAAAACTATTCAATGGAAAAAAGACAGCATCTTCAACAAATGGTGCTGGTCCAACTGGATGTCCACATGCAGAAAAATGAAAATAGATCTATATTTATCACCCTGCACAAAACTAAAGTCCAAGTGGATCAAAGACCTCAACATAAAACCAGATACTCTAAATCTGTTAGAAGAAAAAGTGGCGAACAGCCTAGAACTCATTGGCACAGGAGACAACTTCCTGAACAGAACACCAACAGCACAGGCTCTAAGAGCAACAATCAATAAATGGGACCTCATGAAACTGAAAAGCTTCTGTAAAGCAAAGGACACTGTCATCAAAACAAAACGCCTGCCTACAGATTGGGAAAGAATCTTCACTAACCCTTTATCTGTCAGAGGACTAATATCGAGTATATACAAAGAACTAAAGAAGCTGAAAAGCAGCAAACCAAGTAATCCAATTAAAAAATGGGGAACAGAGCTAAGCAGAGAATTCTCTACAGAGGAATATCGAATGGCAGAGAAACACTTAAAGAAATGCTCATCCTCATTAGCCATCAGGGAAATGCAAATCAAAACGACCCTGAGATATCACCTTACACCCATCAGAATGGCTAAGATGAAAAACTCAAGGGACAACACATGCTGGAGAGGTTGTGGAGAAAGGGGAACCCTCCTCCACTGCTGGTGGGAATGTAAACTGGTACAACCACTCTGGAAATCTATCTGGCGCTTTCTAAGACAATTAGGAATAGTGCTTCCTCAAGATCCAGCTATACCACTGCTAGGTATATACCCAAAGTTTGCTCAAGTACACAAAAGGGATATTTGCTCAACCATGTTTATAGCAGCTTTATTTGTAATAGCCAGAACCTGGAAACAACCCAGATGTCCATCAACTGAGGAATGGGTACAGAAATTGTGGTATTTTTACACAATGGAATACTACTCAGCAATCAAAAAGGAGGAAAGCATGAAATTTGCAGGCAAATGGTGGCATCTAGAAAAGATCATCCTGAGTGAAATATCCCCGAAGGAGAAAGACAAACACGGTATATACTCACTTATATAGACCTATAAGATATGATAAACATAATGAAATCTATACACCTAAAAAAGATAATCAAGAGAGCGGACATGGGGTAAGATTATCAATCCTCGTTTAGAAAGACAGATGGGATGTGCATTGAACGTATGACAGGAGTCTACTGAGCACATTTGAAAGACTCTAACTAGCAGTGTTTTCAAAGCAAAGACTCATGACCAAACCTTTGGCAGAGTACAGGGAATCATAAGAAAGAAGGGGAGTTAGTCTGATGAGTAAAGGATAGGAGCTCCACAAGGACCAAATATATCTGGACACAGGGTCTTTTCTGAGACTGACATGCAACCAAGGACCATGTATGAATATAACCTAGAACCTCTGCTCAGATGTAGCCTGTGGTAGCTCAGTAACCAATTGGCTTCCCATAGTGAGGGGAACAAGGACTATTTCTAACAGGAACTCAATGACTGGCTCTTTGGCCTCCCCACTCCCCAAGGGAGGAGCAGTCCTGTTAGGCCACAGAGAGCAGCTTTGCAGCCAGTCCTGAAGATACCTGATAAAACAGGATCAGATGAATGGGGAGGAGGTCCCCCCTATCAGTGGACTTGGCAAGGGCCATGGTGGAGATGAGGGAGGGAGGGACTGGGAGGGAATGAGTGATCGGGACACGGCTAGGATACAGAGTTAATAAAATGTAACTGATAAGAAAAAAATAAAATTCAAAATAAATAAATAAATAAATTTTTATTTAGAGTTTTACTAAAAAAAAAAAGCAGGTGCCGAGGTTGTTTGTTCTCTTTGTCTTTTTTTTTTTTTTTTTTTTTTTTTTTTTTTTTTTTTTTTTTTTTTTTTGGTCTGCTGGCTGTCTGTTTTGGTTTTTGGTTTTAGTTTGCTTGCAAGGTCTGGGGAAGCTCTGAGAGTTTCCAATCTGGTCGAGTAAATCTGGCAGATGCTCCAGTTCCTGGGGAGGGGGGCAAGAGAGGGCCCCAGGGGCCTGGAAAGGCCCTACTTCTTTTGGGACCAGGAGAGAGGGTCACTGGGACCCTACTCATGATGGAGAGTAGGCTACTGGAGCTCGCTCTTCATCTGGAAGCTGTAGAGAGGGCCATGGGGGCTCTGCTCCTTCTGGAATCTATGTGTGTGGGGTGGGGCCCATGAGGGGGTCCACTCCTGGAATCTGTGGGACTTGTGACCGGTAGGGGCCGGTCAAGTCCTGGTATTTGGGTATTCTGGTTACTACATGGTGGCAATGCCAGATTTCTATGTTCCTTATGTATCTGTATGTGTGTATGTTTATCTGTGTATGTATGTTTATCTGTAGACTTGGACTAACGATATTTATATTTTTGAATATGAAGCAGTTTAAATCAGCACCTCTGAGTTTTGTTCCTGCACCATCAGAGTTAAATTCTATAAAATATTTTAAAATTTATCAGGTATTTTAAAATAATAACCATTGGGCAGTCTAACAAAGAACTTAAAACAGTTTCTCAACCCCTTGGGGGAGGTCAAAAGACCTTTTTTTAATTAATTTTTTTTTATTAATTTTACAAAGTAAAACCAAGCCATGCTGTTTGAGCCAATTAAAAAAAAAACTGCAGTTATTACAGTGTATCATGTCAGAAAAAAAAAAAAACTATAAAATATGTTGTTCTTCATTTTAAAAGGCTGGAGATTCTTCAATGCAAAGTGTTTGCTTATGCTCTTTTAAAGGAAAAATAAAAAAAAGGAATGCAGCTCCATATTAGCCCAGGGTTATACAGGGTTGTATTCAGATCATTGTTAACCAATATAGGCCATATAGTTACTTCTGACTCACCATGAAACACACCCATATTTATAATTAAAAAGAGACCTAACAAATTTAGATTATTACAAGATTTTAAAAAGGTGAATGAGACTATAATAATTATGAAAACATTGCAATCACCTAGTGGGATTCCTCAAAACACTTAAAAAATTAATTTAGATATAGAAGACTGCTTTTTTTCCCCATTCCTTTGCATCCTGAGGATTGCCATAGATTTGCTTTTAGCCTCCCTTCTATTAATTTCAAAAAACCTATGAAATGTTATCATTGGGTTATGCTGCTAGGGCATGGCAAATAGTTCTACTTTATGTCAACAATTTGTAGCTAATGCTATTAGTCCAGTACGGAAAAAAAAAATGGCCTTCTATTTATATCATTCATTATATGGATGATACTTTATTAGCCTTTCCTATAGCTCAAGATGTTATTATGGCTTGGTATACAGATCTATCTAAGACTTTGTCCCAAGCAGGATTAAAATTTTTTCCATAAAAGGTACAAACTAGAGATCCATATAGTTATTTAGGTTTTAATTTATTTTCTCTGGCTTTAAACATCAAAAAGTACAAATTAAAAAAGATAATTTAAGGACCCTTAATAAATTTCAAAAATTATTAAAAAATATAAATTGGCTTAGGCCATATCTAAAATTAACCACTGGACAACTTATGCCATTGTTTAATATTCTTAAAGGGGATACAGCTCCGACCTCTCCCCAAAAAATTGACTCCAGAGGCTCAAGATGCATTATTGTTAGTGGAAAAGGCTTTAAAAAATCAATTTATAGCATATTGGGATCTAAATACTCCTCTCCTATTACTTGTATTTCAAACACAGTCACCTTCTATTGGCTTGTTATGACAATCTAATCCTCTATTGTGGATCCACTTGTCAGCTAGTCCCAATAAAGTAATTTTGCCTTATTATGAGGCTATTGCCCAAGTCATTGTGTTGGGACGCAACCAGTCAAGGGCTTACTTTGGATTTGAGCCTTCCAAGATTACTTTACCATGTAGTAAAGTTTAAATTAATTGGCTTTATGCCAATTCAGATAAATGATTACTTTCTTTGGCTACAACTAGATAATCATTACCTTTCCAATAAGATTATTCAATTTTTTCCTTTACATAGGGTTGTTTTTCCTATCACAGTTAAAAATGAACCTTTAAAAATGCTTATTCTATTATTTCTGATGGTATAGGAAAAGCTGGCTATACTGTTAATAGACAACAAGTTATTTTTTAAGTTCCAGGGTTATCTGCTCAATTTACAGAATTGATGGCTATCCATGCAGTTTTACAACATTTTTCTAAGCCTTTTAATTTGTTTACTGATAGTACTTAAGTACTGATAGTACTGATATTGCTCAAGCTATTCCTAAGCTAAAACAGCAGGCCAGATTCTTTTTATCACTTGGGCTAGTCAAAGACTTATTCAGGCTTGTCATAATCCTTTTGCTACTATTCATGTTAGAGCCCATTCTGGCCATCCTGGACCTCTTGCTTCAGGTAACCAGACTATTGATAAAGCCTTTTAACCTTGGTTCAAGAAATACCTATACAAAAAGCTCAATTGGCTCATGAATTGCATCATCTTAATAGTCACTCCTTACGTTTAACTTATGGCCTTACCAAAAAACAAGCCAAAAAAAAATGTTGAAAAATGTAACAATTGTGATGTTTTCTATCCAGTACCTCATTTTGGGATTAACCCCTGGAGGGCTGACCCCAGGTCAGCTATAGCAAATGGATGTGACTCATTTTATAAAATTTAAAAAATTAAAATTTATTCATTTAACTATTGATGCGTATACAAGAATTTATTTTTACTACCTTGCATTCTAGAGAAGTTGCACGCCATATTATAGATCATTGTTTGGATGCATTCGCTGTTCTTGGCATGCCACACCAAACTAAGACTGATAATGGAACAGCTTATACCAACAAGCCCTTTCAATTTTTTTTTTTTTATTTTTTTTGTAAAAAATTAAATACTAAGCATGTAACAGGTATTCCTTATAATCCTATGGGCCAAGGCATGGTTAAACATGCCCATGCCACCAATAAGATATATTTACAAAAGACAAAAAAGAGGGAATTATGTCCTCCTTGTTCATCCAGAGCTCAATTTAATTTTTTTTAACTTTGGACAAACATGGCAAATCTGCAGCTAAACATTTTTGGCACCCTAAAACCTCCATGGTTAAATAGAGGGACCCCTTGAATAATACATGGCATGGCCCCGACCCCATTTTAATTTGGGGACGAGGATATGTTTGTGTTTTTTTGCAGGTTAAAGATGCCGCCCGATGGCTGCCAGAGAGACTGGTGCAACAAGTGGATTGCATCAGTGAACAAGATCATTCCTGGAGTGACGATATTGTTGATCCTGTTGCAGCTGATTCATCCAGTGAAGGCTGGATTACACTTTTAGGCCTTAGTACCCAATCCCCCTCTTGTTCTCCCTGTACATGTTAGCACACCTTTGTTTGGCTGGTCTGGTACTATTCATCTTTGTTATTGCCAGATGTGTCCACTTAGCTCAACAACGCCAAGCTAGATTTAATGCCATGGAAACAGCAGCATGCTGTAACTCCCTCACCATAGGTAGGGGCTTGGCTTGCCCAGCTCAAACGTCAGCTTTAACCTCTCCTTTCCTATGTGATGGGCTGGTTAGTCAATGATGGGTTCTGGGTGATCGGATATTTACCAACCTAAGACACGGAAATCCCCCTATAACCGGGATTCTCCAATGACAGGTAGGATATTTTTTGGGAATCACCCCCACCTAAGACAGGCACGGTCCCTTTGTTTTAATTCGAAAGGGAGGAACTGTGGCAGCCTTTTTGGAGTTAAGGGCAAATTTGGAGTTAATAGCATCTGAGCAATGGAATTCAGCCTCTTCGCTATTTTCCAAAGTCCAGTCTCTCATAAACTGACCTTGGTGGTCCTACAGCAGACTGCTCTGACCCTGAAAGACTCTGTGCAACCATAGTAACCAGACAGCAGGCTCTATGTAACCTTGAGTGAGCCCTCATAGGTTTTGGATAAGTAAAGCTCCTACGTAAGAAACTGCTTGTACTTTTTTGCCTACTTAAGTGTTAAGCTGACGTCCATTAAATCGACACTTTGATCAGCATGTAGACTTGGTGTCCTTCTCTGTGTCGCCCTGTGTCTCTCTCCCCAGCCCTCTCTCAGGTGGTATTCAGGTGTCACTGCTGGCTGGTGACACAGCTGCTTCTTATTCTGTAGCTTCACCTGTATCTGCTGACCTGCACTGACCTGCACAAACTCACAAAAGAACTCATCTCCACTGCACTGTCAGTACACTGACACCCAGTTAACTGACTGAACAGATGTGAGCTGCTGTGGACTCATCGTCTCTCCCTGTGCTCCACAAAATCACCTCTTTCCTGTGCTGTTGTCTGGAGAGTTGGGCAAATCCTATATTGCCAAATCTTTCTCTGATTTCTCACTTCGTCTGTCACTCAATTATATGTCATTGTTTGAGATTAAAGATGTGTGCTAGGGGTGTGTCTGCATTCCAGCTAGATCACACAGACCTAGAAGGTCTTTGGATGTGATTAGAGCAGCCAGATTGCTGGATTAAAATTCTTCTACAGTGTTATCATTAATAGAAGATTTATAATCTAATGTAATTTATCACTATATATGTTGTCTTCTTTTGCTTGACAGCAGATAAATGCAAAGTAAAATGTGGTAAAAAAAACAAAAACAAAAACAAAAACAAAAACAAAAAACAAGACTTTAATTGCATTATAGCCTAGTTTTTCATGGGAAAAAGATGACCAAATAAGTGTGAGAGTATTTTTCAGTGTTCTCATTGCAGGCACAGTACACTGTTGTTGGTAATTAATGTTTATTATTGATTTATCTTTTAGTTAAGCAGCGATTATTCTTAAACAAGCTGTATACCCAAATCACCACACAGAGACTAGGATTTATTTAATTAACCTAGAGCACAATATTGAGCAATAATTACTCCATCCTAAACCTCCAAGCCTGCATCATTTTCTACCATTCAGATTTTACCCATTATACTTGCTTTTAGTCATATCTTAGGTCCCATTAATCTCATCACATGGTTCCAAGACCTCTCCTGCTGACTGCTGCCCCTCCCTCCTGCTTCCTTCCTCTCCCCTCTGTACCAGGATGTCTCCATTGCTCAGCATTGGGGCTGGTTGTTTAACTGACAATATGGAGAACAAATGGTGGCATGTTTACACAAACTTGAGACAGGTGATACTAAGAATAAGCATCACAATGCAATGTCTGGATTGAAACCAGATAGTGGGGTAGAGAAATCAGCATTTGAATGAACAAGGGTAAATTTTATACATTTCAAAAGAACATACCAACAGTACACTGAGCACCATTCACCTTAAACTTGGACTAACTCCTCTACTTTCAACATGTTATTAATAAGAACACACTGATGTAATCTTTAAAATATCTTGTATAATATTATAAACATGTAATAAAGTTTTATTAATTTAATGTCTATTTATTTTGTGGCAAGGCCTCTTACTATATTCCCTGTCAGGCTGGGAACTGTGTATCCCGGGGTGGTTTCAATGTGCGGATTATCTTCTTGTCTATGTAACCCAAGGGCTAGAACCCCAGATACGTACTATCATACACAACTTTATTTAGAATTTGTGATTATATTTATTATTTAAGAAAAAATTCAATGCATTGCCACTTTCAGACAAAACAAAAACTGTAATAAGAAAATAATTTAATATTAGTGCGAAACACTGCTCCCGAAAGGTTCACCATTCTAGAGAATTTAATATTTACATATCCCAGAGGCATAAGAATGTTTTGTATATTATTTAATTTCAGCCCTAAAGTGGGACTAGAAAATACCAATAGCATTTATTTCAGCTGTTCTGATTCTTTATATAGTTACAACTAATATAAAATGCATTACTTATAGTTCTTAGAGAACTGTAGAAACTTGTAGCCAGTTAAGATGTTACAATTAATTTCAAATGATTATATTTTGTTTAATTTCAAATGGTGAAAGTATTTATTTAGCTTATTTTTTTTAGCTCGGTCAGACAATATTATTAAGCTATCATTGTTTTTATTTCTGTCCAATAAGAATACAATGTTTCCCTTTCCTTAGCTTTAATCTTCCTTTGAAAACTTAAAAAAAAAAACAAAACACACTAGCTTTTCGATTCCTATACTACAATGTTTATTCTCAAAGGGCTTTTTTCGCTTTTATATTTAAAAGTTCAGGAAATCTTTTCTTAAGTTCAAATTTCTAATTTTCATATATACAAATTATAATAAAAATGTAAGTTATAATCTTCAAAACCACGTTAAGATCACCAAAGGAGCAGCCAGATGGTGATACAGGAGAGGACCTAGGGGTTGGGGCTGCACTTCAAGCTAGTCTCCCTTCCGAAATAAATGTGGACCTTACTCCTATAAAAGTCCAAGTATGTATGTGATTGGGATTTATGTCACTGCAAATGGAAAATTATTGTGCCAGAGACTCCACTAGTCATTATTGAATTATCTAAACCAAGAATGCAGATGAGAGTTTTTATGGCATTTCATTTTAGATATTTTTTCACTTTTTTAAACTTTTATTAATTACACTTTATTCACTTTGTATTCTCTCCTCCCCTCTTTTTTTTTTATTATTATTATTTTTTTCCTTTTTAGTAACATTTTGGTAACTCTGTGTCCCAGCTGTATCCCACTCCCTCATTCCCTCCCCAACCCCACACTCCCTCCCTGGTCTCCTCCCTGCCCCTTTCCAAGTCCACTGATAGGGGAGGACCTCCTCCCCTTTCATCTGACCCTGTTTTATCAGGTATCTTCAGGGCTGGCTGCAAAGTCCTCCTCTGTGGCCTAACAGACTGCTCCTCCCCCGGGTGGGGGGGCAAACAGCCTGCCCTTGAGATCCTGTTAGAAATAGTCCGTGTTCCCCTTACTTTGGAAAACTACTTGGTTACTGAGCTACCACGGGCCACATCCGAGCAGAAGTTCTAGGTTATTTCCATAGATGGTCCTTGGTTGAGTGTCAGTCTCAGAAAAGACCCTGTGCCCAGATATGTTTGGTCCTTGTAGAGCTCCTATCCTTTCCATATCATACTAACTTCCCTTCTTTCATATGATTCCCTGCACTCTGCCGAGGGTTTGGTTATGAGTCTTAGTGTCTGCTTTGAAACACTGCTAGGTAGAGTCTTTCAGATGCCTTTTGTGGTAGACTCCTGTCATAAGTTCAATGCACATCCCATTTGTCTTTCTAAATGAGGATTAATCACCTTCGCCTGTGTCCACTTTCTTGATTATCTTCTTTAGGTGTGTAGATTGCATTATGTTTATCATATCTTGTAGGTCTATATAAGCGAGTATATACCAAGTTTGCATCACCAACCCTTTATCTGACAGAGGGCTAATATCCAGTGTATATAAAGAACTAAAAAAGCAGAAAAGCAACAAACCAAGTAATCCACTTAAAAAATGGGGAACAGAGCTAAACAGAGAATTCTCAAAAGAGGAACATCGAATGGCAGAGAAACACTTAAAGAAATGCTCAACCTCATTAGCCATTAGGGAAATGCAAATCAAAACGACCCTGAGATTTCACCTTACACCCATCAGAATGGCCAAGATGACAAACTCAAGTGATAGCACATGCTGGAGAGGTTGTGGAGAAAAGGGAACCCTCCTCCATTGCTGGTGGGAATGTAAACTGGTTCAACCACTTTGGAAGTCAATCTGGCGCTTTCTCAGACAACTAGGAGTAGTGCTACCTCAAGACCCAGCTATACCACTCCTAGGTATATACCCAAAATTTGCTCAAGTACACAACAAGGACATTTGTTCAACCATGTTCGTAGCAGCTTTATTTGTAATAGCCAGAACTTGGAAACAATCCAGATGTCCATCAACGGAGGAACGGATACAGAAATTGTGGTATTTTTACACAATGGAATACTACTCAGCAATCAAAAAGGAGGAAATCATGAAATTTGCAGGCAAGTGGTGGGATCTAGAAAAGATCATTCTGAGTGAAGTATCCCAGAAGGAGAAAGACAAACTTGGTATATACTCTCCTCCCCTCCTAACCCCACCTTTTGTCCCACTTCTTCACACATGCCCCTCCCCAAGTCCACTGATAGGGGAGGTCCCCCTCTGAAGGAATACTTTCTAAATGACTTTTTCAGCTCTCTTTCTTTTTTTTAATTTTATTTTTATTAATTTCACTTTATTCACTTTGTATCCCCCCATAAGCCCCCTCCTCCCCTCCCGGTCCCACCTTCCCACCCCCTTCTTCACACATGCCCCTCCCCAAGTCCACTGATAGGGGAGGTCCTCCTTTCCTTCCTTCTGATCTTATTCTATCAGATCACATCAGGAGTGACTGCATTGTCATCTTCTGTGGCCTGGTAAGGATGCTCCCCCCTCAGGAGGAGGTGATCAAAGAGCAGGCCAATCAGATTATGTCAGAGGCTGTCCCTCTTCCCATTACTATGTAACCCACTTGGACACTAAACTGCCATGGGCTACATCTGTGCAGGGGTTCTAGGTTATCTCCATGCATGGTACTTGGTTGGAGTATGAGTCTCTGGGAAGACCGCTGTGTTCAAATTTCTGGTTCTGTAGCTCTCCTTGTGGAATTCCTGTCATTTTAGACATTTATATTTTCCCTTCTGGTTTGAATTTTAAGTTGCTCTGAATTATTTGAAGGCTATCATGCTGTCTTTTCTGACTCTGTAGAAGACAAATCCCCTCTTAGTCACTTGTTAGGAAAATCTACTTCTGAGTCAAAAGATTTGGGGACAAGTTCTGGTACCATCTTGTTTAAAGAAGGCAACAATTACATGTAGGTAAATATTCAATTCTTTGAGCCCTCTCTCTCTCCTGTCTACTGAGATAAAAAAAAATCATTTATATATTAATGATCAAAACTGCCAGATAAATTATCATAGTATTAATATTAGAGAAGAGATTTACTGACTCTAATGCTGTTCATCTATTACTTTTAATAGCAAATGAACCTCGAGAAATCTATTCTGAGAATTCAAATATCAAATTTTCATATATATATTACATTCTTAAATCCACACTAAGATCAGCAAAGGAGCAGCTCACTGGAGGCACACAAGACAGTCTGTGTGAGAAAGTGATCAGCCCTGACATCATCCATATGAATATCAAATTATCCAATGATTCTTAAATAAATAAATACAACTTTCTCTCTGTATGTATGCTTGTTTGTATATAATTTCCAGTTTGTTCTTTTGGTATTGAGTAACCAGTTAGGGACCTCTTTCCTGGAGAAGATTTTTACTATTTCTCTGAATCTCAACATTCTTTAGTTGATTATAGTTTCTTCGTCCCAAAGTTTGGACCCTTAGAGTTTTTTCTTGTGTTTTAACATGCCTATTGGGGTCATCTTCATCCAGGTCTTTTTATGTATCCATGTTGTTGTGATTACATGCATAAAGTTTCCCTGTTATGTCTAAGGGATGTACCCTCATAGGAGTCATCCTATTTCTCTGGTCTTCCATTGTTTCTGTCCATTCTTTCATGATATTCTCTGACCTTTAAGATCTTTTATTTCCCCAACACCCAGTGGTTATATTTTGTTTACATATGTTCTTTATTTATTGTCTAATTACTTGGCAAAATATAAAAAGAAAGAACATTGCCGAATTTATTTTTGAGATCTCAGCCACCCTGACACCCAAACAACACAAGATTTAAGAAAGAGAATTACAGATCAATTTTCATTATGAACATAGATTCAAAAATACTCAACAAGAAACATACAAGTTGAATCTAAGAACACATCAAAAAGATCATCCACCATGACTCAGAAGTTCATGATACAGAAATGATTCAACATACTGCAATCAATCAATGTAACCCAGCATATAAACAAACTGAAAGAAAAAAACAAATAACATGATCATCTCCTAGATATAAAAATAAAAAACCTATGCCAAAATTTGACACCTTTTCAGGATGAAAACCTTAACGAGAGTAGAGATACCAGGAACATACCTAAACATAATAAAGGCAATTTACAACAAGCCTATAGCCAACATCAAATTAAATGGAAAAAAATTCAAGGCACTTCAATTAAAATCAAGAACAAGACTAGGCTATCCTCTCTTTCCGTATCTATATGGTATAGGACTTGAAGTTCTATCTAGAGCAATAAGACAACGGGAGGAGAACAAGGGATACATATTGGAAAGATTTCAAAGTACTACTATTAACAGATTATATGACAGAATACATAATCCCAAGAAATCTATCAAGAAACTCCTAAAACTGTTAAACACCTTTTTGGGAAGTGAATGAATAAAAGGTTAAGTCAAAAAACAAAACAAAACAAAAAAAAAAATCAAGGGACCTTTTATATACCAATAACAAATGTGATAAGAAAACAAAACAGGGAAGCATCAACCTTCACAATGGGCACAGATAATGTGAAATATCTTGGGATAATTCTCACCAAGCAAATGAAATGCCTGTATGACAAGAACTTCAAGTCTCTTAAAAAAGAAATTGAAGTTATCAGAAGATGGAAAGATCCCCCGTGTTCATAGATTGGTAGGATCAACATACTAAAATGGCCATCTTATCAAAAGCAATCTACAGAGTCAATGCAAATACATCAAAATACCAACACAATTCTTTACAGATCTTGGAAGAACAATTCTCAGTTTCATTTGGAAAAACAAACAAACAAACAAACAAACAAACAAAAAAAAAACAGAATAGCTAAAAGAATTGTGAAAAAGGAAAGAATTCTTATATAATTCTTTACAGGCATTTAAAGGACAACAGCCAACTTCATATAAAACTATAAAAATAGAAGATAGTTAAAACAATCCTGAACAATGAAAGAACTTTCATCAGGACTACCTAGATCCTCTTCCCCCTTTCGCTGGTTATACCACCCACCGGGGAAAAGTGAGCAAGGAGCAGGCAACCGAGTTCCTGTGACAGACTGCCTTTTCTACCCTTACTACCCACATAGAGACTGAGCAGTCTGTTATCTACATCTGAGCAGGGGGTCTAGGTCCTCTCTGTGCATGTTCTTTGGCTGATGCATCAGTCTCTGCGCTGGGCCTTGTTTTGTTTGTGTGTGTGTGTGTGTGTGTGTGTGTGTGTGTGTGTTGCTCTCCTTGTGTGCCTCCTGTCCCCTCCAGGTCCTTTTATATCCCACGTCTTCTGAAAGATTTCTTGTGCTCTGTTCAAAGTTTGGCTGTGAGTTTCTGCATCTGCTTCAATCCCCTGCTGGTTGTAGTCTTTTAAGCGAGTCCTGATGGGACCTGATAGGCTAGATTCAGACAGTCGGGGTGGAGGACCTTCTGCTATCAGCGGACTAGGGAAGAGGAATAAGGGAAGAAAAAGGAGGGCTGGTGGGCCCAGGAGGACTTGAGGGAGGGGCCTACAACTGGGCTACAAAGCGAATAAACTATAAATCTTAATAATAATTAAAAAAAGAACTTCCAGAGTTATCACCATCCCTGATTTCAAGCTGTACTGCAGAGCTATAGTAGTAAAAAGTACATGATATTGGCATAAAACATACATATTGATCAATGAAATAAAAATTGAGAACTCAGATATAAATCTGCACACCAATAGACATCTGATTTTTGATAAAGAAGCCAGAAATACAAAACAGAAAAAAGAAATCGTTTTAAACTAAAGGTGCTCATCTAACTAGATGTCAAAGTATATAAAAATGCATATTGATCGATATTTATCACCCCGCTCACAATTTTTTCTATGTTGTGCCATTAAATTAAGGCATAGAACAATATATATGCTTGGTCTTGATATCCTGGTGGGAGTGACAGTCAAGCACAATGTAAGATAAATACTAAAAATGAAGACATCGAGTTCCCTGCTAAGATCCAACTTTCTAAGGTTGCTTCCTTCTAAAGCTCTTATAGTGAATCTGTTGTAGTAGCGTTTATATTTATCAGGTAATTAGGGAAAGAACAGAAAAGGAGGGAGATTCTTAGTATCTACAAGGAGCTAGCACTCTGTCACCAGTCTAAAATTATCTTGCTTCATTTAATGTAACATTTTAATAATAGTCAGTCATCCATATCAGATCTATTGATACCTCCTTTTCGTCCTTTCATACTTCTGTAGCTTTCTTCTTCGGAGCTTTTCTAACCTCATACCTAAGTGTTTCATTTCATGAGTATGCTCATACAACTTGGCTGCAGTTCCAAATTCCAATTGACAGCTGCTGCCATAGAGAAAATAATCCGAAGTTCTATAATAAAATTATGTTTTGTAACCTTGATGGATCATACAGTGATTCAGAATGTTGAACATTCTGAATGTCCAACAACATAGGAATGTCACTTTTGAAGAATTGATGGAGTATGATGCCTCATGCCTGTGGATCACATAAGCTCTTAGATACTTATCTAGTGACTTGCCTGGATTATTTTCTGCCATCCTCCCTCCCATGTTGGTCATGGACTCATCTTCTAAAACTAAAAACAAGCATCCAACTAAATGCTTTTTCTTAACCATGATGCCTCTTCACAGCAACTGTACAATGGTATTACATCGTTCTTAAGAATCTTTATGTATTTTATTTAATTTTGTTGTCTTTTAAAAATAACCTGAGTCTTTATGGATAACAGTATATAGGAGTAATGAGAAGAGAAACATCTAATTTCTACCAAAACACTTCTTCATATTCTTACATTTTATCACTTAAGCTGTTCCTACATATTATTATTCTTATTGAATATTTTTAATACTTAACTGTTCAGTAGAGCACACATTTTATTATTTTCTTCTTAAGCTCAGTATGCAAATTCTATATCAACAGACAACTGAATCAGCTTAGTTTCTGTTTTCAGCTGCAGCGTTGGCCATCAGCTGATAAAAATATTTCAATAGGTTTAGAGGCAGCCCTTAAATGATGTATAAAATTCACTAGACATCTACAGTGTGAAATTATTTAGAAACAGACCCATGCAGTGACATGTATTATCTGTCCTCCAGGAGTCCTTCACCTCCCTCTCTGCCTATTGAAGTATATTCTTTTTCCTCTATAAAGACTCTATCCAGCAAGGTATCAAAACAGATGCTAAGACTCATAGCCAAACGTTGGACAGAGTACAGAAACTCTTATGAAAGGAGAAGATAGGAAGACCTGGAGGGGTCAGGAACTCCACAAGGAGAGCAACAGAACTAAATAATCTGGGCAAGGAGGTCTTTTCTGAGACTGATACTCCAACCAAGGACCATGCATGGAGATAAACTAGAACCCCTGTACAGATGTAGCTCATAGCAGCTAAATGTCCAAGTGGGTGGCCTGGTAAGAGGAACAGGGCCTGTCTCTAACATAAACTCAGTGGCTGGCTCTTTGATAACCTTCCCCTGAGGGGAAAGCAACCCTACCAGGTCACAGTGGAAGATAATGCAGCCAGTCCTGATGAAACCTGATAGGCTAGGGTCAGATGGAAGGGGAGGAGGACCTTCCCTATCAGCGGACTGGGGAGGAACATGGGAAGGGAAGAAGAAGGGTATGAGGGAGAGGCTATAGTTGGGATACAAAGTGAATAAATTATAATAAATTTTAAAAAGAAAAAATAAAGAAATAAAGAGAAGAAGAAATTTGTGTAAAATTTATGTCTAATCTGGGATAGAATGCTTTTCTTGTTGACAACAGTTTTGAAATTTAAAACCTTTACACTATTGGATGAGTCTTATCTGTATCATTGGGAGCAATAATGATTTTTTTTTTCATGTAAAGGAGCTGGTAAGATTGCTCAAAAGGTAAAATCATAGGAGTACTTAAATCTCAACTTTTTTATCCTTAGAAGCACTGAGATCCACATGGTCAAAGGGAGAAGCAATTTTTTTATGAACTCTATGAATATGTGTATCCACACATATGAACATATAGAATCATGAGCTATCTAACCAACTAGAAAATATTGATATGAAATAATAACAAATGTTAATCATGTACCTAAAACATATTCACAGCAACATCTAGACTAGAGTTTGACCACACATTATATCCTAGCCACATGGATGAATAAATTGAATTATCACAGTTTTGTAAATTTAATATTTTGCATATTCATTATTAAATATTTTATTTCAGACTTGTAATTGATGACCATTCATTGATTTATTCGTGTAGAGAATGTATTTTTAATGTATAAAGTTTTTTATTGCAGCTTTAGGAAGTTAGCAAATGTCTGAATAAAAGTTAGCAAATTCTGCTGAATAAAAGACAAAGTCAATTTCACATTTTATTTTTGTTTTATTAACTAATTTATTTATTTATTTATTCATTTTACATTGCAGCCCCCTTCTTCCTCTCCTCCCAGTTCCACCTTCTCTCCCCTTTTCTCCCTCTCCTTCTCCTCAGAAAAATGGAGTCCCCCCCTTTCCAAAGACCCCTGCACATCAGGTCTCATCAGGACTAAGTGCATCCTATTTTCCTGAGGCCAGGCAAGGAAGCCCAGCTAGGCCAAAGTGCTCCAATAGCAGCCAACAGAGTCCATGCCCACCCACCTTGTTCTTTCTTTGGATGGGTCCTGAATTTTGGCGGGGGACCTGGAACTTACTTCCTGGCTGAGAGTCGGGGTTTTGTTTCTCTAAGGAGCATCTAGAGCACTTTAAGATAAGGCCTACGTGCTAATCGGGGATGTGGAAAAGGGTTTTCCACAGTGTTACAGTTCACCTTTTTTTTTTTTTTATGGAGAGCCTTTCATTTTATTTTTATTGTTGTTGTTGTTATTGTTATTATTACAATTTATTCACTTTGTATCCCCTCTGTAGCCCCCATGCATTTCCTCTCATTCCCACTCTCCCTCCTTCTTCTTCTCCTATGCCCTTCTCCCAGTCCACTGATAGGGGAGATCCTCCTCCCCTTCTGTCTGACCCTAGCATATCAGGTCTCATCAGGGTTTGCTGCATCATCTTCCTTTGTGGTCTGGCAAGGCTGCAACCTCCATCCCCAGGGGGAGGTAATCAAAGAGCAGACCACTGTACAATGTCAGAAACAACCCCTAATCTCCTTACTAGGACACCCACTTGGAAACTGAGCAGCCTGTGGGCTTCCTTAGAGCAGGGATTCTAGGTCCTCTCCACGAATGGTCCTTGGTTGGAGTATTGGTCTCAGCAGGCACCCCTGGGCTCATGTATTTTGACTTTGTTGGTCTCTTTGTGGAGCTCCTGTCCCCTCTAGGTCTTTCTATCTTCTGCTTCTTCTGTAAGGTTCTCTGCACTCTGCCCGAAGTTTAGCTATGAGTTCACCTCTTTAAAATGAGATCACCAGTGGCAGTGGAAACCCCGGGGTTCCAAAGCCTGTGCCAATACCAAAGTGTTACAGTTCCTCCTTAAGCCGTTGTGCTGAGCATAGCAAAAGTACTGGTGAAAGTATAGGTTAGCAGTCAAGACCCAGGTCTAGTGAAGCCCATGCCTGGTGGGCCACAGAGCAGGAAGAGTGAGACATAGCCTGGCAGGGAGTAAGTGAAGACTCTCAAGGCCATGGTTGAAGGCTGATGATATCATGCAGCATGCAACCCCAAAAGCATGTATGCAACCCCAACACATTTATTTAAAATCAGGCATTTATAATCCCTGGGCAGTGGGAGGGATTTTGGAGGTAAACATGTTTGAATTTGCCAGGGTCAGGGGGTTAAGGATACTTGATTTGCATGTAGTGATAGAATGCCTCCTTTTCCATGCAGTAGCATGCCCCTCTTACAAGAAGGAGAACATAGTACTTAACTGTCTTAGGGGCAAGGGAAAAATCTCCAGGTAAAGTCAATGGTCATTTGGAAGGTCAAGGCACTAAGGCATATTAGCATAGGGTATGTATCTCTAGAAACAGATAGCTAACTGAACTTGCCTGCTTATCAGGAAAGGGTCTGGTCAGGGCTATGTGATATTCATTACAAAATCTGAGGTTGCCCAGATCAGAGGGTCTTTTAGAACCTCCCTGAGAAAAGGGAGTCTACCATAATATACTGAACAAAATTAAATGGTTATCTGGAGACTGCACTTCAACCTAATCCAACAAAACCCACAATCCCCTGTCCCACTCCATTTCCTAGGAGACTCACATGGGTCTAGCAGACCCAGCTAGAAGACCAAGCTGGGCATCAGCTACCTAAATGTAGGGGCCTAGACCCAGGCCATGCATGCTTTTTGGTTGATGCTTCAGTCTCTGTGAGCCTCCATGGGCCTAGGTTAGTTGACTCTGTTCATATTTTTAAAACGGATTTGTAGAAATACTTTATCTTGAAAACTATCTTAGGCATCAATTTTTATTCTCATTCAGGGTGACTTTCTTCAGAAAATATTTTTTATAAAAGCAAAAATTTCAAATAAAATTTATTTATGGTTTATCTAATTGGATGCTTATTTCATTAGATCTTTCATAGAACCATAGCTCTAGTGGACTGTTGAATCTTACTTTTAATTAAACATATTCACAAAATAAATACTTTTAGACATTATGTGAAAAATAGACTAAAGTCACTGTGCAACAGGGGAATCTGGGCTTTGTTTTCTTTGCATACTGCAGGTATGACTAAATTCTAATTTCTCAGTGTGCTCAAAGTTTTATGCATTTTTGCATGACATAAAATAGGTCACAGCACAACTCTCTGTTACAGATGTAACTGAGAAGGCAGCATGATGAGCTACCCCTGCACGACTGGAGGCCATGCAAAAGCAGGCCTCTGTGGGAAACCAGCTTCTGTCAGCAGGTGTGTGCTCCCTTAGTGACAGTGTGGTTGCTTTTCCATTGTGCTTGAAAAACAAAAGGAAATTGATTAGGGTTGGTGATGATCATGACTCAGGCTCAAGCAAGTATTAAAATGTAAATGTAACTCCTATTTCTCAATCTCATGTTACTCTATACAGACAAGGAAGATATTTAGGAGAGAGAAAGAGAGCTCTAAAACCTTATTTTACAAAGTAACTAAAAGCACTTTGTTATAGTGTAAACTAGACTATAATACACAAACTTAGGATAAGCAGCAAAAGAAAGGAAACAACATCCTGTTGAAGGAATGAATCAGGCATTGTAAAGAATGGAATTTAGAAAGCATGATATCATTGTTTAGTAGAACTTAAGCAACTAACTCATGCTGAAAAATAATGGAACAATGATCCAAAATTCTAGACAAAATTATTTTATAGCTCATCATCCTGATAAAATGAATAAAATGTTATAATAGAAAGAATTGTTTTTCCATATCATAAAACCTCCATATCATTTAATTAACATATCTGTTTTCTAAGCTTAAAAATCAAAAAAATCACAAACGTCAGCTTCCAGAAAAACCCATTCACTACTTTATGAATTCTCCTCAATAAATTAATAAGCAAATGTTACCACATGAACAACATGAGATATATTTTTGGTTTATGATGTCAGTTCTGATAGTCTCAATGTTCACTTCCCTCATTGAGCTTGTTGTCTGATAGGATTCAGGGCCTAGAGAGTTAATCACTGTCATTCTGTGCTGTTGATCCACTGGAATGGCTGATATGTAAGGGCCACGTGAAATCAGATAAGTGTGGGCAATAGAATCTTCGGTTCCATAAGTTCCATTCTCTGTCCTGTAGAACCCACAATCCCCCTTCATCTGAGTACAGAGTCTTTCCTCCTGGAGAGACAGGTTTCCCTTCACTGTTCTACTAAAGAAGAATGTGCTTCTGAAGCGTGGTTCTTCTCTGCTTTTCATGTTGCTCCACCAATTCTGACCTAACAGGAAGTGTATCTGTTTGCCTCAACATGGTTCTTTTATTCTGATAGTTGTCTTAGCGAATATTTTTAGCCTACATGGAGCTCAGTAACAGAGAAAAAAGCCACAAAGATATATGTTTCTATTCCTAGTGCTTCAGGAGCCTTCCTCCCTACATCATATTCTGTATTTTTTATGGGGCACAGGGAGTAGTCTCTCTGTTCCTATATATGTAACTCTTCCAACAGTTAGTGTATTTTTACCTTAGTGAAAAGGAAGACTTTTTTAAACAAAGTTATCCTTTTCTAGGTCAAAAAAAAAAAAAGATATACACACAGGCACACAAGAATTTACCTCATGAAATGAAGAGGCACAGAGCAATGTAGACAGCATTCTATAATTGTGTCTGATTCTGATTTCTCAACCACTGGTTTTCTTGTTTATTACAATTTATTTGTGGTATTTGGCAGCTTATGTTTACATGTTAACATTTTATATGTTTGCATTGAAATTGTGTTCAACATAAAGCTAGAGCAGTGTAAAGATATAAACTAACAAACTACTTGAAGGAGAGAATAAAGTGGACGACTAAATGAAACACAACTACAAGG
Source organism: Psammomys obesus (assembly GCF_907164565.1). Lineage (NCBI taxonomy): Eukaryota > Metazoa > Chordata > Mammalia > Rodentia > Muridae > Psammomys > Psammomys obesus. The sequence continues at coordinate 1,564,928 of NW_026596244.1, read as the reverse complement.
TTAGGGTTACAAGCATCACAGATTGAAGCAGGAACTTTAGTCTTCATTCTCAGCACCAGAGATGACTTCTGAGTATTTTCATTATTGCATGTGCAAGTGGGAACATACACACTTACATACACAAGCACAGTACGCATACAGACATACACACATACTCATGTAGCATACATACACATACAACAGACATACACGGTAAACACACGAATACATGCTTATGCATACAAATACACACATGGCATGCAAACACAGCACATACACGCACACGCCTTCCTGCATGTGTGTATGATTTGGGTATGAGATGTGAGTGGCGTGGGGTTGAGGGTACAGTGAAAGTGAGAGGAAAACAGTCAGTTCTCTTTCCACCCTGAGTTTCAGCTTTGAACAGGCTAGCAGGCCTGTGGTTATAAAGGCGAATTTTTGACTTGAAACGGGTGCTTGCAGAAACTTCAAAGATTACAGAGTTGGGGATGTTGCGGATAGCCTACTTAGAACTTCCCTGGAGCTACTTATAGCCCTCAAAAGAGCCATTATTTGTCCTTGACTTATACGACCTAAAATCCCTGATTTACCAGTGAAAGAGCTAAGAATGCTGTTAGATGGTATTTGCTACCGATCTGCCATGCTCTGTGACCTGGTTCTCTGATTTACCCACCAATGTATTTCCAAACTGCCTTGATTTACAGCTTCTTTGCTATGCTCAAAAAACAAAAACAAAAACAAAAAACTGTAAAACTGTTCCCACATAAGATCATGGAAACTAAGCTAACATAGTTTCATGATTCCCAGGCAATAGTCACTCAAACTGGCTCCAGAATAACTTTATTTCCTTTGAGTTAAGAGCTATTTTTGCTCCTGTTGTTATTTGGTTTGTTTTGCATAGACAATTTTTCTTTTCTTAATTTTTTATTAATTACAATTTATTCATTTTGTATCCCAGCTGTAGCCCCCTTACCCATTCCTTCCCAATTTCACCTTTCTTTCCTCCTTCTTCTCCTCCCATGCCCCTCCTGCAGTCCACTATTAGGGAAGGTCCTCCTCCCCTTCTATCTGACCCTAGCCTATCAGGTCTCATCAAGACTGGCTGCACTGTCTTCCTCTTTGGCCTGGTTAGGCTTCTACCCTTTTCAGGGGGAGGAAATTAAAGAGCCAGCCACTAGATTCATGTCAGAGACAGCCCCTATTCCCCTTAACAGGGCACCACTTGGAGACTGAGCTTCCATGGGCTACATCTGTGCAGGGGTTCTAGGTTATCTCTATGCATGGTGCTTGATTGGAGTATCAGTCTCAGAAAAGACCTCCTGGCCCAGATATTTTTATTCTGATGCTCTCCTTGTGGAGCTCCCGTCCCTTCCATTTCTTTCTATCTCACCCTTCTTTCATAAGATTCCCTGCACTCTGCCCAAAGTTTGGCTATGAGTGTCAGCATCTGCTTTGATACCCTGCTGGGTAGAGTCATTCAGAGGCCCTGTGTGGTAGGCTCCTGTCCTGTTTCCTGTTTTCTTCCTCTTCTGATGTCCATTCCATTTACCTTTCTGAGTGAGGATTGATCATCTTACCTCAGGGTCCTCCTTTTTCCCCCCCCCTCCTTTTTTAGTTTGGTTAGGTGTACATATTTTAGTGTGCTTAGCCTATAGTATATGTCTAATATCCACTTATATGGGAGTATATACCACATGTGTCTTTCTGCTTCTAGGATACCTCACTCAGGATGATATTTTCTATTTCCCACCATTTGCATGCAAATTTCATGATTTCCTTGATTTTAACTGCTGAGTAGTATTCCATTGTGTAAATGTACCACAATTTCTGTATCCATTCCTCTATTGAGAGCCATCTGGGTTGTTTCCAGATTATGGCTATTTCGAATAAAGCTGCTACAAACATACTTGAGCAAATGTTCTTGTTATATACTTGAGCAGTAGGTAAGCATTTTTAACTGTTGGGCCAAACTGCATTCCATTAAATATAGTTAATACCAAAGTGTAGCTTCCTGGTAAAAAAAAAAAAAAAAAAAAAAAAAAAAAAAAAAAAAAAAAAAAAAAGAGAGAGAGAGAGAGAGATTTCACTAGTTTTTGAAGAATTACAACTTTTTTATTATTCTGAAATAAGAAGTATAACTGAAAATAAAATTTCTTAATAATTCAATTCTATATTAGGAAGGCACAATCCATGTTAATTCCGTTAATTACTTAGAATCTGGGAAGCTCCTACATACGCATGCAGAAACTTTAGGCTGCGACTACATGTTACCAATAATTATGCAATTATGATCATGAGTATTTCTATGCCATCTCTCTCTATATATGCATATATACTTGTATATTGAACTGGATCTTAAAAGAGAAGCGGAGAGTTTGCTCTCAATCAGCAGACACTGATGCAAACTTTGTGGAGGGTTTTCTGGCCTGGAGCTTGCTATACTACATGGAAACCATGTTTGAAATATAGTTATTGTACTTCCAGAGAATACACTGTCTTCCACTTGATGTTAAATTGAGTTTTGAATTCACAATCTAACTGTATGTGTTGTAGTTCTGCTTTGCTTGTTAAGGTAGAAAAAAAATTAGGAAAGTATATACATTAAGTCAATGTATCACATTTTTACTAATTTGAATTTTCAAATAGTTGTGCCTGTATTTCTGAAGTGGTACTAATGAACAACTCTTAGTTTGAATTTATTTAATTGGAAAAGGTCATGTCTTGTTTATAAATTTATACTAGTGTATTTACTTAAAATGGTAGAACAGATATGTGCCCTTTCTGTACGTAATGAAAATAACTGAAAAGTAACTTTTAGAAAAAGTATATATGAAATCCTTTGCTAAGCATGTACTTAGGTGCGTCAGTGGGACTCGCCTGTCTTTTTCTGAAGGGCCTTCTTCTCCATTAGCAAGAAGGAAATTGAGTCAAGGCTTTAAGTGTATTTGCTTCAGAACAGTATAGAAAAGCTTACATTTCACCTTCTGGATTTTATTCTTACACATTTGTAGTTTAGTATTTAAAGCCAGCTTGAGCTCAAAGTTTATATAAAGTAATTCCCAGATGTCACATACAGATGGTTCATGAAGAAATTTTAAGAAACACTGTGCAGTTTTACTCTTGATATGGTTATGTAAGCTAAAACAAGTACATGCTTATATGACTTCACTGAAAGTCAGCACCAGTTAGCATCAGAAAACATGTCAATTGTTCCAGCACACGAACTTTTTTCTTAAATGATTTGAGAACTATTTGATACATTTTATGAATCGTACTGAAATAAATGCAAATATTAATTGAAACAGGCTTTTGTTACATACATGACAACCTCCAACAAAAGTCCAACATTCAGATGAACTATAAGAGAGTTGTATAGTTTGAATGTGTGTGACATGATTTCCTTAATGTGTTTAAAGCTATTTTTGCTTTTAAATAAAAAAAAAAAAATCAAGAATTGAATTCACCTACTATAAATGAGACATGCTATGAGGTATTATAATTGACAGATTCTTGGACAATTTTGGCATGAGACCCAGAAAATGCAGAAGTCTAAGAATCTTTCCAACAAATTATGGTAATTCAAGAATACAATTTCTTTATATTTACTTTTAGAATTTAGTTCAAAAAATATGCCTTCTGCTCACAGTATTTTAACCCACATGCACACACATACATAAATGCACACACAAGCAGACACATACACATGCATCTGTGTATATAGAATTTGGTCTTGATACCGAAAAGTGTTTTAGGCTTTGGTCTTTTTAAGTGTCAAGGCAGAATACCTGATGAATAGAGAAGCAGTTTTGAGTATTGGTGTGAAAGAGATGGTGATTTATTTCAAGAAGATAATTAGAATTAATGTAAGTTAATTCACGTAAGTATACTGAATTTCCAAGTTGTCTTTTCATTCTTCAAATACATGTTTTGAGGAAGCAATGATTTTTTTTTTGTATGTCATTATTCTTTTAAAGGAGTAAGAGAAGACACAGTGTAATCTATATCAACGTTCACAAAAGCACACAGTTGAATATTTTATGAAAAGAAATGCTGCTTTACGGGACACTTCTATGTCCCCTTCTGTTTGTTATTAACACTGGAATATGGATATATTCTGGTAAAGAGTATAAGAAAACTGCCTTTACAAGAAATGTATGTTCTGACTGTCAATAATTATTCAGTTAGTTCTAAGTACTGCGTAAACATTTATAATATCATTGCAGTTAGTACTGTAACTTGTCATGATAATTAAAATTACAATATTCTTTAGATGTAGGATCAGACATTTTAAATATTTATACGCACTATGGCACCTTTGCAGTTCTAATCTTTGGCTTTTACACTAAAAAGGGATTTGTCACCTCTACCTACGGTCTTCTGAATTCCATAATTAGAGCTTTGTGTGTGTATGTGTGTGTGCTTGTATGTGTGTGAATCAGTGAAGATTTCGCTTGCATGAGCCAAATTCAGTTCTTTGTGAAAATTTGAGATTGGCATAATAGAAAGAGAGAAAATTGCAATCCTTTGTGGATCTTTCACAGGCGTTTGTGATTAGTGGGATGCTACTGGCACTTACTGAGTCATCCGTTTCCTGGTGTTTCTGTATAGGTACTCACCATCAAGGTGACAGAATGACAACCAATGCTGCTAAGGCAGATTCCCTTCACAGAACAACACACTCTTTATTTCTACAACCCTCTGGGGATGCCTGGGAAATCCCTTGCCTGCTTCTTTAGTTGTTTTCACTTTTTATGGAATTAAGTCCTTTGGCTTAGGTGAAGTTAACCAGGGTAAATTCTGGGAAGCATTTGGAATATTGTTCCCACAACCGAAAGTATGACAGAAGAGCATTTCTATTTCAATGCTAGGTTTAAAGAATCATGAGTTTGACTTGTTACAAGTAAAAATTGTAACATGAGTTCATTCATATTATAGATTAATAACTATGATTTAAAGCTGAGAGAGTTTATGTATTCCATAACTAAAGGGAATCAAAGTTGTAAATAAAATCTGGTAGTTTTGTGTTGTATTTTATGTAATCCCTAACAATGTGAGAATTCGGTAACACTTATATACTACTTATTCCAAAAAATAAATGCATAGTGTAGATTTTGCGCTGTTTATGTGTATGACTAAAATGTATTCAAAGTAAAATGCCCTAGTTGAGAGATACTTGAGTTTATCTCTTCTAAATAACTTTAAGATAAGACATTAAGTTCCACAGGGTTATGCCTTCATTCTAAGAATCATACTCAATAAAATATGTCTATAATTTAACTCTAGAGCTTTCACTATTATTTGACAAATATGATATTTGACAAATATCACTGTGAATTATTCACGGATAGAGTAATATTGACATAAACCTTGTAATGCTATTATATTAAATGTGTGTATTTTCTAGTAATTTTTTTGTATTGGCTGATCGTTGTTAGCATCGTATTTATGCTTTCTAGAAGATAAGCATAAAATTAAACATGATAGTATTAATTTTACTTATGATATGTAGTTAACATGTAGGAAAATATTTTATTAGTATAGCAATGATCTTTGTATACTGAGATTAAAATTATATTTTCAGCTCACATAACAGGCAAAACTATTTAATTAATCTTTTTTGTCCACTAAATTAGAAAGTAAAAGTGACCAAGTAGTACTTTTAAAATGTCAAATTATATGGCATTTATAAAGCATTTTAAGGAAGGTGTTTACAGAAAAGAAATTAAACTGAAAGTAAATAAAATTAGTGGACTGAGAAAAGCAATTGACATTGTTACATTTAAGCTTTTATGAATACTTCAGGCAACAGAAATGTCAGCAGCAACAGAGTTACATAAATTTTAAAAGAAGGTAGAGTGAAGATTCATAATTTTAATGTTCATACTCATGTAACATAAAATGAATTAAGTTACTTTATTTAGTAATATGAATCTTTAATTTTCGGTTTGTATTAACTGAAAGTTAAGTAACTTAGATGTTTTTATAATTTAACTCACTGATGATTAACAAGATAATTGGAACTATGGTCCCTCTAGAAACATTCTACTTCACAATAATTTTCTTACCTTTAATATTGTGTTCTTTTCTAATGAGTACCACAACATACGAGTTCTTTAAACAAATTATAACACAAATATTCTATAACTAATTAATAACAAGGAACATTATATATATAACATATATAAAATTTTTAAATATTGTTTGGTTTTCTTCATGTATACATCAAAAGTTCACCTGGTTGATCAGCTTCCGACACATGTTAGGATTTTGTGCTAGAAAATGTGTAATATTAAAGTGATTAGAAAATATCACTTTAATGAAATTTTCAATAATTTTCTATTCGACATATTTATAATTTCCAACATGTCATTGATATTTGTCATTCTTGCTCAAAATTCAAATGTAGAAAGTAAACATGCTCTTCCATTATACCCCATGTCTTAGGCTTCTCTCGCTGTGATGAAACAGCTTTGGTCATGGTGTTCCATCACAGCAACAAAAACTGATTATTTGGCTTATGTTTCTGAGTCACAGTCTCCTGAGGAAAGCCAAAGCAGGAACTCAAACAGAACAAGGACACGGAGAGAAAACTGATACAGAGGACTGCTGCTTACTGGCTTTCTCCTCATCGCTTACCTTGCCTGCTTCCTATAAAAAACAGACAGAGAAGTGGCACAACTGCAATGGGATGGACCCTTTCATATGCATAAGTAATTATAAAAATGTCTTAAAGGCCAATCTGTGCTTCAGCCTTCTGGAGGCATTTTCTCAATTTTCTCCTCTCAGATGACTCTAAGCTTGTGTCAAGTTGATATAAAATTAGACAGCTCACCAGTCTTTTAAATAAATGGATGACTCTACTATATACTAATCAAGTACTTCATATAAATATGAAATTATAATGTGATTATCTTCTCAGAATGTGAAATACAGCATGGAGTTTGCTATATTAACTGATATTAATATTGGGCTTTTACATTCTAATAAAAAGTGATCTTGGAAGTTTCATAGCGTTCTGGCTGCCACATTTCATTAGTTATTATAATTTATAAACAACAATAACAACAGAAGAAAACGGCACAGGTTCATCGCCAAAGGAGCTAGATCCTCTTTCTTTTAGGGAAAAATAAAATACATGGAAGAAGAAAACTTAGTGTCTCTAATTGCGTGCATGTGTGTGTATGTGTATTTGTGTGTAATTGCATGTTGTGAATGTATGAATGTGTTTCATTCATCTACGTGTATGTTGCATTGTGCATTCTCTGCTCCTATGCTCTGTTCATGCATGTACATCTGTGTAAGTATATATTGGTATGAATCTTTGGGAGAAGTAAAATCTGACATAAGTATGAAGGCCACACCTTGGGTCTCATGATTGCTTGCTGGTCATTTGCTTGGCTTATTGCCAATGAGACTCAATAACTATGATAAGTGCCACAGGTAATTATGTAAATAATGTTAATTATAAATCAAAAAATTATTTTTTAAGTATGCTGTGATGACTATGATTAGGTATATTTATTATGCAACAAATTTTATACAGCTTAAAAATACATATGTAATATAAGTAAACAATTCTAAATACTTGTCATCAAAAATATTTAATAAACAGGATAAAATTTAAAACCTGAAGTGTATAAAATATACTACTTTTTTTTCTTATGAGTATAATCAAATAACGTGGAAGCTATCTCATGACCTCTATTTTCTTTTGTCAGGATTTTCTGCAGACACTAGTTTTCATCAGTTATGCAAATGTGAATGGGTAGATAAGCACTTGTAAACCTTCTTTTATAACAAATAAATTCTTGATTTTTTTTATGTTGTTGGAAATTCTTCTTCTTCTTCTTCTTCTTCTTCTTCTTCTTCTTCTTCTTCTTATTCTTATTCTTATTCTTATTCTTACTATTAATTTTTTTCAATTAAAAAAGATGATGCTGGGTGTGGTTCTTTAATCCTAGCACTTGGGAGGCAGTGACAAGTGCAAGGCCAGAATGGTCTCCAAAGCAAGCTTCAGCACAAGAGAAACAAGGAAACCCTGTCGAAAACAAACAAATAAACAAATGAACAAAAGCATAAAACAAAAAGAAAAGAAAAAGTGGCTATATTTTTAATACTACTAATCACACATAATGGAAATATATTTATCTTCCCAACAAACATGTTACTTTATTTGCTCTGGATTGCTGAAATAAAACACTCACTATTAGGAACTTTGAGAGTAGAGGTGTTTAATTTGGCTAACAGTTTACAATGCGTCACTGGGCAAAACAACAATTCCAAGCAGGAATTTGGAATCAGGAAATGAAGAGGAGACCATGGTAAACCCTGCTCACTGGCTTGCTTTTCTTGGCCTGCTCAGCCTGCTCTTATATATCCTAAGACTACCTGCTGAGAGATTACACATGTTTCAGCTTTGTGATCCCCATCCTTCCTTCTTCCCTTTTTGCTTCTTTGTGTATTCTAAGTATCAATTCCCTGGAAGACACAGAGCTGAGATTTTCTCCAATTCTCAGTTGTTTTTTTTTTTTCTTTTTTTTCTTTACCCTGTTATTTCTCTTGTTGTGCAGAATGATGCAATTGTTCACGAACAATGCCCAGTTCACGAACCCCAAAAGACCAGGAATAAATAGACTCCGCTGTAAACACATGAGGTTTTTTAACTGTATACGTGTTCGATCATGGGACGCAAAGTTCCTGTGGAAACAGAAGAGGAATGTGGCCCCAAGGTCTAGGGGTACAGAGTTTCTAAGGGAAAACAAAAACAACAAAAAAAACAAAACAAAACAAAACAAAAAAAACAAAAAACAAAAAAAACGCAAGCAGTTACATACATGCTTTGGCATTACATGATTGACTTTTGAAATGATTGATCCACTTTAGGCTTCAAGACTACCAACAGTTCTGGCCTGGTAATATGGCTGGTTTCCTAGCAACTGCAGGGAAAGAATGCAGTAAGAGAGTTCTTCCCCTCAGGGCATTACTGGACAAGTCTCCACCCAGCTAGCCTTAGATCAGGCCTTAAACTTTAATAATAGCCACTGATTTCTAATCTTTTGGTCTCTTACATACCCTCTGTTCAGCACTTGGGGTCATTTTCTCACTCACTGGAGCCCTTTTCTGAAGGTCCTTACCTGTGCATATGATTCTGTAAAAGTGCTGGATTGATTTTGAAAGTGGTTGTACAAGTTGGCATTCCCAACAACAATGGAGGAGGGTTCCCCTATCTCCACATCCTCTGAAATTTCATATCACTTAAGGCCAGGCTTTATTACTAAAAGATATGCTTTATTGAATGAAAATTTTCTTTTTTAAAATTTTAATTCAATTTTTATTTTTATATTAATTACAGTTTATTCACTTTGTATCCCAACTGTAGCCCCCTTTCTCCTCCCCTCCCAATTTCACCCACACTACAGAACAGGCTGGTCTCTTGAACCCAGAGATCTGCCTGCCTCTTTCTCCCAAGTGCGTGAATTAAAGGTATGAACCAACACTGCTATGCTTAAGTTAGTTAATTTTTACTTTAAACATTTAATAAATCACTTTATACATTTACTACAGGTACACTGTTAAAATCACAAATTTTAAGTGTTTAAAGTGATTAATTTTCATATATGTTTATAGTCACATGGTAATAGAAATTAAAATACTGGAATCTCAATTTTCTCTAAAATAAATTTAATAATGCCTGGAAGGTGTAGTGAAAAATCAATGGTTTTGTACAATTAAAATGTAGTTCATATAGTTGTTCCTTTGAGGTATAGAAATTGAATTAATTTATAAGGATGTAAGATCCCTTAATAGCTAATATTGATGGAAATTAGGCAGTTAAATTTGGAAGCCCTTACAAAGAATGTGTAGTTGTGATAGAATTTGCCTTTGAGAATAAGATTTAAGGTGTAGAATATTATTTACAGAAATTTTATTCAATTCCTTTCAGTAACAGTAGATGAATAATAAGAGATTATGGCCAATCAAAGATTCATAGCTCTAAAGTCCCATCTGAATAAAGCAGAAGAATTTAGCTTTGAGCAAAATCTAATTTTACCTGATTAACTTTCAAGAGGAAGTACTAAGTGAAAATAATAGCTAATGATTACAGGCCTCCTAACTGCACTGGGGAATACGGGGCCCTTAAGCAGGAGATTCTATTTCATTGTAAGATGAACTCTTGCAGGTTAGTAAAGTGCAGCCGCAATATTAGTTAACTGAAATGTGGAAACACATTAGGGACAAAATTAGGAATTTCATTATGTAGCAATTAAGAGAAAGGTCCATCTGATACCATAAAGGGTTCAGAGGGTGGGGCATGGAGTTCAGTGGGAGAGTGCTTGCCTAACATGCATGCATGAGGCAAAGGATGCCTCCCACAGAGTCGGAGTGAAGTGGAAAAAAAAAAAAAAAAACAGCAAAGGAAAGATATCAGACCGATGCCAAGATCAGAATTCATAATGCCAGGTATTTATTTTGTGTATATCTGTGTGTCCGGCATCAGGTATATATGCTGATATAAGGCAAAACTGTTTTCTATGTGCTGAAAATCAGTTGAGTGCAGTCTTAATTCCAGGGACATTTAAACCATGGTTGTCAAGGAGCCATATTTAGACAACATTCTCATGGCTGTTTGTATCATTCCTGTTTTCAGGTAATATTTCTCTGATATATGCAACAGGAATCTTCAAAGCAATCTCAAGGTTACCTTCTATACTGAACACTGGGGATCTTTAATGGCAACTGAATCAAATATATAGTCATCAACAGTTGTTATATCCTTCCTGCCTTCTACTCTGCTCCTCCCTCTCTCCTTTCCTCCTCACCTCTTCTGCCTCGTTTTACTTGCATCCTTCCTTTCTTTTTTCTTTTTCTTTTTTTGCTATTGGCCATTCCAAGAAATATGAGACGTCATCACATTCAGTTTTAGATTTTAGATTTTCATTTCCTTGATGGAAAGTAATCATGAACTTCTTTACACAAAGATATTGGCCATGTATATCTCCACTAAAGACACCGTTTCTCCGTTCCTTGCCAAATGTAATTTAGCATATTTGTATTTCATACTGATATAAAATGTCATGTTTTTGAATAGTAATTTTTACCAATTACATATATATGTACATATATGTACAGTAAATTTTTTATTAAATAATTCGTTATTTTACTCTGCGAGTCTCTATTTATTGCAAAGAACATTTCAAGTTTATCTTGCTTTATTTGTGTCATTTACCTTACATTTTACTTTGGAGTTCTTATCTAATATATCATTGTCAATTTTATGAAGGTTTTTTCCCCTAGAACTTTTTTTCTGCTATTATTTTATAAAGTTGAATCTATTTTCAGAGGTTTTTGTTTATGGTGTTAAATAGCATCACTTCCATGTTTTAGAAGAATGCTACCTACTTTCCCCTCTGCATTTATTGTTCATTCTGTATTCTTGGCCTTTTGTCAACACTTCTTTATCTACACTGCATAAATTCAGCTCTAGGCTCCCTATTCTGTAGCATAGCATATTTAACAAAACAACAACAACAACAACAACAACAACAAAAAACAGTCCCTCTAGTGTGATCAACTTAAAAGCACCCTATGACTAGATTAAGGTTACCACTTCTTTGGCCCCACACTCTACATCTTGATGAACTCCTAGAGTTAGAAGGGCTGCTTTTGAAGCTGCACAGCAGCAAGGAACAAGGAAGTGGAAGAATTTCTGTGCTATATTGGCCTACTTCCACCACATATGTGTCATCTTACTGGTTAAAATGGTGTCCTCCTAGCTGGGCTTCCTAGTCCCGGAGGGGATGCTTTGAGGGAATCCAGGATGACGGGACACATAGCCCCTTCCTATTTCCCTGAGATAAATCTATTGGCCAGAGTTGGGTTACATTGTTCTCCAGGTAGAGAGGGTCAGGTTATCTCCTCTTATGCAGTGGTGGTGCGAGACAGGATTCGAGGTACAGTTTCTAATTAAGTGAGAGTCTACATACACAGGAGGGAGAGCCTAATCAGTGGGTTTTATGTCCCAAATTATGCCCGAGATTGTGTCGGGGTACAAAAGGAGAAGGGACCCAAGCTGGCCATCATTGTACCTTACTGAAAGCAACTGGGAGAGTGAGAGGGGAACCTCAGGATTCCCTGTTTTTTCAGATAGCAGAACTGCCCCCTCCTCTATCCCAAATTGGAAATATCCTGTTACCAGGTGTGTTGTATGAAGTTTTGTTGAAAACAAAGGATTTAAAAGTTGCCACTTAGCCTTTTGAAGAAAACCTGCAGCTAACATACTTACCCACCTTCGGCTTCTGCTCCTTCCCATCCCCACTTTTCCGAGGTTAATACAAAGCTTTAAACAATTCAATTGTATAGAAAATTATAAATAACAGGGGCGGGGTTGAGTTGTACCTTAGATTAATTGCCTGCATCAAGTTTACTTGTGTGGAACAGGTAAAAAACAATGCAGTGCTATCAGTTTGGATACACATCCCGGAGGCTCTAAATCTAAAGCAGAAGAGTGTTTACCTTCTAAGCAGGCTCCTTTTGATTGGCTCTAAAGGAAGGGGGGTCTTCAGATCCTAGTGATATATATGTAGAGTATAGAAACCTGTGGCAAGATTCGGGAAGAATTAACAACTGGGATTTGAGAAGAACCTTGAAAAATCAGCTACTGTTTAAATGAGTATGGCAACAGAAATCTGCTGAATGGTTTGGTTGTAAAGAATCTACACAATGATGGGCCTTGTTACATTTCTTCTTGTTGTCATAGATCCAAACAAGTACTTACTATTTCGAACATTTTATTCCTTTATCTAAGTGGCTGAAAATTTCAAAATACCAAAGGGTTTTTTTTTTTTTCCTTTTAGATAGGACATTTTGTTGACTTCCTTGTTGATTATTACTTAATTTTGTTTTTAAATTGGTGTGAACTGTGAGTGCTATGCTATGTTTACTTCTGTTTTGGCTGCCAGAATGCTTTTGTTAGATTTGACAGAACTTCATTTTACATTTGTGGTTTATGGTAAATAAAAAGCATCTAAAGGCAGAGACTGTGTAGGGGAGGTTAGTGAGCAAAGAATCCCAGCTTCCTGAATCTCAGCAGTCACTGGTGGTACTAACTCTGTTAGGAGACAGGGCCTCAGTGTCTTCTGAGTGCTGCGGGATTTGATGTGGTGGTCGGTAAAAGAATTTCTGTGGTAGCTTAACTCTCATGATTCTGGCCAATTTGGCATTGTAACATTCATTGATTGGTTGTATTTACTTCTTTTATGTAAAATTAATCATCTAGGCCAGAGACAAATGCATGCTTATGTGGTTGGGGTTTGAATGTCACAGTTTTCCTGTGGCCTTCTTCTTACTTTCTGTTGTGTAACACTGATATTCACTTTCTGGAAACATTTTTGTTTCATAAACACGAACCGTTAGTTTTGGAAGAAAAAAAAATGGTGTCCTCCTTTCAGTTTCTTGGAGGGGAGGGCATTCACACTAATATCCACAGTGGCTGTGTACTAGTTTGCACAGGCACCAGCAGAGCTTTAACTGGCGCCTTTTCGCCACAGTTTCAACAGCCTTTGCTTAAACTTGCTTGCCGATAGTCATTTTGATAATGGTTGATAAAAACTCAAGGTAATTTGGGTTTCCCCTAATAGCTGAAGGTATTGAACATTTTTTAATATACTACGCTCTATACACTTTGTATGAGAACTCTCCAACTCTTTGTTTCTTGATTGGATGATGACTTTGGTGTTTAATATTCTCCCCTTTCTCTCTACTTCCCTTTCTCCCTTCCCCCTTCCTTCCTTTTTTCCTTTTTTTGCTTCTTTGTATATTCTAGGTGCCGGTTCCCTGGAAGACACAGAGCTGAGAAGATTTTCTCCAATTCTCAGGTTTTTTCTTTACTCTGTTATTTCTCTTGCTGTGCAGAATGATGCAATCCTTCTGTTCAGCTCTTGGGATCATTTTCTCACTTACTGGAACTCTTTTCTGAAGGTCCTCACCTGTGCATATGGTTTTGTTATACATTGACTCAAGCAGTCTGTTTGGGCCAGGTGTGTTGTTTCTTAAGAGAAATTTGCTGAGGTGCACACCTGTAATCCCAGCACTCGGGGAGGCAGAGGCAGGTGGATCTCTGTGAGTTGGAGGCTAGTCTTTGTCTACAAAGTGAGTCCAGGACAGCCAAGGCTACACAGAGAAGCCCTGTCTTGAAAAAAACAAAAAGAAACAAACAAACAAAAAAAGAAAATAAATAAACAAACAAAAAACCTGAAAAAACTAGCATAGATAGCATTAAATCTGTAGATCACTTTGGACAGCAACATAAACATTTTTAGTATTATCAAATCTTCCTACTCATGAACAGTATGTGGTTTTCATTTGTTTACCTTTGTATTAGTTTCTCTCACTAGTGATTTACAGTTTGAACATTTTTTCACCTCATTCTGTAAATGCATCCTTAACTATGTAAAACATATTTTTTTTAGATAGGTAAATTTTAAAACTTATTCTAACAGCTGATTTGTATATTTATTTCACGTAAAAATTCATTTATTAATGTTACTGTTTGCTCTTGTTATTATTGTTAATTCTCTCTTTGTTTTTTATGAAGTGCTCTAACAGAAAGCCTTATTCACTTTTCCTGACTTTGCTCTGCACACATCTTTCACTGGCGCGTGATGTTCATCCATAAGTGTCTATCTCTTTTTCTAAGTTTTTCAGAACACAGTTTACTCCAAAAAGCCTCAATTTTTCTTATTTCTGTGACACTGGGTGTGCTGGTCTTGTCTTTTACCAGTGATTTTACACTTATGCCCTTTTCTCCTTTTAAGCCTAGCTAATACTTTGTAAATTGATTTGGTATTTTCAAAAATAACTCACTTACTGATTTTTCTTATTGATTTTGTAGGATGTAATTTATTTATCTTTACTCTGATATTTATTATTTCCCTTCCATTAAGTTTGTACTTTGTTATATTGGGTGTCGGGGGCAGGCAGTCTTTGAATACACAGGTTGCTTTTCTTTCTTACTCTTTACCATCAGCCCCTACCACCATAAATTTACCCTTAGTCCTGCTTTTCTCTATTCCATCATAGTGCTATTTCATGTTTTTTTTTTTTATTTAATGTAAAGATAAGCCTAGTTTTTCTTTCTGATTCTATTTGGACCCTCTGAATTACATATGCTATTTAGTCTACATACATTTTGAGTTGTTAACCTTTTTGCTCTATCATTATTAGCTTCTTTTTCAACTCCACTGTGATTGGAAATAATACTTGAGATGACTAAATCTTAATTTTTAATGTTAATGTCTCCTACAGAGCGTTCTCAATAAAAAAGAAGATAAACTGTTATTGAGTGAAATGCTTTCTCTCTCTTAGTTGTATTTGTTTTATATGATGTCTCTTTTCATAATGCCTCTGCCTTCATTTTGAAATCTTCTATTATCTTGTTACAGAGTGTCTTTTTAATTTTACAAATGTTTATTTTATATGTATTGGAGTCATATCATATTAATGATTTATCAATTATGAATCTACCTATTTTCCATAGATCTATTACTTTATCATATAACATATAAATTCATCAAATATTTCTAATATGGTGACTTCTTATGTAATCTCCTGTTTTTATCACAGTATTTCTTAAAGGTTCTATTGTCTATCATGTGTATAGAATGTATGTTGTTAAAACCCTTTATTTCAAGCTGAAAGTGTATTTTATAAAGTGAATTTTAAATATAATGTAAGACTCTTATTAATAATATGTAGTAAAATTGTTTTCTCAACTGTTATTTGTTGCTAGTTCTCTGAGAAAACAATGGGTTCTACATATTCACTGCACCAGATCTTGCTCAGCTCACACCCTTCCTAAAATGTCACATTCAGAAGTTAGCAGTTTACAATTCTCCTATTTACCAGCTCCTAACCCTTTAAACGCCATCTTCTGTAAGACCTGGGGTCTCACAGCTCAGGAGTTTAAGATCGCGCCCTTCCCAGAAACTCCTCCAGACCAAGACTCCTTGCAAAAGCAAGAAGTTTATTAATCATTGTGCAATGGGGTCACCCCTGCCGGTCAGCAAAGAGTGGCACTGGGAGACAAAGGCCTTTAGGTTTTTAAAAGAAAAATTGCAAGAGATTTGAAGTTGCAGTCTTGGCAATTTAGGATTGGATGAGGAAGCTATAAAGTAAGATAATTGGTTAGTCTTAGGTGCTCAAGCTTGGCCAGTCCTGCCAAGTGTGGATGCAGCTGCAATTGAAGGTGAGGGTGGTTAGCTCATCCTTGAAGATTAGGGGCTGCGGACTTTTGGTTGCAGGTCAAAAGCTACTCAGAAGAAATCTGGGTTTGTTGCTAAGAAATGCTATCTCAAAGACAAGGGTCTGGTCCTTTTTTTTTTTTTGCTGAGTGAAGGTCATTGCTTGCTTGCCTTTTTTTATATCTGTCCTCACAGATAGGGTCACATTCCTCCATTCTCTGGAAAGGTACTAAGAGGCTTTAGCTTAACCTGAACCTAAAACTCAAAGCTATAGGCTTTAGAAGACATACAGGTTACAAAGTTAGTCTAACCCTTTCATTTCCCCCTTCTCCTTGTAACTGCTTCAATCATGAAGCAGCTGCAGAGTGAGAATTTTATTTTAAGAATTTTTTTTGACTCAATATTTCAGCCTGTAGAATGGGACAATGGACCGATGATCCGTCTTCTGGAATTTCTTCATGCTGATGATTGGATCGTTGATATCTCAGTTTGAAAGACGCTGAAATGCTGGTCAAAAGTTGGGGAGAGTACATGGGTAGTTACCTTATTCTGTAATTATCTGGGTTTAAACGTTAAAGAAACAAGCAAAGTAGATAAGGATCCCATTCCTTGAGTGCCCAAGGGAGTTGTTTTTAACTGAATTTAAGGATTTCTCCTGGATCTTTAGAGCTCCCGTCCAAGATACTAGAATTTTTTACTTTGATGTCAAAATCACGGCCTTTTGTCCAATTATAAGTTTTTTCTAATTTAGTTAAGATTACTAGGAGCCAGTCAAAGGCTGGTCAATGAGGCAGTCCATAACAGTCTGGTTAGTTGATCCAATTGAAGAGACAGGGAGCAGTCATGCCAGCTTCCAACAAGTCCAGATTTCAGCTTGGAGCCCAGAGTCAACCAGGTGAAAATCTGCTGAGACAAATTCAGACTAGAGACAGAAGTTAAGGTTTGTCTGTTAAATAGGAAAAGTGAGGAATCCCAACACCAGGGAAAAACTCATCTGGGATCCATTTGAGCTATGCCAGATCCAGGTCTCGTGACCTTTTGATTTTTATAAACTCATGAATTTTTGGTACACAAAAGGAACTATATATATTAAAAAACTCAGAAAAGTAACATATCAGCAAATCTAATACAACAACATTTTGAAAGTAACAGGTAAAACTATATCTAACAGAATGGGTACCAGTCAGCTCTTTGTTTTATATCTTTTATAAACAACTTAAGTGTGTCCATGTGGCAGCCTTTTTGGAGTTAACAACATCTGAGCAGCGGAACTCAGCCTCTTGGCTATTTTTTAAAGTCCAGTGTCTCACAGACTGACCTTGGTGGTCCTACAACAGACTGCTCTAACCCTGAGAAACTCCGTGCAACCATAGTAACCAGACAACAGGCTCTGTGTAACCTTGAGTAAGCCCTCTCATATTTTAGCTAAGTAAAATTGCCTGCGTGAGAAACTGATTGTACTTCTTTTTTACTTAAGTGTTAACCTGACATCCATTAAATTGACACTTTGATCAGTATGTAGACCAACATTTTTTAGATTTTTATAACCTGAATTTTTATATCCTCAGACCCTACATAAACTTTATATATATATTTTTTTATTTAACTATTATTATAAGACATTGGCAACTGATTAACTCTCTGGCTTTTTATAATATATCCATTAACCTTCTGCAACATCCTATATACCTTCAGGTTTTTAGCTTTCTTTTTTTGGCTTAACCAGACATTTTTGTTTTAGACAAGCTATTTTTTTCTTTAATATCTCTTGTTTATTCTCTCTTTCTTTTCAGACAACAGAAAAACTCCCATAAAATTTTTTTTTTAATTTTTTAAAGGGTTGGGAAACTGTTTTAAGTTTGTTGTTAGACTGCCCAAGAGTTATTGCTTAAAAAATCTGATAAACTGTAAACGTCTTATTATTTTAAACATCTAAATAATTTTTAAAACTCATCCCTGTAATATCAGAGCAAAGTATCTTTTTTAGGAGTGAATTTACAAAGCATAACCATAATTTTAAAAGTCAAAACCAGATTTTAAGACCAAAATTTATCAGTGCAAACAACCCAATCTTCAGAACCAATATCAACTTAGAACAAGACTTTCTTCTCATCCTAAAAGGAAATAAAATCATTTTGACTCAGAGATTTTGCAACCTTTGTTCTTTTTCTGAGTCACACCATGTGGCACATTGTTGTTATTTAAACATATGCATTCATAGACCCTACAAACATATAGGCACATATACACGTTTTAAACAAGAATTTGAATTTAACCCCAAAACATACCCAATTATTTTTGATCATACCAACCGTTTAAGACCAGTTGAAAACAATCATATAATGTCTATATCTTTAAACAGATAGATAAAACTCTTTTTATTTAGACTCAGCTGTAGTTCTAAACATTACAGCAAGTGCAGTTTTCTTCCCACATCTTTGTATGATCTGTAAGTTGTAATTGACCCAAGCCCCCTTGGTGGGAGGAGGGAAGAGAGGAGCAAGAGGGTGTGGTGAGCTCCTACCGCTCACTTCCCTGCTGAGCTGGGAGGAGTTTTTCCTCACTCTCTGCAGCCTGAGCCCTTCCTGTCATGGAGCAGCTACGGTGCCAATTCCCACCTAGCCATGTGTAAGGATTTCCGCCAAGTGAGCCCACAAGCCTTGCCTGTTCCCTTGGCTCCCTTGTGAGCTTCACTCTAGCTTACCTCCCCCAGAGGTCCTGAACTTGCTTCCCAGCCAGGCCTCTCCCCTCCCCCATGCTCTTCAGTTGTCCATCACAACAACGGGCCACATTAAGCCCGTGCCCTGCTGGGTGTGCATTGTTATTCCACAGACACTCAAGTGCCTGAGCACTGCCTGCCCAAGCTCCAGCCCCAGCTCCACGTGTCTCCCCAGCCACCCGAAAGCGTTCCCTCCTCGGCTCCCTCGGGAGGGAGAGCATACTGCTTGGTGTCCTGCCATGCAGCTTTGTGCACTCCCGGGCCGAAAACTAGTTCTAATTTTAACTGTCCTCTGTCCGAATTTTCATCAGTCCAAGTCTACAAAGAAACAGACACCGAAATACATACATACATGAGAAACACAGGATTTAAATTGCTGGGGGAGCAGAATCTCTCTGCTCCTCCCTGTCCACAGAAAGGGGCAAGCTGAGCATCCTGCAGGATGTCCCATGGACTTGGCATTAATGACATGTCTGTCTGCCTTAATGAAACCGTTCCAGGCGAGTGGCCTCGAACCACTCAGGGGACTCGAACCCCTTCTACAGATGCTCTCGAGCTAGACCATCTCTCTGTCAAAAAAGTCAGAGAGGCAACAACAACAGAAACACAAAGAATCAGGCAAGTAATCAAACAAGGACGCCCTTGTGAGTGGTACCACAGTGCTCTGATAGAACGGCTGCCTGGTGGCGGTCGTTCTCTAAGAAAATCAGACGGGAGGAGGACCGGCTCAGATCCAACCTCCCAAACTGAAACTGGGGCGTCCCCCAGTTCCCAGTCAAGCGATATTCTGACACGTCTGTCTATCCCAATGACTGATCAGATGACCAAAAAGGTCCAGATAGGCGCCTAAACTGAAACAGATTGGTACCACAGAAATCTGATTGAGAGGCTGCCTCATGACAGTCATCTCTGACAAAGAAACAGATTGGTAAGACAGAAACAGACTAAACTGTTCTGAGCTCGACCTCCGAGTTCAGTCTGATGAGGGTTGGGGAAGGGGCACGCCCTTTCCCGGCCAAATGCAACAAAAATGTAAGACCTGGGGTCTCACAGCTCAGGAGTTCAAGATCACGCCCTTCCCAGAAACTCCCCCAGACCAAGACTTCTTGCCAAAGCAAGAGGTTTATTAACCATTGTGCAATGGGGTCACCCCTGCCGGTCAGCAAAGAGTGGCACTGGGAGACAAAGGCCTTTAGGTTTTTAAAAGAAAAATTGCAAGAGATTTGAAGTTGCAGTCTTGGCAATTTAGGATTGGATGAGGAAGCTATAAAGTAAGATAATTGGTTAGTCTTAGGTGCTCAAGCTTGGCCAGTCCTGCCAAGTGTGGATGCAGCTGCAATTGAAGGTGGGGGTGGTTAGCTCATCCTTGAAGATTAGGGGCTGCGGACTTTTGGCTGCAGGTCAAAAGCTACTCAGAAGAAATCTGGGTTTGTTGCTAAGAAATGCTATCTCAAAGACAAGGGTCTGGTCCTTTTTTTGCTGAGCGAAGGTCATTGCTTGCTTGCCTTTTTTATATCTGTCCTCACAGATAGGGTCACATTCCTCCATTCTCTGGAAAGGTACTAAGAGGCTTTAGCTTAACCTGAACCTAAAACTCAAAGCTATAGGCTTTAGAAGACATACACGTTACAAAGTTAGTCTAACCCTTTCACTTCCTTTATGTCTGCTAAACCTCAGATGAGAAGATGTTGGTAAAGATTATCTACAGCTGAGGAATCATAGTTATTTCTACATAGAACTTTGATTAGATATTAGTCTCTGCATTTACCACTACTTGCTACACAAAGAAGTTTTCTGACAAAAGTTGAGCCCAATACAAATCCATGACTGTAAACACAAATAGTTAGTAGGCAGCTTAGCAACAAGAATATTTAGCAAAAGAACAATGGTAGGTCGATCACCTAAGTCGCAGGCATTTGACCTGCTTGAGAGTACCAGCCATGAAATCTCTCCTGTAGAGCTGCTATAACCAGTAATTAATAAAGAGATACACTGTTTGGGACACTGAGATTTTCATTTAATAACCCATGCCCACTGGAAGCAACATGTCCATCCATGCTGGTAATTCTCTTCAAACTTCTTATTTTAATATATTACAGTTTAAAGGTTAGCTTGAGAACCAATGAGTTTCCTAAAGCCTCTCTCATATAGCCTTACTCCTAGCCAACCTACCCCCCGCAATCTCTTTTCCCCATTTCTCTTACTGCCACTGAAAGTTCTAACCCTAAAACATCTTTGTTTCCTTGGATATCAGATATTAGGATAACAACACATTCTTGTTTCTTAGTTGTTTTTGCTTGAAAAGCCTTTCTCCTCCTTTTATGTGGCACTTGTGTTTGATGTTGTCTTTGTTTTTTGAAGCTACAAATGGTTGTGAGACATCATGTAGATGCTCGGGGTGCAAACCGAGTCCAAAGGAAGAGCAACCAATGCCTTTAACTGCTTCTCATTAAATACCAGTGTTCACAGCATAGTGCAATAGCTGTATCATGAAGAGCTATGCTAATGACGTAACGTGTTTTGACTTTATATGTATATAACCACTGAGCCATTAATATGTCTGAATCTATGGAGGCTAATTACGCATCTCAAAGAGTAGTGATCTACCTTTAGTGCCTTTTGTCATACTTGGAAGTAATATTCATTTAAAATTCAGCATTACAAAGGCTGGTTTCTTAATCCCCTTTTCACTCTGTTAAATTTTACTTTTCTGTATATGATTTGTGAGGTAATAAAAATGCTGCCTATCTATAAACAAGGAAATTATATAAACACATAAATAACTAACAAAAGGAGCAGTGTTTTCAAAATAATAGTACACTTTAGAGGAAGGGTCAATAATTAACCTAAAAGAATTCAGACTTTTATCAGCTTTTGTCATTTCTTTATTTTCTTTGAATGTATGCTTTTGATACACATTATTTTTAGTCATTTTAATGTGATCATATTTTCCTCGGTATGTTCTCACAAGCAAATATTAAAAATAAATTGTGAATGAGAAGGAAAACCATTGTGTAGATTTTCAACACTGATGAATATATATTCCTATTTACATATCCTCAAGTTTTTCTGTGCTTTGATATTACTTAAAATAATTCTATCTCATATAGAAGCTCACTTTCACACTCATATATGTGGATACTGATGAACTTCTGGAGTCACATTTCTTTCTTTTTCATGAATGTTTATGTCAAAGCCTGGACTCCTAATGTCAAATTTGATAATACAAAATTAATACATAATTAAATAATAATTGAAGATACATTAAATATTTAAAATAAATTTTCAACAAGAAATTCTAAAATTTATCTATTTATAATACATGACCATTATTCCTAATCATATTCTATAACAAAAGATATCCAAGCAATTTTTTCCATTTTTTAAATTTATTCATATTTTTATAAATTACAATTTAATCACTTTGTATCCCTGCTGTAGTCCACTTTCTCATACCCTCCTAATCCCATCATTCCCCTCTTATCTCCTCCTGTGCCCCTCCCCAAGTTCACTGATAAGGGAGGTTCTACTCACCTTCTCTCCGACCCTAGCTTATCAAGTCTCATCAGGAACAGCATTGTTTTCTTCTGTGGCCTGATAAGGCTGCTGCCCCATCAGGGGAAGGTGATAAAAGAGCCAGGCACTATTAAACTCGCTGTAATATAAAAACAAAACAAAACAAAATTTAACCACAAATATACATACATTTAGTGTCATCTTAAAACAAGTCACCTCAACTCTACCTAGCTTCCAATTATTACTTGTCAGATAAGGAGATATGGACATAGGAACTTTGTACTTCATTAGGTACTTCATTAAGATGATGTTTTTCATTAATATAAAATTTGTGAAGTATGGAATTGTTCAATATTATTAATGATACTTATTTGTAAGCAGTTTGAAATGTGGTCAAGATGTAGTTAATTTGTATTCATACTGGATGTAGTGACACATTCCTTTAATTCCAGCACGTGGAGCAGAGGCAGGCAGGTATCTATGAGAATGAGGCCAGCCTGAATTTTTACATAGTGAGTGCCAAGGCAGACAGAGCTACATAAAGAAAACCTGTCTTGATAAAACAAAACAAAAGAAAACAAAGCAAAAGACAAAAGTCAATATTCAAAATAAAACTAGCTTCAAATCAAATTTATTTAATTCTAACATATTTTCTTAATCTTTCAAATTTGAAAAAAGGAATTGTCTAAATGCCATTTTCCCTTCTACTTTTGAACTAGTAAAAAAATATTAACAGCTACCTTATTTTGATAAAGAGGGTAATGCTACACATTGAAGAAAAAAACAGTATCTTCAATAAATGGTCTTGGTCAATTGAATATCTATGCAGATATTAAGCTTTCATTTAATAATTACATGAGAGGGGTTAACTAATTTAAAACAAAAAAAGATTTCTTATATGACTATGAGGAAAATAATAATAATAAAAAAATCTTAGTGTTGGTTAAACTAGATCCGGGATGTCAGGTATTTTGTTGAAGTCCCTGATCCACTTGAGGATGAATTGTGTGCAGGGTAATAGATAAGGATCTAGTTTCATCCTCTATATTTTAATGAAAATAAAAAGCCTCTGGAGGAAAATATGTATATATGTATGTATGTATTACTTGTATAGTAGATTTAACACCAAACCTACCACATTACATGCTTTTTCAGGGGATCATAGAAAGAAGAAACACTCTAGAACGAAAATTTAATCTATCATTTTTGGAAAAGAAAGGGTTCCCTATCTGTTGAGCAATTTCCTCCAAGAGGAAACATTCCATCCTGGGAGAAACTTGTGAGACAGGAAGTAAATTAGTTCACAAATCTCAGGTATTAAAAGATGCAGCAAGAACCCCACCAGAGTTAGATAAAGCTGTAAACAGCTACACATCTGCTGTGTGGGAGGAGACACACTAGCCCACCTTCCTGGAAGACATTCTAGCCTGTTTAGATGCCTGCAAATTGTGCAAAGAGCCCCAAAGCTGCAGGGTTCCTAAATTGTCTCAAGTGTCAGTGACAGAGCCTCACCCCTACTCCAGCAGTAATCTCTCACTCACACTCCTATCAGTAATACAAGAAACTCAGTGGATTCTGTCTTGGACTTTGCTTTAATAGTTAGTTTGGCCTGTGACCAGTTCCGTGTCTGAGATGAATAGATATCTGTGTCTTGTCTTCCCAGGGAGAGTTTCATACATTATCACTATGAATATGCCACCCACATCATATATATCTTTAAAAAAAATCTTGAAAGTCCATAATGCAAATCACAATCTGCTGCCAACCCACGTGAAACAGCCCATATGAGCATCTTTTGTGAGTACATTTGCTTTGCTTATAAATACAATTAAACTCCTTGTCTCAAAGCCAAATTATCTTAGTTCCAGAAAAGAGGTATGAAGAGCCCCGTGTCCAGCAGCATCCTCAAATGAGTTATTTTGCTCTGTATTATCTTTGTTCTTTTTTTTTTCTTGTTTGTAGCTTATATTTGATGTTCTATTGCATTGAGATTTCCAGTTTTTATCTTATGTTGGTTGAGCTTCTTTTCATGCGTTAAATACCATCTCATATTGTTTTTCTAGTTGCATGTAGTAACATTTCTCCCCTTGAAACAAATAAAAACAAATAATGACTACATTATGGTATAAAATGTTTTCCTATGTATTTTCAAATCCATAATTTTTAAATGTCATAAAAAAGAAAATTCAGGAGGTGGGGCAAGATGGCGGTGCCAGGAGGACTCTCATTCTGAGCAGCAGCAGCAGGATCAGCACAGTGACCAGCAATCAGAACTCGCGGCCATAAAACACAGTCATTGTGTTTCCCAGGTGAGAGAATACCCTACAGTGGGGGAGTCAATCACCCGGCTAAACCACGGAAGAGATCCCGGTTCTGCCAGACGCTCGGCTGCCAGCCGCCAGCCCCAGCCCCAGCCCCAGCCCAGAGCCACAAGCCAGTGTCTCTGGTCATGGTCCCAGACTGAACCGTGGGCACCACACTATCAGAGACTGGAATTTTCAGTCGAGAGATAACCCCACAGTACAGGAAACGATTGGGACCGACCTTAGGTCACCCAGATATACCCTGGAAAAGACTCAGGTTCCACGGGAGCCCCAGGAGCCAGCCCAGAGCCAGAGCTGGGACCCAGGCTCCGGCAAAGAGCCCTGCCTGCCTGTGAGCCTGATTCGCCGCCTGAGATAGAACTGTGGGCACCAGGGCACCAGCGAATGAGTTTCCCTGTCCTGTGCAAACACACAGGGAGGGAAACGGCTGATCTGATCTCAGAGCATTCAGCAGACACCCCCACCCCGAAAAGGTCTCAGGAAAATTACCCAGTTTAGGCAGACACCCACGCTCCCAAAGGCTGGAAAGGCAGACACAGGCAGTTTTTGCAAACCAGACAGCTGGTAGAGACTGAGCCGCCATCACTCAGCTGTGCTCCAGACACAGGCACAAACAGTTGCTGCACACCAGATGTCCAACTGGGACACAGCAGCTGATCATTAAATTTACAGCAAGAAACCCAGAAACAGGGCAGCTGTCCTTAGGACTTCCCTGGGTGATAGGAGAACCCTCTCGACTAACAAAGACCACAGTTACCACTCAGGTCTCTATCCCTGAGGTGAGCAGCAGCAACTCCTGAAAAAACACCAGCCATTCAGGGACTATACCCAAAAAGCTGAGAAGACATCCTTCAGGAAAAACCAGCTTTCTGCAAAGGGTATTCTTTCCACCACAGGATCCCGAGGAACCACCAGAAAATAACCCCAAACACTTAAGAGATCACAATGGGTAGAGGCCAGCATAAAAGCTCAAGCAACAAAAGACAGAGCAATATGGCATCTCCAGAACCCAGTTACCCAGGGGCAAGTGGCCCTGGACACCCCAGCATAACTGAAATCCAAGAAGATGACCTAACAACTATGCTCATGAAGATGATGACAGAGGAAACAAATAAGATACATAAAGACATAGAGGAAGATAAACTCAAACAGAATATTGCCATCCGTAAAGAAATAGAGGAAGCTGCAACCAAACAGGTTATGGCCTTTGTAAAGGAAATGCTTAAAGCACTGAATGAAATAAAAGAAACACAGTTGAAGGAACTAAAAGAAAAACAGGAAAGTACAATCAGACAGGTGAAGGAAGTAAACAAAACAACTCAAGACCTGAATATAGAATTGGAAAAATTAAAGAAAACACAAATGGAGGAAATAATGGAGAAGAAGAATCTAGGGAAGAAAACAGGAACTACAGAGGTAAGCATAAGCAAAAGACTATAAGAGATGGAAGAAAGAATCTCAGGTGTAGAAGATACAATGGAAGAAATCAATGTATCTATCAAAGAAAATGTTAAATCCAAAAAATTCCTGACACAGACCGTCCAAGAAACCCAAGACAATATGAAAAGACAAAACCTAAGAATAATAGGTATAGAGGAAAAAGAAGATTCCCTTCTCCAAGGCCCAGAAAATATTTTCAACAAAATCATTGAAGAAAATTTCCCCAAGTTACAAGTGAGGCCAATAAGAATACATGAGGCCTACAGAACACCCAACAAATTTGACCAGAAAAGAAAATCCCCCCGCCACATAATAATCAAAACAGTAAGTATACAGAACAAAGAAAAAACACTAAAAGCTGCAAGGGAAAAAGGCCAAGTAACATATAATGGCAAACCCATTAGAATCACACCTGACTTTTCAACAGAGACTATGAAAGCCAGAAGGGCCTGGACGGATATCATGCAGACCCTAAGAGAACACAGATTTCAGCCTAGGCTACTATACCCCGCAAAACTCTCAGTCCTCATAGACGGAGAAAACAAGATATTCAATGACAAAAACAAATTTCAACAATAACTACACACAAATCCAGCAATACAGAAGACACTGGAAGGGAAAATACAACCCCAAAAAATTAGTTTCTTCCAAGAAAACACAGGAAATAATTAAGCTTACTACAGTAAAACAAAAAGCAAACAAGCACACAACCTGATGACCACAGCCAACATCAAAATCAAGGGATCTAACAGCCACTGGTCATTAATCTCTCTCAACATCAATGGACTCAACTCTCCAAAAAAAAGACACAGATTGACAGAATGGATACGTAAACAAAACCCAGCAATCTGTTGCATGCAAGAAACACGCCTAAGACAAAAAGATAGACATTACCTGAGGGTAAAGGGTTGGAAGACGACTTTCCAAGCAAACGGATCCAAAAAGCAAGCAGGAGTAGCCATTCTAATATCTGATAAAATAGACTTTCAACCAAAATTAATAAAAAGAGATGGGGAAGGACACTTCATACTCATCAAAGGAAAATTCCACCAGGAAGACATCATAATCCTGAACATTTATGCCCCAAATACGAGAGCACCCACATTTGTAAAAGAAACATTGATAAAATTTAAACCACATATAGATCCCCACACATTAATAGTGGGAGACTTCAACACCCCACTCTCAACAAAGGACAGGTCAACAAAACAGAAATTAAACAAAGAAACAATGTCTCTGACAGAGGTCATGAATCAAATGGACCTAACAGACATTTACAGATCTTTACACCCAAACACATAGGAATTTACCTTCTTCTCAGCGCCTCATGGAACCTTCTCCAAAATAGACCATATAGTTGGTCACAAAGCAAGCCTCAACAGATACAAGAAGACTGAAATAATCCCTTGTATCCTGTCTGATCACCATGGAATAAAGCTGGACTTCAACAACAACAGAAATAGCAAAAAGCCTACACACACATGGAAACTGAACAACTTGTTACTAAATGAAAGCTGGGTCAGGGAAGAAATAAAGAAAGAAATTAAAGCCTTTCTAGAACTCAATGAAAATGAAGACACAACATACCCTAACTTGTGGGACACAATGAAAGCAGTGCTAAGAGGAAAGTTCATAGCACTAAGTGCCTTCAAGAAGAAATTCGAGGCAGCTCATTCAAGCAACTTAATGGCCCACTTAAAAACCCTAGAAAAAGAAGAAGCAGACACACCAAAAAGGAGTAGACGGCTGGAAATAATCAAACTCAGGGCTGAAATCAATCAATTAGAAACAAATAAAACAATTCAAAGAATCAATGAAACCAAGAGCTGGTTCTTTGAGAAAATCAACAAGATCGACAAACCCTTAGCCAAGCTAACTAAAAGGCAGAGAGACACCACCCAAATCAACAAAATCAGAAATGAAAAGGGGGACATAACTACAGACACTGAGGAAATCCAAACAATCATTAGGACTTACTTCAAAAGTCTATACTCAACAAAATTTGAAAACCTAAATGAAATGGACAATTTTCTTGATCGATTTGACTTACCAAAGCTGAATCAGGACCAGGTAAATCAATTAAATAGCCCTATATCCCCCAAAGAAATAGAAGCAGTCATCAAAAGTCTCCCATCCAAAAAAAGCCCAGGACCAGATGGCTTCAGAGCAGAATTCTACCAGACCTTCAAAGAAGAGCTAACTCCAATTCTCTTCAAACTATTCCACAAAATAGAAACAGAAGGAACATTACCAAACTCATTCTATGAAGCCACAATCACCCTGGTACCTAAACCTCACAAAGACTCAACAAAGAAAGAGAATTTCAGGCCAATCTCCCTTATGAACATTGATGAAAAAATACTTGACAAAATACTTGCAAACCGAATACAAGAACACATCAAAGATATTATCCACTATGACCAAGTAGGCTTCATCCCAGGTATGCAGGGGTGGTTCAACATATGGAAATCCATCAATGTGATCCACCATATTAACAAACTGAAAGAAAAAAACCACATGATAATCTTTCTAGATGCTGAAAAAGCATTTGACAAAATCCAACATCCATTCATGTTTAAAGTATTGGAGAGATCAGGGATACAAGGCACATATTTAAACATGGTAAAGGCAATATACAGCAAGCCTATAGCCAACATCAAACTAAACGGAGAGAAACTTAAAGCAATCCCTCTGAAATCAGGGACAAGACAAGGCTGCCCACTGTCTCCATATCTCTTCAACATAGTGCTGGAAGTCCTTGCTAGAGCAATAAGACAGTTGAAGGAGATCAAGGGCATACAGATTGGAAAAGAAGAAGTCAAATTATCACTATTTGCAGATGATATGATAGTATATATGAGTGACCCCAAAAACTCCACCAGGGAACTCCTACCACTGATAAACACCTTCAGCAAAGTGGCCGGATATAAAATTAACTCAAAAAAATGAGTAGCCCTCCTATATACAAAAGACAAAAGGGCTGAGAAAGAAATTAGGGAAAAAACACCTTTAACAATAGACACAAATGACATAAGGTACCTCGGAGTAACCCTAACCAAGGAAGTCAAAGTCTGAAAAAAATTTCAAGTCTCTGAAGAAAGAATTAGATGAAGATATGAGAAGACGGAAAGATCTCCCATGCTCATGGCTTGGCAGGATTAACATAGTAAAAATGGCCGTTTTACCAAAAGCAATCTACAGATTCAATGCAATTCCCATCAAATTACCAACACAATTCTTTACAGACCTGGAAAGAAAAATTCTCAACTTCATATGGAATAACAAGTAACCCAGAATTGGTAAAACAATCCTCTACAATAAAAGATGTTCTGGAGGTATCTCCATCCCTGATCTTAAGTTGTACTATAGAGCAACAGTTTTAAAAACTGCATGGTACTGGCATAGAAACAGAATGGTGGATCAATGGAACCGAACAGAGGACCCAGAAATAAACCCACACACTTATGGACACCTGATCTTTGACAAAGATGCCCAAACCATACAATGGAAAAAAGATAGCATCTTCAACAAATGGTGCTAGTCCAACTGGATGTCTACATGTAGAAAAATGAAAATAGATCCATACTTATCACCCTGCACAAAACTGAAGTCCAAGTGGATCAAAGACCTCAACATAAAACCAGACACATTAAATCGGCTAGAAAAAAAATGGGGAATACCCTAGAACTCATTGGTACAGGAGAAAACTTCCTGAATAGAACACCAACAGCACAGGATCTAAGAGCAACAGTCAATAAATGGGACCTCATGAAACTGAAAAGCTTCTGTAAAGCAAAGAACAGCATCATCAATACAAAACGACCTCCTACAGATTGGGAAATAATCATCACCAACCCTTATCTGACAGAGGACTCATATCCAGTATATATAAAGAACTAAACAAGCTGAAAAGCAGCAAACCAAGTAATCCACTTAAAAAATGGGGAACAGAGCTAAACAGAGAATTCTCAATAGAGCAATATCGAATGGC
This sequence comes from Psammomys obesus, assembly GCF_907164565.1. NCBI lineage: Eukaryota > Metazoa > Chordata > Mammalia > Rodentia > Muridae > Psammomys > Psammomys obesus. The sequence goes on along the minus strand of NW_026596244.1, from coordinate 1,534,721 downwards.
AGAGAAGCACTTAAAGAAATGCTCAGCCTCATTAGCCATTAGGGAAATGCAAATCAAAACGACCCTGAGATTTCACCTTACACCCATGAGAATGGCCAAGATCAAAAAGTCAAGTGACAACACATGCTGGAGAGGTTGTGGAGAAAGGGGAACCCTCCTCCATTGCTGGTGGGAATGTAAACTTGTACAACCACTCTGGAAATCAATCTGGTGCTTCCTCAGACAACTAGGAATAGCGCTTCCTCAAGACCCAGCCATACCACTCCTAGGCACATATCCAAAAGAGGCTCAAGTACACAAAAAGGACATTTGCTCAACCATGTTTGCAGCAGCTTTATTTGTAATAGCTAGAAGCTGAAAACAACCCAGTTGCCCCTCAACTGAAGAATGGATGCAGAAATTGTGGTACATCTATACAATGGAGTATTACTCAGCAATGAAAAATAAGGAAATCATGAAATTTGCAGGTAAATGGTGGGTGGGACCTGGAAAGGATCATCCTCAGTGAGTTGTCCCAGACGCAAAAAGACACACACGGTATATACTCACTCATATAGACTTACAAGGTAGGACAAGCCCACTAAAATCTATGCATCTAAAGAAACCAAGCAAGAGAGAGGATCCTAACTAAAATGTTCAATCCCCACCTGAAAGGCAAAGAGGATGGACATCAGAGGAAGAAGGAAACAGGAAACAACCTAGGAACCTGCTACAGAGGGCCTCTGAAAGCCAGAAGAAGAAAACAGGAAACAAACCAGGAACCTACCACAAAGGGCCTCTGAAAGCCTCTGCCCTGCAGACTATCAAAGCAGATGCGGAGCCTGATGGCCAACTGGTAGACAGAGTGAATGGAATTTTATGTAAGAAGTGGGAAATAGTAAGAGCTGGAGAGGACAGGAACTCCACAAGGAGAGCAACAGAACAAGAAAATTTGAACACAGGGAACTTCCCAGAGACTCATACTCCAACCAAGGACTATTCATGGAGATTACCTAGAACCCCTGCACAGATGTAGCCCATGGCAGGTCAGTGTCCAAGTGGGTTACATAGTAATGGGAAGAGGGACTGCCTCTGACATAATCTGATTGGCCTGCTCTTTGATCACCTCCCCCCTGAGGGGGGAGCAGCCCCTACCAGTCCACAGAAGAGGACAATGCAGCCACTTTTGATGAGAACTGATAGACTAAGATCAGAAAGGAGAGGAGAACCTCCCCTATCAGTGAACTTGAGGAGCGGCATGCATGCAGAAACAGGAGGGACGGTGGGATCGGGAGGGGAGGAGGGAGGGGCTTATGGGGGGATACAAAATGAATAAAGTGTAATTAATAAAAAATAAAAATAAAAAAAGAAAATTCATTGTTTTTCTTAACTTTTCTGCATGCAAATCTTGAAACATCAATTTTGCTTCTTTAAAGCCACTTAATGGAAATATTTTATTAAATTTCAATGTGTGCTCACACTCCCCCTTTCTTATGACCTCAATACCTTTGCTCATATAGAATTAGCACAAGGGTTATCTTGAACCACAGGATTTCATGCTTTATACAAGATAAAATAGTTGTTCCCTCTCATTTCTTTGAAGAAGGGCAAATGAACATCCAATGATGATTTAAAGAATGAGATTCCCATCCAAAGGACAATTTTAAATTGGTTTCTTAGCACAACAAACTTTTCTGTGGTCAAGTGATTTTTTTTTTTAAATTTAAGTTAGTAATGAAATAGGCGATATTAATTTGTAAAGTGATAGATTCTAATAGCTTTATAATGATTATTCAATTTCAAAAGCAGTTGAGTTAAATATCGTGAAATGGGGAAATTTTCTCATGTTATCTGTGTCTAATGATATCACAAAGGTCCAAAAAGATAAAAGGGAAATGAGAGACTCAAAGAAAGAAATGAACAATGAATGAAGAGAACAGGGACGAAGAGAGAATTTAAAGGTGCTGACCTGCTGACTTTAAAGATGGAGGAAGGTACAGGTGCTCAGAAGGAGGGAGAGAGCTGCCTTTTACATGTTCCAAAGGCAAAGAAATGGATTCTTTTATAGAACTCAGGATGAATGTATGTCTGTGAACACACTGAAGCTAGCCCCTAGGAGACTTCAAACTCCAAGAAAAGTTTGTACGTATGGGTTACATCTTCAACAGGGAATAATACAGGAGGTGGGAAATGAATGCAAAGGGCAAAGCAAATTCGAACTGAGAGCGAAAATGGAAAAAGGGACTGTGATGTAGAAATGAGATAGAGATGGTTTTATAAAGTTGCAGGACAGAAAGTTTTTCTGGGAAGCTGTAGACTTGCCAATAGTAGATAGTGTAAGAGGCATCTCTGCATGTCAAAGATACATTTTCTGTTTTTATTGAAGCATCAACAGATGTCATAGCTTAAGGTGTTGTAGTATTTGCTTTTTACTTTTTTTATACAAAACATACTTTAAGGTGAAGATAGTGAAGAGATTAGGGCGCCAGGTCGTGAAATGGTGATCATTTGAAGGTACATTCTGAGTGAGCAGACTGGCACCTGTTGGTCATTTGCTTCATTGGAGGTGCACTGCACCATGAAAGATCTTGTGTGACTTTTCCCTATTGTGCAATTTCAAGTGTATTTGGAAAGTTATTCATAATATTTCATAGCTTATATTATCTTATTAATGATTAATGATTTTTAATATATTAATGATTTTTTTCAGTCTCCTGGCTTTCTACATAGCACCAGCTTACAAATCCATTCTTCTGCAGCAAATGATAGTTACATTCAAGCTTCCTCTTTGTTATATATACATTTTCAAAATCACACAAGAAACTTTGGAAGTAATGTACTGTCTTTCATTTCAAGTTGCTACTTTTTAATTCACCTAACAGTGCTTTGTGTTTTATTGTTACATCTAATCTTGCAATCCAATGTAGGTGCTGTCTTCTTTTGACCTTTGCTCACCATGAAGGTGATTTTTTTTTTCTGCTAACTAACATGTACTATTACAGAAACCATGTCAATGTGCTGGTTGGGTCTCCAGGGCTAGACTGTCTTCCTACTAAAATGCTGGAGTCTGCCAGCAGAATCAAACAGTTCTTGAGCGGAGTGAGGATTGGAAGAAAATTAAAAAACCGGCCCACTACACATGGGATCTGTTCAAGAGGGCTCCCACTAGAAACTGTTGCACAGGTTTGTTCCATAATCAGAGCAAAGCACCTCAGTACAATGAAGGGGTTCGTGGAGAAATCAAACTTATTTACCTCGACCACCTGTCTGTGTGATCCTCACACAAATAAAAGGAAGCCAAACGGCCTGCTTATAAATCATCTTCTCCTCTATTACCTAAATTTCATTCACAATAAACGTGTTCTATTAATATTTTGATTCTTTTAATGACATTATTACCAAAATACCTAATTAACAAATTTAAAAAATTGTCATTGGTGTCTTCTTTCCTTTGAATCTGAAATGAATATTCACAAAGTATCCTCTTTTTTTTGTAAATTTAAATGATTCCATGAGGCTGGCCAGTTTTCTGCAGATGTGTGGCCATCATCTCATTTTGTTTATTTCTTTCCACGTTACCATTAATCAATAGAGCTATTCTCCACTGAATAGTCTCCCATGGTCTTATGGAACGTAAAGATCACATTGGTGCCTTGCTAAAATAACACTGTATGATCACATTGTACATAGAGCCAAACTCAGACTTCCCTACTAGCAATACAAGGCTCTGCATGATCTGCCCCTTGTTTCATCCCCAGGCTCATGTCAAGGTCTAACTTATTTCCAGTTTTATTCTCATCATTTCAGCTTTTACAGCACAATGAGCCATTTTCTGTGGGAAATCCTCCACTTATCTTTAGGGTCCTTGTGTGGAATGGTTTCCTTTTAGTTTTTACTTGACTGCTTTCATCTAACACTAAAGTCTTTATTTCAAGTTTCAGGGAGGCATTCTCTGTATACCACCATAAAGCCTGACCTCACACAATTATCTTTCTCTGCTTCAGGCTCCAGTGTTTTTTGTTTTTTTTTTTTCTTTTTGAAAAAAATTCTCAGTTTCTAGCTACAGTGCATATCTCTTTTCTTATCTTTTAATTTGGTTTCTGTGCTGAAAGAGAAATTGTGCATGTTTCATTTTTCAATGAATATACTGTCAGCAGTGTCTAATACATGTAAACACTCAGTAATGGTTTGTGGGGAAGAAAGTGAAGCATTAACTTTCTTCCATTGCATTTGTTTTTCACATCAACAAAATGATAAATATTGCCCCATGAGAATTCTTACACAGTTCCTCATTTCATTTTACATTCCTCACATCGTCAAATATGCACTCTTGCATAGAGAATCATTTATGCCAGCTACCTGAACCACTGATTTTATCCCATCAAGATTTTTCCATTTCTTTTTCTATCCTAGTTTTTCTGCATTCCTCAGAGACTGCTTGCTTGAATTTTAAAGAATCTTTAAAACAAATTTATTTACTCTATTCTCATCATGTTAATTTTTACACAATTCTTTTATAATATCTGTTTTTGTATACTAGTTTTTAGTACTTTTTGTCACCTGACGTGTATTCTGTCCTAAGAGTCACCAGCAAGCATATCAAAATAAAAAAGGTTTACTACTACGTACAAGTCCCTTTCAGTGTTTATTCTAGTTAGACACTCTGCACTATTTAACTCAGTCATGCTGCAGAACCAAGAAGGTTGTTATAGTAAATACTTTTTTTAAGACAAATCATAATAATGTAATAACTAAATACCTTTAAATAGGACAAGTGTATTACCCCACATATTTTAACGTATGTTAAAAGTCTACACTAGTTAGTTTTATGTCAGTTTGACACAGGTTGTAGACATCAGAGAGGAGGGAACACCAATTGAGAAAAGGCCTCCAGAAAAGCTGTAGGCAAGCCTGTAGAACATTTTCTTATAATTAGTGATTAATATGGTAGGGCCTAATGCATTGTAGGGCCACTCCTTGGCTGGTTCTATATGAAAGCAGGCTAAGAACCCCATAAACTGAAAGCCAGTAAGCAGCACCTTTCCATAGTCCCTGCATCAGCTTCTGCTCCTAAATTCCTTCCCTGTTTGAGCTTCTGCTGTGACTTCTTTCAAGAATGGATGGCTTTATGTTGAGGTCTTTGATCCACTTGGATTTTAGTTTTGTGCAGGGTAAAAAGTATGACTCTAATTGCACTTTTCTATATGTAGACATCTGGTTAGACCACCACACATTTGCTGAAGATGACACACTAAATTTGTTAGAAGAAAAAGTGGGGATGAGCATTGAACTCATTGGCACTGGAGAAAAATTCCTGAACAGAACACCAACAGCACAGGCTTTAAGATCAACAATCAATAAATGGGACCTCATGAAACTGAAAAGATTCTGTAAGACAAAGGACACTGTTGTCGAAACAAAACGGCAGCCTACAGATTGGGAAAGGATCTTCACCAACCCTTTATCTGACAGAGGGCTAAAATCCAGTATATATAAAGAACTCAAGAAGTTAAAAAACAACAAATCAAGTACTCCAATTTAAAAATGGCATACAGAGCTAAACAGAATTTCAAAAGAGTAATATTGAATGGCAGAGAAACACATAAAGAAATGTTCAACATCTTTAGTCATCAGGGGAATGCAAATCAAAATGACACCAAGATTTTACCTTATACCCATCAGAATGGCTAAAATCAAAAACTCAAGTGAAAACACTTGCTGGAGAGGATGTGGAGAAAGGGGAACCCTTCTCCACTGCTGGTGGGAATGTAAACTTGTACAACCACTTTGGAAACCAATCTGGCCCATTCTCAGAAAATTAAAAATAGCGCTTCCTCAAGATCCAGCCATACCACTCCTGGGCATATACCCAAAATATGCTCAAGTACACAAAACGGACATTTGTTCAACCATGTTTGTACCAGCTTTATTCGTAATAGCCACAAACTGGAAACAACCCATATGTCCCTCAGTGGATAAATGGATACAAAAATTGTGGTACATTTACACAACAAAATACTATTCAGCAATTAAAAACAAAGAAATCATGACATTTGCAAGCAAATGGTGGGAACTAGAAAAGATCATCCTGAGTGAGGTGTCCCAGAAGCAGAAAGACACAGGTGGTATATACTCAGCTTATATGTGGATATTAACATATACTATAGGATAAACCTAAAGAAGTGAAGCAAGAAAAAGGACCCTGGATAAGATGATCAATCTTCACTCAGAAAGGCAAATGCAATAGACATCGGAAGAGGGAAAAAACAGGGAACAGGACAGGAGCCTACAACAGAGGGCCTCTGAAAGATCTACCCAGCAGGGTATCATAGGTATCCCAGCAGGGCTGAGATTCATAACCAAACTTTGGACAGGTTACAGAAAATCTTATGAAAGAGGGGGGAGATAGAAAGAAATGGAGGGGACAAGGAGAGCAACAGAACCAAAATATCTGGGCACAGGGGTCTTTTCTGAGACTGATACTCCAAACAAGAACCATGCATGGAGATAACCTAGAACCCCTCAGAGATGTAGCCCATGGAAGCTCAGTCTCCAAGACGGTTCCCTAGTAATGAAAAGAGGGGACATCTTTGACACGAACTCAGTGGCTGGTTCTTTGATCACCTCCCGTTGAGCGGGGAACAGCCTTACAAGTCAAACAGGAAGACAGTGCAGGCAGTCCTGATGAGATCTGATAGGCTAGGATCAGATGGAAGGGGAGAAGGACCTCCTCTATCAGTGGACTTGGGAAGAGAAGACGGAGGGTGGGTGGAATTGGGAAGGGTCAAGGGATGGGGCTATCACTGAGACACAAATTGGATGAATTATAATAAATAAAAAATTTTAAACTTACAAAAAAAAACATAAAAGAATGGATGGCACTGTGGGAGCCAAATAAATGCTTTCCTCCTTCATTTTTATTTATTTATCTATTTTTTGGTTATGGTGTTTATCATAGAAACACTGACTCAGATAGAATCTAAGCAGGGTTCAAATTCATTCTCCACTTTACACTGTCCCAAGGCTGATATCAAAGTGTCAGCAAGGCAGTATTCCCATTTTAAGATTCCAGAAGACAAGGTTTCATTTACATTTCATTCAGGTTCTTGGTACAATGTTTTACCTCCGTGTATTTGCCCTGAAACATTCTTGGTTAGAGGCTTCCTCTTGGTCTAGAGGCAGTCTTCCTGTTATTGCCAAAGATTTGTTTATCATGACTGCTTGGGGAAGCTCCAGCTTCATGGTAACATGAAATCTTGTATCAGCTAAGCTAATGTTAAGGGTATCGCATTGTTTCCCTTCTGTCATTAGCTAATAGTTAGAAGATACTTGAAATCCCCGCATTCCATTGTTGTGATTATAATTTTGGGATTGAATGACCTATTGCTAGTCTCCAAAGCACTACCATCCAGGTCATTCATGAAAATCATACCTTCACAGTCTATATTTTTTTCAAAGAAATTACTAGGTTATATGGATATATAAAAATAAAACAAAGGAATAAAAGTCATTTCCTGACATATATAAAAACTATAGCTATCTCTGGGAGCAAAATCAAGGTTATTGTGTTTATATTGGGACTGACAAAGTTAATATGGAAATTAAAGAGAGAAAAAACCCCTAACTTCTACAAAAGCATAATTATTTTTGAATCAGAAGAATTGAAGTACACCAGTCTTTCCTCAAGTGCAGAGACAGGGGCCTTAGAGCGTTAGAATTCAGGAAAGGAAACATTGGAGGCTAAAAGGTTTATCAGTAGTTCCAAATCCTAGTGATGCCAGGGACATTCTCATACATTCGTATGTTGTCTTTCTTGTCAGGAAGGTAATCTTATGAACATGCTGAGTCAGGAGTTTCTCCACTTCTCTGAGGTAGCTTGTTTTAGGACATTGACCATTCAGTTATGTCTTAAAATTTCAGAAGACATTTAGAGATACGTTAATATGCAATATAAAAAAATATTTTCTATGTTCTTAAAGATGACTAACAACTCAGGAGATACCATTTACAGTGTCGGCTACTATTTGTAGAAAATATGCTGCTAACAAATGAAAGATTCCTTCCACAATTGACATATATGAAAATATTTTCATTCAAATAGTTCTTCAGTTTCCAATTTGACCTCATCAATGAAACTCCAGATTAGAGTTCATAGTACTTGCAACCAGTGATTCTTGTTTTTCTTGGAACAAAACAAAGCAAAACAACAACAACAATACCTTAAAACTGTGATCACTATTAAAAACCAGATTCCTGTTAGCCTTCCTCAGTTAGGCGACCCTCCAGGCTATCTGAACATATAATGAAGCATTTACTTGCCTGATGCATTTATTTTTCAAGTAAAAAATAACTAGTTTTGGATAGGAATAAAGCAAAATAAGCTAATTTATTTTCATCTCCCTATGCTCTTCCTTGTAAGTGAGTAGTGGTGACCATTGATCTTGTTCCCAGTTTTCAGTTGTCTTAAATTGGGAGACACATACAGAACAAAGTTTTGTGTGTGTGTGCATGGGTGTTGATGAGAGAAAATAAACCTAAGCCAGAGACTGCAGGTGGCTGAGAATGCCTAAGTGTTTGTCACAAAATTCCGGTTGGTACAAGCCATTGATTACCAGCACCAAAGTGGAAAAGGAGATATCTGAATAGTTTATTTTTAAAGGGAGATTTATTCTGGTACCTTGTCTAACCATTAGAGAGGTATATGGAATTTTAATTAATCATATCTATAGACTGAACAAATACATCTAGTGAGGAAGGTGAGATTTGTGAGGGTCATCACCATATCACAATACGATAGATAACGTCATACAATAAGAAAACTTGCAAAAGACACTATGTGAGAGGCAGAAAATAGAAGAGGAAGGTCTCTGATTACTTACTTTGCAAAACATAGTGGCAGTAGTAAACCTGGTCCTTTAAAGTTATATTAATCTTTTCAGAGGATTGTAACATCATGATTTACATTTATTTTATTTTTTATGTTATTTTTTATTTTATTGAAAATAGATTTTTTGATACAATATATTCTGATTATAGTTTTCTCTCCCTCTATTCCTTGTGGTAGCCATGCAGCATCTGCAGAGAATAGCATATGAGTTCTTCACTGATGGGACTCCATGTGGCGAGGCCCATAGAAACCTTTTTCCTCTTGGCAAGGATCTATGATCAGTTTTGGTGGCTTTTAGTCTTATTACCTAGATAGCACCTGTCACAAGCTCTTCTTGCTTTCATTGTGCTGTTTATACTCAGAGTGATATTTAGTTTCACCTTGTCAGTCATGGACAGGCCAGGATCACATAGGCTGAAAGCCCCACCCATGTTTGTTTGTTTTTTTTTTTTTTTTTCAAAACTCTTTCCAGAGGTAAACCCCTCCTCTCCTCCCTCTACCTCGTTTGTGCCCATTAATCCTGTGTACTTGGGGGCTCAAAAGCATGACCCTAGGAAACACATCTACAGTCACACTGAGTGAGCCTACAGCCGGGTGAGAGCAGTGTGTCCTGTTTGTATAACTGTTCTGGGGAAGTTGTGCTTGACTGACTGAGACTTAGACAAGGGAGAAGGTGTGTCTGAACAATAGACTTAAAAACTGGTTCTTGAAAAGATGATGTATGGGTGTATATTAGGAAAGGTTGTTTGGCACAATTAGCGTGTCTCTGTCTGCAGTTTAAAAATATTATGATAAAAGGGTGATATTTGGTGACTGAATTTATACCTATAACTGGTTAATCTGTCTCTCACTTTGCACAACTATGTAATTGCATTTGCTTCCAGCTGGGTATGTGCTCATGTCCATAGGACCTGCCTGGCCAGATATTTATTTTTGGCTTGCTAACATTGTGCTTTGTAGTACAAAATACAGTTGGGGATGACTTACCAGTGGGAGGAGGAAGGAGGAAGGGAAATTCTTGAGGGGAAACATAGCAATGATGGGGCTTTTGTAACTCTGATGTTATGAGTTCTTCCAAAAATAATAACACTGCCCAGGCAATCCCCCTTATGATTGTACAAATAAAGACTACTCGAGCTATTCAGAGGCCACTTGCTTGAATGTCAACTGGTGGTCAGTGTCTTCATTTTTGCTGACATCACACATCCATCCTCAGCTGCAGGACACTGCTATAGTGCTGGTCACCAGCATACTCCTCCCAATTCCTTCCCTACATTCCATTTTTGTCTCCCGTTAGAAAACAAAAAGGCCTGCTTGGTTATGACAGATGTTCTTTTCGATGTGTTTTTGGATTCAGTTTGTGAGGGTTTTTTTTTACTTAAATTTTTATTCTTTATACATTAATTACAGTTTATTCATTTTGTGAAGTTTTTATTAAGCTTTTTTGCATCTATGTTCATAGGGAAATTGGTCCGTGATTCTCTTTCTTTGTTGAGTCTTTGTGTGATTTAGGTATCAGGGTGAATGTGACCCCATAAAATGAGTTTGGCAGTGTTGCCTCTGTTTCTATTTTGTGGAGTAATTGGAGGAGTACTGGTGCTAGATATTCTTTGAAAGCCTTGTAGAACACTGTGCTAAAATCATTTGGCACTAGGCTTTTTTTTTTTTTTTTTTTGGAAACTTTTAATAATGGCTTCTATTTTCTTTGGGGTTATAGGTCCATTTAAAGTTGTTCGTTGGATCTTGGTTTAATTTTGTCACCTGTCGAGAAAATTAACTATTTCTTTTAGATTTTCCAATTTTGTAAGGTTCAGGTTTTAAAGGATTTCCTGATGACTTTAAAAAAAATATATTGCCTTAGTGTTCATTGTTATATTCCCCATTTCATTTCTGATTTTTGTTAATTTGGATATACTCTTTCTGCCTTTTAGTTAGTATTAATAAGAGTTTGTCTATCTTGTTGATTTTTTTTTTCAAAGAACTAGCCTTTCTTTCATTGATTCTTAGTATTATTTTTCTTTGTTTCTATTTTTTGGAATCCAGGCCTCAATTTTATTATTTCTTGCTGTCTCTCCTCTTAGGTGTGCTTATTTGTTGTTGATCTAGAACTTTCAGGTGTGCTGTTAAATGGCTAATATTAGCTCTCTCCAGTTCAGGTGTGTAGGCACTTAGTGCTGTAAGCTTCCCTCTCAGCTTCATTCTCATAGCATTTCATCAGTTGGGTATGTTATATATTCATTTTCATCGAATTCTAGGAAGTCTTTGTTTTATTTTGTTTTGTTTTGTTTCTGTCTTGACCCTTTTTTTATTCAATAGAGAATCATTCAGTTTCCATGCATTTGTAGGCTTTCTGTTGTTTCTGTTGTTGTTGAAATACTGCTTCAGTCTGGTGGTCTGATAGAATGCAGGGCTTATTTCAATTTTTCTTGAATATGTTGACACTTTCTTTGTGATCATGTGCATAGCCAACTTTGGAGAAAGTTCTTTGAGTTGCTGAGGAGAGGGTATATTATTTTGAGTTTGGGTAAAATATTCTGCAAATATCTGTAAGGTTTATTTGGTTTATAATGTCTGTTGTCTCCAGTATTTTTCTGTTTAGTTTTGGCTGGATGACTTATCTGCATGTGAGAGTGTGGTATTGAAGTCTCCCGCTATCAATGAGTTAAGGGCAATGTGTGATCTAACTTTTAGTAAGGTTTTATCTTGTCTTGTTTGTTTGTTTTTACAAATGTGTATGCCATTTCATTTGGAGCATAGATGCTAAGAACCAAAAAATGATCTTGGTGGACTTTTCCTTTTATTGGTATAAAGTGTCCTTTTCTGACTTCATTCATTTTGGTTTGAAGTCTATTTTGTTTGATATTAAAATAGGTCCTATCAGTGGACCAGGAAAAGGGCATAGGGGGAGAAGAGGGAGAGAGGGTGGGTTTTTGAGAAGAGGGAGGGGGCCTCAGCCAGAATACAAATTGAATAAATTGTACTAAATGATAATAAGAATAACAAAAGAAAGAAAAACATCTATACAGTCTTGCTTGGGAGGTCCATTTCCTCTATCCCAGAGATGGAGGGATGTTATAACACATGAAAATCAAGGCAGAGGCTGGCCCATGTGTGTCCTGCTCTGTTCTGCTGTCTCCATGGAAGTAGGCCTCTGCCACAGTCCGCCAGATCTTGGCCAAGCCAAGAAGCATCCTAGCTTGATCTCGCTCTTCAGATTTACTGGAGCAGGAGGTACTGGAGCAGCCTGATATGCGTTGTGCTTGGCACTGTTCAATCCACATGTTAGCTGGGGCAGGAAGAGGAATTCAGAGCCTTGGAACAACTGTGTCCCAATGAGCAGTACACATTCTATTCAGGGAATGCTGACTACAGAAACCTGAGGAAAGAAGGCTCTGACTTCTTAACCATGAAGTTCACCATAAAGCTGCTTTCAGCAGCCATCCACACTGTTTTCCATTTAACCAGAAATATTTCTCTCAATTCATGAAATTAGGTTGATTTTTTGGAGTTTATTATGCTGATGAATAAATCTCTGAAACTCAAAAAAAAGGAAAAAAGAAAAAAATAAACAATCCACCATATAAACAAACTGAAAGAAATAAAAAAAAAACATAAACATCTCATTAGATGTTGAAAAAGCCTTTGATAAAATGCAATACCTCTTCATGATAAAATTCTTAGAGAGAGTAGAAATGCAAAGAACATATCTCAAAATAATAAAGGCAATTTACAACAAGCCTTTAGCCAATGTCAAAATAATTGGAAAGAAACTCAGAGTTTCCACTAAAATTATGAACAAATCTGTCCACTCTTCAAATTTCTCAGTGTAGTACTTGAAGCTTTAGCTAGATTCATGTTACAATACACAGACCCAAAAAAACTAAGTAATAAGGAGGACTTTAAGGAGAAAGCATGGATCTCTATTAAAAAAAAAAAAAAGATTTTATGGATGGATGGGGGAGGGGAGATTAATTGAGCAGGTGGAATGAAGAAAGTAAGGAAAGAGATGACAGGAATTGGAGGGCATTTGTGGGAGTTGTTGGGGGAAACCTAGTCCAGGAGAAACTTTCAGGATTCCTCAAGGCTGACTCCGGTGAGGACACCCTATAATGGAGGATACAGAGCCCAAACTGGCTATCTTCTATAACCATGGAACTCCCAGTGGTGGGACAGGGACACCAACCTGCCCAAAAAACCTTCAACCTCAACTCTATCCTGCCTGGAAGATGTTCTGGAGCAGTGGAGGCACAGATTTTGGGGAATGATAAACCAATGTCTGGTCTAATTTGAGGCCCATGCCATGAAACGAAGACCAGGAACTGAGAGCTGGACAACCCAGAGAACCCAGAAAAAAAAAATCAGTAAAATGATTCCTGATGATATTCTGATTTATAATTCAGTGCCTATCCCAATTGTCATCAGAGAGACTTACTCCAGCTGCTGATGGGAGCAGATGCAAAGATCTGCAGACAAATATGAAGCAGAGGGGTGGGGGTGGGGGTGCCCAAATTGGAAATTTTCATCAGGTCCCTCCCTTTGGAGCGTGAGAAATCTCAAAGAAGAGATGGATGAAAAACTTAGGAGACAGAGGGGTCAAGAACAGCAGGAGAACATGGCCCACAGAATCAACACTGACATGCAGTCACAGAGCCTGCGTGGAACTGTGCTTGGTTTAAAAATGTTTTGGTTGCTTGCTTGGTGTTTTTGGGGAGCTTCTAAGATTGGGAGTGGGGGTGTCTCTGACTGTTTTGCCAGTTGTTGGGTCTCCTTTCCTCCTACTGTGTTGCCATACCTAACCTAGTCTTCTTAAATTTTTTATTATTAGTTACATTTTATCAACTCTGTATCCCAGCTGTATCCCACTCCCTCATTCCCTCCCAATCCCACCCTCCCTCCCTCATCTCCTCCCTGTCCCTTTCCAAGTCCACTGATTGGGGAGGACCTCCTCCCCTTTCATCTGACCCTGTTTTATCAGGTATCTTCAGAACTGGCTGCAAAGTCTTCCTCTGTGGACTAGGAGGACTGCTCCTCCCTTGGGGGGTGGGGAGGTCAAAAAGACTGCCATTGAGTTCCTGTCAGAAATAGTCCCTCTTCCCCTTACTATGGGAAACCAATTGGTTATTGAGCTACCACAGGCTACATCTGAGGAGAGGTTCTAGCTTATATCCATACATGATCCTTGGTGGAGTGTCAGTCTCAGAAAAGACCCCTGTGCCCAGATATATTTGGTCCTTGTGGAGCTCCTATCCTTTTCATGTCATACTAACTCCCCTTCTTTCATATTATTTCCTGCACTCTGCTCAAGTTTTGGTTATGAATCTTAGTATCTGCTTTGATAGACTGCTAGGTAGAGTTTTTCAGAGGCCCTCTGTGGTAGGCTCCTGTCCTGTTACTTGTTTTCTCCTATGTCCAATGCACATCCCATTTGTCTTTCTAAGTGAGGATTGATCATCTTACCCCGGCTCCTCTTTCTTGTTTATATTCTTCAGGTGTATAGATTTCATTATGTTTATCATATCTTGTAGGTCTATATAAGTGAGTATATACCATGTGTGTCTTTCTCCTTCTGGGATACCTCACTCAGAATGATCTTTTCTAGATCCCACCATTTGCCTGCAAATTTCATAATTTCCTAACTTAGTCTTATTTTAATTTGTTACGTTGTGTTTGCTCGATATCTCTGGAATGCCTGCTTTTTTTTCTGAAGCAAAATGGAGGAGTAGTGTATCTTGGGGGAGGGGCGATGGGGGTGTTGCGGGCAGCAGGGTGGGTGAAAACTGTGGCTGGGATGGATTGTATGAAAGAACAAAAGCACCTGTGCTTACTTACTAAGCCAAGGTAAGTAAGCAAAGTAAGCTGATACGGCAAAAGTTTTAAACCAGGCTGGTTAGAGGGGCCATAGCAAAACTGAGGCTGTGAAAGTTTTACTGAGAACAATCTGACATTTTTTATACCCCATCAGAAACAGAATATAGTGGCCATTGACAGTATCAATATAGTTGTAGTTTCCAGGATACAATGAAGCTTGCCAACTTTTCAGGACATCCAAGATTAATGTCTAAGACCAACTGTACTGTCAAGTTTTTATGCTGCATTTACTTTTAAGGGACCATGCAGAGAAACACAAAATGACCTGAAAACTTCACTGCCCGAGGGAACTCAGCACACAGGAGCCAAGGACTCTAACCTGAAAAACCTATGATGCATGCCTCTCAAAGGAGCTGTGCCAGGACAACTCCATCGTTTCCTGCAAGAAAAGTAAAAAAAAAAAAAAAAAAAGACTCTAAGATCTAATAAAATAAAATACAAACATCACAATTAGATAAAACAAACAGAAGTAATAGAGGCATAAAAAGCAAAATAAACATATACAGACACAGAGACCCACTTGTTCGCACACCTGGGATTCCCCCAAATAACACACACACATGCACAGCAGAAGCCAAAAAGGATTTGTAGAAAAAAAAATCCCTGACATGAAGCTATGAGACAAGGAACTTCGAAAGGTTCCACAGAGTTTATTTCCTGTGTGCTATCCACTGCTTTGCACGTGGACTACAACTAAGAGTAATTTGTTTCCCCACTGTGTCTACCTTGAAGAAAAACAAATTTTCATTTGCAAGTGGCATTCTCTGCATCATGTCTTGCTGTGGTCTCTGTATTTGTTCCCACCTGCTGCAGAAAGAAACTTCTTGGATGATGGCTGAGCAAGGTACTGATCCATGGTTATAGCAGACTATCAGGGGTCATTTTATGGCTATGTTCTTTTTAGTAGAAACTGGAAGTTAGTCTCACACCAGGTCTCTGGGCTCACTAGTTTCAGTTTCTTAGTCATCCAATGAGTGTCTGGTATGGCTTCTGTCTCCTGGGGTTGACTTTCTGTCACATCAGGTATTGGTTAGTTATTCCCAGTAGCTTTGTACCACCATTGCGTGATCATGTCTTGCAGGCAGGACAACAGTGTAGATTACAGGGTTTGTAGCTCGGCTGGTGTCTATGTTTCTCCTTTGGTAGCGAGCCTGTAGCAGCGAAGAATAGGTACATTTCAGCTCGACTTCTCCATGTTCAATGAGTTGCAGAGATGTTGTCTTAAGCAATTGGGCCTTGCCCCCATAAGCCTGTGAATAGAAACTTATGTTCTTGTGTTGCCTGGGGTTTCCCATTGGACCAAATTGGCCAACAACTCAATTAGAGGTAACCCATCCCTCACGGTGGAATCTTAATGATAAGATGTCATGTTGGCGCTCTGCCTTCTCCATTATGTGATGATTTTATTTAGATCATATTCATATAGTTATATGTTTTAGAAAGCTTCTGTTGTATTAGGTCACCCATCAAATGGCCCTGAGTTTTTGCTTTTTCATTGTATAGTCTCTGCTTTATCTCCAACTTCACTCCCTACTTAAGCCTCCTGTTTCAGGACCCCTGTAAACAGCCATAACTATATATTTTATTTCATTTTCCTAGGAAAGTCAGTTTGTCCCCCTCATACTTTATATCTAAAATCTGTGGTTTTGCATACTGTACCTTGTTTACCATTGATTTATCAGCTAATACAGACTTATAAGTGCGTATGCATCATCTTTGTCTTTCTGAGTTTGAATTACTCCTCCAGGAAGATTTTTTTTTTCTAGTTCCATCCATTTACCCGTGAATTTCAAGACTGCATTTTTTAACAGCTGAATAATCCTCCATTCTGTAAATGTACCATGTTTTCTTTATCCATTCTTTGGTTGATGGACATCTAACTTTGGTTCCAGTTTCTGGCAATTATGAATAAAGAAAGGCACAAAGAACAAAGTCGAGTAAGTGATCTTAGATTATATGCCCAAGAGTGGTATAGCTGGACCTTAAGGTAGATTGATTCCACCATCTTCATGAGGAAAGAGTACACAGATTTTCAGAATGGCTTTACAAATTTGCACTCCTTCCATCAATGGAAGACAGTTGCCCTTACTCCACATCCTATCCAGCATGAATTGCTATGCATTATGTATTCTGATATCATTGTAGGAGGTGTAAGAGAAAGTCACAAAGTAGTTTTGATTTGCATTTTTCCAATGATTAAGTATGTCGAACATTTCTTTAATTGTTTCCCTGACATTTTAGTTTCATCTATTGACAATTATTTGTTTAGATCTGTACCCCAGTTTTTAATTATGTTGTTTGTTTTCTTAACATCCATGTTTTTGAGTTCTTTATATAATTTGGATATGAGCCCTCTATCTGGCCTATAGTTATTTAAACTAAAAAGGAATCCCATTATGCAGCTTGATGTTTTGTCTGAAAAACAGTATTCTTTTGGATGGCAGAAACTTTTCAATTTCATGAAGTCTCATTTATTAGTTGCTGATTTTAGTACCTGTACTACAGGTGATTTGTTCAGAAATTCTTTTCCTCTGCTAATGAATTACAGCCTATTCCCCACTTTATCAAATTCTTTATATCTGGGTTTGTGTTCAGGTCTTTGATCCATTTAGAGTTGAATTTTGGGCTGAATGATAAGTGTGGATCTATTTGGATCTTTCTATCTGCAGCCTACCACTTTGATCAGCACCATTTGTTGAAGATGCTATCTTTTCCCCCCAGTGCATATTTCTAGCTTCTTTGCCAAAATACAAGTATCTATATGTGTGTGGATTTGTGTCTGAGTGTTCAGTTTTGTTTCATTGATCAAGCTATTCACTTTTTTCTTTATTTTGTCAGTACAATATTTTTACTATTATAGTTCTGTAGTATAACTTGGTATCAGGAATGGTGATACCTCTAGCAGTTATTTTATTATTCAGAATTACTTCAAACATCTTGGACTTTCTCAGATTTCATATGAAGCTGAAAATTGACCGTTCAAGATACAAGAAAGTTGTATTGGAATTTTGATTGGGATTGCATTGATTGCATTGAATCTGTAAATTGATTTTTTTTATACCTACCTATCCATAGACATGGGAGTTCTTTCCATCTTCTAATAATGTTTTTCAAATTCATTCTTCAATGTCTTAATGTCTTATAATACGAGTCTTTTATTTGCTCAGCTAGGATTATCCCCAAGACATTTTCTATTATTTGAGGCTATTGTGAAATGCGGCGTTTCCCTCGTTTATTTCTTAGTTTGATTATTTGTATATTTGTCACTCATTGCTGTGAGTTAGTTTTGGATCCAGTTACTTTGTTGAAAGGTTTGTCAGATACAGGAGTTTACCTGTGTAATTTTTAGGGTCATTTATGAATCCTATACCATCATAACTTCTTAGAACTACCTTCATTGCATCCTACAAGTCTGGGTACATGGTATTGTCGTTATTTTCAATTCTAGAATTTTTTTAAATAAATAAAGTTTCAATTAAAAAAATTTAAATTTCTTTCTTTTCAATTTGTATCCTTTCGATCTCCTTCAGTTATGTTATTGCTCCAGCAAACACTTTATGTTTTGTATTGAGTAGGGACAGAGAGAGTAGACAGCATAGCCTTATTCCTGATTTTAAAGGAATTTCTTTGTGCTTCTTTCCATTTTTGTTGATGTTGGCTATGGGATTGATGTTAACTGCCTTCATTGTGTTTAGGTATGGCTCTTGTATCATTAATTTCTCCAGGACTGTTATCAGGAAAGGATGTTGGATTTTGTGAAAAGACCTTTCTGCACCTAATAAATATAGCATCAAGGAACATGAATAAGTAGGTATCTGGGTATTAACATAAAAGATATTTAACTGGACCACGTGGTATATTTATTTCTAGCTTTTTGAGGAGTCTCCACATTTAACATCAAAATGACTACACCAGTATGAATTCTTATCAGTAATAAATAAGTATTCCTGTTTCCCACAACCTCATCTGTGTTCATCATCATTTAATATTTTTGATTTTAGTCATTCTGATGAAATCTCAGAGTAGTTTTATTTGCATTTCCTAGATGGCTACAAAGCTGGTTTTAAAAGATATGTTAATCAACTATTTATTTTGCATCTTTTAAGAACTCGGTTTAAATTCCATGCATAGAGTGTTTTATGTTGCTTATTTTATAGATTTTTAGTCTTTTTGGTTCTTTGAATTTTTTAGATATTAATTCTTGATCAGTAAGATATTTTGCCCTCTATACATAGCCTTTCTCTTTGCTCAAACAGTGATGTTCTACCTTATCAGAAAGCATTTACATTTCACAAGGTGTTGTTTATTAATTCTTGGTCTGAAATCCTATTACAGTTCATTCATTCCTTTAACGTGCTAATGAGTCCAAGCATATTCCCTGCCTTCTCCATTTTTCAGGTTCAAGGTGTCTTAGGTTGATGTCTTTGGTCTATGTGGAACGGAGTGAATGCAGGGTCAGAGTTAAGATCTAGGGATCAAATTTTATTTTTCTACATGTAGCTTTCCAGATTGAACAGCACCATTTGTAGAAAATGCTGTTTTACCCAATTGTACTTTTGGCTTCTTTGTCAAAATTTAAGTATGTGTAGGAGAGTGGGTTTTTGATGGAGGCTTCAATTTCATTCTACTGAAAATAAATGTTACAGTCTTTCTTCACCAGTAACATTATTATTTTTTTTGTTTGTTTTTGCTTTTTCTATAGTTCAGAAGCATAAACTGAAACCTCTGATGGTGATATTTCCAATAGTTTTTTTTTTTTATTGTTTTGGTTCTCCCATCTCTTTTGTATTCTGCATGCAACTTAAAAATATTTTTTTTCAATATATATGAAGAATTGCATTATAAATGAATGGAGCTGAAAACAATCATTTTGGGCTGAGTGTCTGGGACACAGACACAGAGAAAACATCACAGTTTCTTTTGTAAATTTTACATTGCAAGCTTCAGATATGTGTGTTTCATTTTGAAACCTAAAATGTCAGGGAAGTAGTTAAGGGGGCATGTATGTAAGTGCTGTCAATAGGGCATGGTTAGACTGTAGTACTAGTAAGAGTTATAGAAAATTCTAGTTAGATATATTTAAGCAAGGAATAATGTAATATATAGAGTAATTAATTTTTATTATTGCTTTTTTGTCCTTGAAGTGAGATGGAATTTAGGTGTATTTTATGCCTCAAAAAGATCAGCTAACTTAAATAGAATCCTTATTATTTAGTTTTGTTCGGCAAAACACTAAACATTGAGTTACACTGGACATGAAACCAACCAACAAGTCCTAGAATTCTAATATAAACTTCAGGTTAATTGCAATGAGAATGTCAGTCTGCTCCTCGAAAGTATGCAGAAGTTCAGGATAAAATTCAAATAGACTCAAGAAAAATTTACATGAATCATAAATAATGCACCAAATGATTTATTGATATTTGGGTTATACATTTATACCGTAGGCTTTTATCAGATAATAGTCTGAAAAGACATGATAATTTCTTTCCAAAACTTTTATTGGTCCTGTTACAACAGAATATATTAGCTAAGTTGTATAATTTTATATGTGCAGGAAGATTTGAAATTATCAGTGAATATAACAAGCAAAGTATAGAGAATTATGGTTATACATCAGAGTCAAGGTGTAAGCATGAGCTTTGTGTTTTTATTTTGTAAATATGTAAATGAAATAATTAATGTTATGAACTTGTTTGAGGGGGATACTGAGAACAGAATGTTGAGCATCACATAAGAAAAAGAGTTCTACCACTGAGCTAAATACTAAGGCTCTCAGTGTCTTTGGGTTCTTTTCTTGTACTTTAAATTTTTTAAAATAATATTTTATACCCTCTGAAGCCCCCTCTCTCATCCCCTCCCAGTCCCCCCACCCTCCCTCTTCTCCCCATATGCTCTTTCCTTAGTCTACTGATAGGGGAGGACCTCCTACCCTTTTATCTCAATCTAACCCATCAGGTCTCATCAAGGCTTCGTGCATCATCTCCCTCTGTGGCTTGGGGAGCCACATGCTCCAAGGCCGGGGAGGTGATCAAAGAGGTGGTCACTGAGTTCATGTCAGATACAGCCTCTGTTCCCCTTACTAGTGAACCCACTTAGAGACTGAACAGCCTATGGGTTTTCTCTGAACAACGGGTCTAGGTCCTCTCCATGCAAGGTACTTACTTGGTTGGAGTATTGGTCTTTGCAGGTCCCATGGGCCCAGGTTTTTTGACTTTGCTGTTCTCCTTGTGGCATTCCTAATCCCTCCAGGTCTTTCTTTCTAATCTCCCTCTTCTTCCGAAAGGATTCCGGCTCTCTGCCAAAAGTTTGTCTCAGTATCTCCTTCATTACCCTGGTGGATAAGAGTCTTTCAGAGGTCCTCTGCGGAAGGCTCCTGTCCTGTTCCTTGTCTTATCCTACTTCCGATGTCTATCCTGTGTTGAAATAAATAAATAAATAAATAAATAAATAAATTGAATTTTAAAGTAAAAACATAATTTGTGACAAAAATTAATATTTTATTAACTTTATTAGAGTTTCACATAATGTATTCTGATCTTATTCCACCCTAGTCTACCTGCTCCTTCTGCATTAAACCTTCACCTTCCTAAACATATAGCTTTGCATTTTTCTCTCCATTTCTCTCCTCTCTCTCTTTTGTTCACTCACTTTCAAACCCATCAAGCACAGTGTTGCTTAAATACTCCTGGGAGTGAAATCAGACATGCAATGTGGGTGACATACCAGAAGTCACACAATTAAAGAAACTTGATTCTGTATTTTCCCAGCAGCTATCAAATGCTAATTGTTACTCTGGTGGGGTGAGACTGTGTGCCCATTCCCTTTCTTAGGCCCGATTTTGCCTGATTTGAGCATGAACAGGTCTTAATGCATATTGTAACAACCACTGTGAGTTCTTAAATGCATCTGCCATGCTTTGTCTAGAAAACAGTTTCCTTAAAGTCATCCACCACTTCTAGGTCTTACAGTCTTTCTGCTGCCTCTTCCTTAAAGTTCCCTAAGCCTTTAGAGGAGGTTTAGAATATGTATCAGAGTTTCAATTATTTATATGATAGTCAGGTTAAGAGTGAAATTAAGAGAAACCAACACAGTTAAATAAAAATAACTGTACAGGTAATTTCTCTAAAATCTTTTCTATCAAAATAATTGTTTGAAGATTTATTTATTTCTTATGTATATAATATTCTGCCTGCAGGTACACCTGCACACCAGAAGAGGGCACCAGATATCATTACAGATGGTTGTGAGCCACCATGTGGTTGCTGGGAACTGAACCTCCGGAATAGTCAGCAGTGCTCTTAACCTCTGAGCCATCTCTCCAGCCCCTAACAAAGTATTTTTAAGTTCACATATTTCTTAGTACAGCTTTTAAACAAATACATACTTTAACTTTTTTTTACTTTATGTGTATGAGTGTCTTTATACCATGTGCATGCCTGGTGCCGGTGAAGGTCATAAGAGGGCATCAGAGCCCCTAGAACTAGTTCTGTGCACATTTGTAATCTGCCACGTGGGATGCTGGGTACCGAACCCAGGTTCTCTGCAAGAGCAACAAGTTCTTTTCACTGTTGAGCCAACTCTCCAGACCCTTGAAGAAATGTTTTTATTTTCACAAGATGATCTCTGGTCTCCAAAACTTCATAGCAGTGCCTTCTTCAGGAAGGTAGACCTGGCTGTTTGACTCTTTTCCTTCTTTTTTGCCTTTGGGCAGTTGCCTGGGTCTCTGCTGAACAAACCGTTATCTATTAATTTAAAAAACTGCAGATACTGGCTCATACATATTTGGTCTGATTTGGAGTTACAAATTTGTAAGTATGAAATTTATATACGGGATACCCCAATTCTATTTCTGACACTAGAAGAAAAAAAGAATTGTCAGAGAAAGAAAATATGTAAACAAAGTGGATCAGACCCAGGAAGAGCTGAGAGATGAGGCTATGTGGTTCTAGAAAGTGATATCTAGCACAGTTCTAGTTCCCTGCTTTTATTAGTGCGCCTATTCTCCTGCTTAAGGCGGAAATGATTGTTAATGCTTTCCTCATGAATAAAATAGCAGGTTTACAGGACCAGGCATTGGCCCCCGAAAACAGTGATGCCACTTACAAGCCAAGGTCACAGACACTGCTGAAAGGAAGAAAGTTTGATTCTACTGCTCAGTGTGCAACTGAGCAGTATACAACCCATTTTATTTAATTTCTTCATTTTTGTGTTGGCTTGCTTGCTTGCTTGCTTGTAGGAAAAGGCAGTGAGCCAATTCTATTCTCCAAAGGTGAGGAAAAAGTAGTGTTTCTGAAGAAGGCAGAGGTACTATTCTAAAACACCTGAATTTCATGTCCTGTTCACTCAACTTATGCAGTCAGATAAAAGAGAGCTGTTTCCCCTTACTTTTATCTAATATGGTGAAATAAAGATGTCTCCATTCTTTGTAGATTTCATCTTTCTCTCCTCTCATTAATTCTAAGGTGGTGTAAGTATTGGAGTCATTTTAGCAATGAAGGAAGAGAAATTGATGAGGACAAACCGATAGCAAATCTAAAGATATTTTTCAGTCCTCCACTTATGAAAATGCATTTTTATTTTTTAATGTAAGGACTTTATGGTGTAAACTATAGAAGCTCTCAGTATGATGAGAATTCCATCCTACCATTATTTGGGAGTGTGAAGACTTCTTTAAAAACATAAGGATTTTGATGAAGTTGTAACAGGAAAAAGAAAGCAAGGACATCATTCATTCATGGAAACTTCTAATTTTCTGACAAGGGAAGACTAGAACAAAATCCAACCAAAAAGCTTTTTTAGCACCTCACAATCACGCAAAGCCTTTCTAAAACCCAGCTGCATGTTTCTTTTAATTAGCTCAGGATTCACTGTGGCACATTGCAAGCATTCCTTCTTGAATAGCATCCTTGAATAATGCAGCTGGGAGTGGAGTCAGTTGAGCCCTGGTGCAGCTGAGCAGTTGAAAGGATGGAAATCAAATGTGAATTCTGATGAAGTAATTTCATTTTGAGGCTTTCAGATTTCTTCCCCTCTAAATTTGAAAGAAATGAGACCTTGAGTTCAACTAGTTCACTGCCTCCTCCATGCCAATTTGCATTTGCAGGTAATAGAAGTATTTTGACTAAATGAATATTGAAAACAAAATTCTATTTTCTCACCTAATGGTGAGATATTTTTAGTGTATTGAGCCTTATAGTAATTTTCTTCTGATAATATAATAACTGACCTCATTTGTGAAGTGAAGCAAACTTGTTATTTTTGCTATTAAAGTTCAGCATTGTTTCAATTACTCATCACAAAATGTCACTTTGTCTCTAGCCCATCATTTATCGTATACCTGGTTTCTGTAAAGAAGCCTGTTGTAACATATTTGAAACATGAATACATCCCTGCTGACATGCTTTCAAAGCAAAAATAACATATATGCTGTTAAGTTATGGAAAGTTTTATGAAGAACAATGAAGCAGGCCTGGGTGAAGAAGTCATCATTGAGTTGTGAAGCCTGGTAGGTGCTTTGAGAATTCCCTGCTAAGGCTTTCAACTCTGAGTAGGTAAGTAGTAGTCGAGTTCCCAGAAGATACTGTGTTAAAAGGTGCAAGCTATGATACAGACACACTACAGCCTTTACAAGAAATAAAGCAGCATTTTACTTACCAGTGAGTTTCATGCTCTTAAAGATGTTTTCTCCTATGAAAGATGTATTGAAGTTTTTTTTTTCACTTTTTAAAAATTTATTTATATTTTTATAAATTAGAGTGTATTCACTTTGTATCCCAGGTGTAGCCTCCTCCCTCATTCCCTCCCAATCCCATCCTCCCTCCCTCATCTCCTTCCATGCCCCTCCCCAAGTCCACTGATAAGAGAGGTCCTCCTCCCCTTCCATTTAACCCTAGCCTATCAGGTTTCATCAGGGCTGGCTGCCCTGTCCTCCTCTGTGGTCTGGCAAGGCTGCTCCCCACTCAGGGGATTTATAATTTCTCTCTCCTTTTTTTTTTTTTTTAAATAAATTCTCAGACACCTTTGTCAATACCAGTGTCTTATAATTTCTCACTTTAACAACTTGACAAATAACCATTTAAGAATGTTGCTATGGCTACTTTATAGTGGACAGAAATACATGCTTTTAAAAAAGTGATTAAATGTGACTAAATTTTAAGTAAAGTTATGCATTTTCTTAAAACTATAAGACATTATTCACATTTCGGGAAACATTGGTAGATTTAAAATAAATGTGTCAACTTGAATGCACAAAGTTATTAGTTTTGTTTCATTTTTCCCTTATCATAGACGATTGGGTTTCCCCAAATGTGAATGGATAAAGAGAAAACAAAACATCTATTATATTTATTTGTAAAATCCAAAAATACTATCAAAATTCACTGAATTTTCACTTAGGTAAAATTTATTTTTATGTTTTTCTGTTCTATAGATGTATTATTAATGTCATGTTACCCAAATTAGCAATAGCATAATTGCTATGTTTTTACTTCTGATTTATGTTTTAATTTAAAACTTCCTCTTTTTAGGTTAAAATCTACTTACTTGATTTCTTTTTCTTTTTTCAAGATTAAAAGGAGTGATTAGGGATGTCTATCTTTTCTAACTCACTTTCTTTGTTACATTCTTTTTTTTTTTTTTTTTTTTTTTTGCTGTGACCTGAGTAAAAACAATGTAAGGTAGTGTTTATCCTGCTTAAAATTTAAGAATAGATGTTGTCTATGTGGCAGAGAAGACACATAAGCAGGGTGGCTGGACAGGTTGGTCATATTGTTTCTATAGTCATGAAACACAAATTGAATGCTCTTGCTCAGTTCACTTCTTTTTATTCATTCTGGGGTCTGAGCCAATTTTTTTATTCAATATTTTTCTTTATTTCAGTTTATTTACATTACATCCCAAGGGTGCCCCTTCCCTTTCCTTCCCCTTCTCCTTTTCCCTCCAGAAAAGGGTAGCTCCCCTCTCCCCACATCAACCCTCCTCAGCACATCAAGTTACATCAGAACTGAGCATATCCTCCTCCCCTGAGCCCAGGCCAGGCAGCCCTACCAGGCGGAAGTGATCCAAAAGCAGGAAATAGAGTCCATGTTAGAAACAGCACCCCCTCCACTCATCAGGCACCCCATATGAAGACCAAGCTGCCCATTGGCCACATATGTGCAGGAGGCCTAGGCCTAGACCATCCATGATCCTTAGTTGATGTCTCAATCTTTGTAAGCCCCATGGGTCTATTTTATTTGTCTCCATTGACCTCCTTGTAAGGTTCCTGTCCTCTTCAGGTCCTTTCATCTTTCTCCCAACTCTTCCTGAGAACCCATAGAGCAACACCTCATGCTTGGCTGAAAGTCCCAGAATCTGTCTGGTTCAACAGCTAGGCCAATTTAAGGTATTGTCAACATTTAAGGTGGATCTTTCCACCTCATGATATACCACAAACTTGTCTGCTAGGTGATTCTAGATACTGTCATTTTGAAAAATCAACATTAACTATAATTTCCACTGATATATTTTGAAGAAATATTAAGAAATATGGCTTTTCAATATTTTAGGACTCAAGTAAATGTGTAAAGTCTTCACTTATAATCGTAGAGTAATGTTTACTACATAAATGCACAGCAAGTTCATTCATATTTTCATATCAATTTTTTTTATGTCTTCAAGATGTGTCATGTTAGAATTCATTTTTCAATATAAATTGAAAAGGTACACCTGGTGGTATTAATCATAATTAAAAAATAATGAAACAAAATGAGGATTTCTAGTGGATGAAATTAATGGGACTCTAATGTTTCAGCAAACATGTTTATTTTTTTGTTGGTGGTGGATTGATAATTTGATAATGAGTGGGTTTTTCCATGAGGAAGTGAATGTCCTTGTAGAAGGTGGTTTTTCCTATCTTTCCCATAGCTCCCTGGAAATTATGACTCATGAGACTCAAAATATATTTATAAATACCTAGGTCGTATAGCTAGGCTCTCCTCTAGCTAGTAACCGCCTGTAACAGGAATATATATTGTGAGACAGCCTTTTCCGATTAAAGAAATTATCACTGTATTAATTCTATATCCCAATAAGGACATAGCTCTCATATATTACGGTACTCTCATTTTAACAGAAGGAGAACATTTACACTCAAAATGAATCCGAAAGGACCCTAGAGTCAAGAGGGTCCAGACAGTAAAGGCAAAGCCAGTGAATACATGGGATGACTCTGCCTACCAGGTTTCCTTAATTGAAGGTGAAATTGAAATGTTAAGAAGAGCCAGTGCTGGAGATGGCTCAGCAGTTGAGAGCACTGGTTGCCCGTCCAGAGGACCCTGATTTGATTCCAGTACCTACATTATAGCTCACAACAGTCCATAAATATAGTTCTTAGGAATCTGATGCCTTCCTGTAGCCTCCCCTATTGTGGCTATTTTAATGGTATGGTAAACTAATGTTTTTTTATTAGCCCTATAATTATTACGGCAGTATATTTAATTTGCTATCACAATCAATAAAACACCCAGATACCTGATACATTTTCGACTAGCCTTATCTTTCCTTGGGTATGTCAGATATTACCCCTGTAAACTACCTTTACCACCTAGCTCCATCCCAGGCTGCCTCCCATCCCATGGGCACTACATGGACAAACAGACATGCCAGCAAATCACTCATACACATGAAATAAAGAAAAATTAATGAAAAAATAAGAGTTAAATAATGTTTCTAAATTTTTATAACTTTTTGCAGTACATTAAATATCAGCAGTTAGATATCAGGTATATGCATGTACATTATAATAAATTATGTCCAGGTGAAGGAATTAGAATTTAATCAAAGATATCAAGTTAGCTGGAGAAAGGATATAGAAGGTTTGTTGGAGGGAAATAATATGTTAAAAATATTGTCTGAAAATTAAAAACTAATTAAAATAAAATAGAAAATTTCCTAATGGAAATTTGAATAAGACTTAAGTACCTTTCTCAATATATTTTTTTTTCCTCAATATATATTTTTCTCAATATATATATTTTTTCCTGGTGTCTAGCTGGAAATACAAAGGGGTCTACCTGAGTGCTTTGGAAATCTTGGAGAATTATATACTCTCATTTTTAATAAGCAGCACTAGAAGACTCAATAAGGACAATAAGGACAATCACAAGATTCCCTTTAAAAGGCTATGCTGAGAGATGTCAAGAGATCACGAAAATGCTCTTCAACTGGAGTATCAAATTAAAACGTTACCACTTTCTACACTTTGTTATTGAAATATTTTATGTGGCACAATCCTAATTTTTCTTTTTGTATTTCCTTGAAATAAAATAATCTATGTAGCATCTGGTCTTTAAACTAATTAATATTTATATCACAACACTTTACTGAAATATCTAAAGTCTGGGGATGAGTAGAAACTATCAAGGCAAACTTGACATTGAGCATTTTTTCAATGTAGAAAAAAAGGACAGTTCCATCACAATTTTACTCTTTTTTCTTCTGTGTTTTTTTATTGTCTCTTTTCACCAGTCTCTACTCTCTTGAAGACCTAACTGAGCTTATATGACAAATATATGACAAATTTTCTGCCTAAATTTTTTCTTTAAATTTCTTTCCAATTTTTTATTTTTATTTCTACAATTTATTCATTATATATCTTGTTGAAGCCCCTTGCTTAAATCTTCCCAGTTTCAGCCTCCATCTTCTCCTTAATCTACTAAGATTCACCTATTTATTCTATTATTTTAATGTATTGGGTTGCTTATATTTTAAACAAATATTGCATTTGATACTCCTAACAATATTATGTAAAATAAAAGAATTTATTATCCTTCTAAGAAAACATAGACAATAGCATTCTGTTAAACTTATATTTAGAAAAATATTCTAAAATCTTATTAACAATGTCAGGATATAGTATGGAAGATGCTACAGCTTTTCTCACGATAGTATACACAAACATCTCTTTATGTAGTAATAAAGTGGTATTTTATATGAAATATTTATGCTACATTTTTCTTACATTATGATTTCTGATATTTCCTGTAACTAGAATTTTAGTTTTTCCAACCTTTAAAATATCAGGCTAAAATACAAGAACTCATTGCAACAACCTTCCCTAAAGTTAAGGAAACAAAATAAAACATCACCTAAAAAAAAAAAAACAAAACAAAGCACCAAACTCGACAAATGAAAGCACACAAACATTTTGGAGTCCATTATATCTCAGTTGTCTACTCCTGAGCTCAAGCCCTGCCCTGGAGTTGTTGATATACCCTTTCCAATATCACCCCACTGCAGAAAACTGATTTTTCCTATCCCAGCAGGTATAAAAGACAATTCAGTCTTTAACCTTTACCCGAGTGGCTAGAATTTCATTCGTTCATTCATTCATTTTTAATATAACAAGATTAAAATATAAGATAAAACAAAAGCTATTACATCAAAGTTGGAAAAGAACCCAAGAAAAGACACAGAATCAGAGACACACTTGTTCACACACTCAGGAATCCCGTGAAAACACTACACTGGAAGCTGTGCTAGAGCACAAAGGGCCTGGTGAGAACAGGTGCAGGCTCTGCACCTGCTGCTTCATTCAGACTCTTGAGAACTCACATAAAGTTTGCTCATGTTGAGTTACAGGGCCTTGTTTATTTGTTGCCCTTCATCCCCTCGGTTTCTTGCAGTCTTTCTGCCTCCTCCTCCAAAGGGTTCCATTATCTCTGAGGGGAGGGGTTGAATTGATACATACTATTAGAGTCTCAGATGCTTAAATCCAGGCTCGGTGGCACAAAATCTCTTTCCTGCTGCTGTCTGCAGATCAAGAAGTGAACTCTCAGCTCTTTCTGTGGTACCGTGTCTGCCTACTGCAGTGCTTCCTGCCATGACAATAATGGACTAAACTTCTGAAACTGAACAGGCCCCAATTAAGTGATTTAAAAAAAATAGGATTTGCAGTCGTTATCATGTCTCTTCACAGCAATAGAAACCCTAACCAGGACAATTGTAAGGTTCTGTCTCAAACAGTATTAATTAATTCAATTAACCAACCAACAAAGTATCACAGATGGCTACAACAATCAATATTTGTTGGAATTAGTGAGTTAATTTATTGATAGGTGAGTTACATTTGCAAAAGGAAACAATAAAGTAAATTATTAAATGTGTTACTAATTTAACTTCCAGACTTTCAAATGATAAAAAGCTGTTGAAGTTAAGTGATTCACAAAATAGAGAAATATGTGACTTTGTGAACTGAACTTGGACCCAAGAGAGTTTTCAAGGAAACTAATGTGAGATGAACAAATGTGGGTATGGGTGTCAGACTTTATAAAGTAAACTTGTGTGTTTGTGTGTGTGTGCATCAATTTTACCTTATAGTATAAAAGAGTGTGTATGTTCGTTAGTTAGACTTCCTAGTGTAAAGGAGTGGGAATGTGGGTATCAATTAGACTTTGTAGTGTAAAAGAGTGTGTGTTTATGCATCAGTTAAATATCATAGTGTAAAAATATGTGTGTGAGAGAGACTTTCTATATAAAAAGGTGTAAAGTTGTAACATGGGTAATAAAATGAAGAAATAAAATCTTTGTGAATTACATATGCAACAATTTTAGGAATCAACATAAGTGCCATCAGCCCTCTTTTTATTTTATATTGTCCACTCAACAGTGGAGCACATGGGGTTACAAACATTTGTAATCCAATAAGAATGTTTATGTGAATATTTTAGTACTGTACTCCATGAAGTAAATAGCTTCTAAATTGAAGGCACATGTTTAGAAGTATGGCTATACAGGTGAAATAGTTTGATCTAAGTTGAAGGTTCATTTCTAGTAGAGATTTCTAAAATTTCCTTTGAACTGTTTATTTCAATGAGATAAGAGGACAATTAAATCACATAGCAATAAAAAGCAATTTGTATTTTCAGGAACAAGGTCAATACTGAATGAGTTGAGTAACATGTTAGTCCTAATGGAGGAGAATGGGAGAAAGAGTAGGGCAGGTTACATGAACATCAGCTACATCTACCGTAAAGATGACTTCCGTGAGACCCACACCTAGCCTGCAAGTTAGCTCATGACCGTTACCGACAGTTCCTGTACTTCCCAATTCCATTTGAAAGGATCATGTTGAAATTATATACACCTAGTGATGTTACACTTTGGGTTTATATTCGTATCTTGAAATGCATTTTTTCTTTAATTACTACTTCAACTTTTCGGCTCAAGATACTATACCATCATTCAGTTACTTTCCCCCATAGGAGACCTGGAAAGAGATCTTACATACCTTTGCTCAAAGTAACATCACTTGGACCATGAAAGCTTTTTTTTTTTTGTATAACCATTTATATTTATTTATAATATATATGCACATTCAAAATTTTAAAATAAATCAGAATATTAAGTACATTAAAATTTTATCGGTTTTGATAAAAGGGTAACTATGAGATCTGTTAAAGAAGTATTTTTCAAGTCAAAATATTGTATTTTGTAGAGATGAATTAATTGAAAGTGTCACATTCTTAAAATTAAACTATAACTGCTACTATTTGCTGAAAATTAAAAACTTAACATAAGTGAAATTTATTTTTTATGATTAATTTTATTTTTTTCTTTATTAATTACACTTTATTCACTTTGTATCCCTCCTGTGGTTTTCTCCCTCCTCCTGTCCCAATCCCTCCCTTCTTCCACCCTCTGCATGCATGCCCCTCCCCAAGTCCACTAATAGGGGAGGACTTCTTTTCCTTCCTTCTAATCGTAGTCAATTAGGTCTCATCAGGAGTGGCTGCCTTGTCCTCTTCTGTGGCCTGGTAATGCTGCTTCCCCCTCAGGGGGAGGTAATTAAAGAGCAGGCCAATCAGTTCATGTCAGAGACAGTCCCTGTTCCTATTACAATGGAACCCACTTGGATACAGAACTGCCATGGGCTACATCTGCTCAGGGGTCTTAGGTTATCTCCATGCATAGTCCTTGGTCAGTCTCAGGAAAGACCCCTGTGCTCAGATTTTTTGGTTCTGTTGCTTTCCTTGTGGAGTTCCTGTCCTCTCCAGATCTTACTTTTTCCCACTTCTTTCCTAAAATTCCCTGCACTCTGTCCAAAGGTTGCCTATAAATCTCAGCATCTACATTGATAGTCTGCAGGGCAGAGCTTTTCAGGGGTCCTCTGTGTCAAGCTCCTTACTTGTTCCCTCTTTTTTCCTTCTTCTGATGTCCAGCCTCTTTGCCTTTCTGGATAGGAATTGAGGATTTTAGCAAGAGTCCTCCCTCTTGATTAGTTTCTTTAGGTGTACAGATTTTAGTAGGTTTATCCTATATTATATGTTTATATGAGAGAGTATATACCGTGTGCATCTTTCTGCTTATGGGATAGCTCACTCAGGATGATCTTTTCCAGATCCCACCATTTACCTGCAAATTTCATGATTTCCTTGTTTTTTATTGCTGAGTAATATTCCATTGTTTAGATATACCACAATTTGTGCATCCATTCCTCCACTGAGGGGCATCTGGGCTGTTTCCAGCTTCTGGCTCATAGACAGAGAAAACAAGATATTCAACGAGAAAAATTTCAACAATACCTCCACACAGACCAAGAAAGTTTTGATGACTTTCTATTGCCACATCCTCTGTTCATGTTCTTTTCAGGACTCTGAGTGCATACAAGGAGTTTAGACTCCCCTGAGAAATTTCATCTCATTTTATTTTATAAAAACTGTCTTTTTTCTTCTTCTTCCTCTGGATGAAGGGGCAGCTACTTGGAGCAAATACATAGCCAGCTATTTGTCTCAATAGACTTGTAATTAAGTCAATTCCTGAGCCTGCAATCTGCTCCTCTTCTTTCCATCTGATAAGACTTACTCACAATTTGAATTTTATTACTCAAAATCTATCCAAATCTATTTTCTCTACTCTACATTCATAGATATGGTCACTTCCTAAGTCTAGCAAATTTGGCAAAAGTTCATTCTTCTTTTGGTGACTCTCTTGTCACAGCAGGACTGAAATGTCATACTTTGTTATTTTATTAGATATAACTTAAGACAAAAATTTTGGTCATTAATCCACATATTTCCATCTTAAATTAGAAATCATAGAGACTGTCTCTGACATTAACTCAGTGGCTGGCTCTTTGACCACCTCCACCTGAGTGAGGGAGGAGTAGCCTTGCCAGGCCACAGAGAAGGACAATGCAGCCAGCCCTGATGAGACCTGATAGGCTAGGGTCAGATGGAAGGGGAGGAGGATCTCCCCTATCAGTGGACTTGGTGAGGTGCATGGGAGATGAAGGACTGAGGGTGGAACTGGGAGAGAATGAGGCAGAGGGCTACAGCTGGGATACAAAGTGAATAAACTGTAATTCATATAAAAATTAGAAATTAAAAAGAAATCATCTTTACAAATTTAAACACTTACCACCTAATTGATGTTTCCCTATTTTGAATATTAAAATCATGTTATTGAATGTAACATTTGCTATATTTTTAAATAAATTAAAAGAAACAGTTAATTTATCAATATAAAAAGACAATTATAAACTTTGAAATTATAACAAAGAGAAATAAGTTTTTAGTATTTTTATTATGCCTTCCACTTAAATCTTAAACTAAAATAATTGATTTAGAAGGAAAAATCAATTATAGTATATTTGGGATGTTTTACTGACTATATAGAAATTATTATACCTTGCCATAAGGTAGGTAAAACAAGTGATGGATCTCACAGACAATACAACCTAAACAAACATTCACACAATGAAACTACCTTCCAAGATCAAAAGAGGTAAATGAGATAGCACAGTATTTGATTTATTTTAACAGCAAGAACGACTCATTGGAGAAAGCAGGAAGGAAATAATTGCTCATGTCTGGCCTCCCAAGTTCTAAGCAATGCCATATAGAAATAGGTGACTTTTCCTTGGTGTTATGAAACTTTGTTCTTCCCAAATGATGTGGGAGCTGCAGTTTTGATCAGAGAAGCTCTGATTACGCACAAAAGACTCTCACAATATTGGACCTCATTAGCATTTCCATGTGGAGGAGATGGAAGGCCCCTCAGTCAGTTCACAAGCGGGTTAAGAGCAAACCAAGAGGCATCATAGAGACTACTTAGGGACTATCTTTTGAGGCAGTACCTGAAGTCCTTCCCACCCCTCCTCAGTTCTCCAAGTATATATAAGCAGCTAACAGTTTCTGGAGACAGGGGAGCTTTTTCTACCGTAGTAAAATGACCAGTACATTGTCAATGTTTTTATAGTAACTCCTCACCCATCCCTCTTTGTAAGTAACCCCAATCTATCTCACTTATTCATCTTGCTATACTTAAATGGAATCATTTCTTTGTCTTATAACCTAGAAATGAGGGCTTTCAACTTGACTTATTATATCTTATTTTTTCCTGTTTGTCTGTTGGAGGTCTGCTCTTTCCTATAAGGGAAATAGAATAATAGTGGATATGGGTTAGAGGGGATGGGGGGCAGGCTGACTGGAGGAGAAGGAAGGGAAACTGTGGTTGGAAAGTATTGTATAAGAGAAGAACCTATTTTAAACAAAAAATAATAATACATTTTTAAAATTTACCTTTCAAGGTTTCTGCTTATTCTTGTGTAGGGGCTAACTAACATAGAGGTGCTTTGTAAGCTGGTTCAGATCAAGAATTTCAACTTGAAACACTCTGTTTTCTGGTTAGATTAAAAACTAGTGTAGAACAATAGTAGAGGGAAAAGTTCAACAAGAAAAACAAGAACCTGAAAAATGTGGTAGCTGAATGACTTGACAGAGTGGGTGGATTTAAGAATATTTCAGGAAATCAACAGTTATAAGTTCAGTTGAGTATCTTCATTACTGGTTTGATTAGCTGCATAGTTGAAATGCAAACAATGAACAAAAAGCAGATTATAAGTTAGTGGGTACTTGGGTTCATTGTGTCACAGTTGCTTTGAGTGACCACTTGTTAAGGCAATCAGGTAGTTTCCAGTAGCAGGTAATAAATCAGATATTATATTCAAAGTTGAATAAAAACCTCACTTAAAAATTATATTGAATCTTGAAATATTCAAATAAATGGTCTTAGAATATGAGTAATTTAAAAGCTGTCTAGTCTTCTTCATGACCTATATGTCATTTACTCATTTTCTTATCACACAAAAAGATGATTAGCAATTCTAGCAAATTGTGTTTTTCTTCAAATCCCAGGGAAACATTTAGTTAAGGTGTTCAGATGATTCAGAATTATAAATTAATATTCAGGTCCTTATTATGCTAGCACAACCAACAACAGTAATTCCTTTTCAATATTCCAAAATGTATAATGAAGAAAATCTCAGTAACATTGCTTACTTGCAACATTGTTGTATTTGGTATACCTTACCCAATTACTGCTCATGAATTTCATGGAGTTATTCATGCTAAACTTAATTTGCATTGACTAAATCTATTGTAATAATATTTAACATTAATATACATGCTGGAGCATATTGTGAAGTTATGCTAGTATACCTGGATTATCCCAACATTTCTTTCTTTCTTTCTTTCTTTCTTTCTTTCTTTCTTTCTTTCTTTCCTTCCTTCCTTCCTTCTTTCTTTCTCTCTCTCTTTCTTTCTTTCTTTCTTTCTCTCTTTTTCTTTCTTTCTCTCTCTTTTACTTCTTTTCTTTCTTCTCTCTCTCTCTTTTTTTCTTTCAAGATATTCACTTTGTATCTCAGCTGTAGCACCCTCCTCATCTCCTCCCAGTCCCATTTACCCTCCCTCTTCTCCTCCTATGCTCCTCCTCAAGTCCACTGATAGGGAAACCTCCTCCCCTTCTATCTGACCTAGCCTATCAGGTCTCATTGGGGCTGGATCCATCATCTTCCTCTATCTGGCAAGGTTGCACTCCCCAGAGGGAGGTGATCAAAGAGCCAGCCATTGAGTTCATGTCAGAGATAGTCCCTATTGCCATTACTAGGGAACCCACTTGGAGACTGAAGAGCCTATGGGCTTCATTCAGAAGGGCAAACAGAGAAGACAGGGACAGGACAGGAGCTTTCCACAGAGGAACTCTGCCCATTCAGGGTATCCAAGGAGAGGTTGAGACTCATAGCCAAATTTTGGGCAGTGTGCAGGGAATCTTATGGAATAAGGGGGAGATAGAATGTCTTGTAGAGGACAGGAGCTCCACAAGGAGACTAACAGAGCTAAAAACAAAACAAAACAACAACAACAACAACAACAAAAAACAAACCCTGGGCCCAGGGAGGCCTGCAGAGAATGATACTCCAACCAAGGACCATGCATGGAGAGGAACAACATTTCTTGATGTCTGTGACACAACTTGCTGCTGCTCCTTAATTGACTCTAATTTTCTTTTTATTAATAATGTAGTACTTTAGGGGAGATTATAATCAATTCCTGTTTTGTGATCTGCTCCAATTTCATAAAATTAATAATGTTTACATGATAATTTTTGTTTTCTTTATAGTTAAGGACATGACAGAAATGTGTTTCTCAATATCAGAGTATGTCCATCACACCTCATCATGCTTTTGTAGGCCTTAAACTTCTTTGGTTTAGTCCTTTCAGTAAAATTATACTTTCATCTTTTGTTCTTTCAAACATCATGTTTCATTCTTAATGGTGTACAGATAAAACAAATAAATCTATACTTTGAATTTCTTCACCTGTGTAGGAATATGGCCTAAATCCACACAAGCAAATGAAATAGTAATTATGGAAAGTACTGTCAAAGATGCAACAAACCACTGCTTTTTCTTCTTGACACATTGACAGATGACACACCAGACACAGAAATAATGATGCTGCTAAGAATGAAAGCTTCTACTCAGCTAATTGACAACTAGGGACATAAATATATCAAAGGAAATACATAATGATATTACTCAAGGGAACAAACTCTGTAAAGTAATGTTGTGATGTCTGTTAGCTTCAAAGAAGAATGCATTTTGCAATTATAACACTGAATGCTTCCTACCTCATAAATAAAAACACTGCCTTCAAAAATAATGACTATGCAACTGTGCAGCTAATGGGCAGTAATGATACTGTAAGACTTTGAAATACTTAAAATGTTCCTGTTCAAACAATTTATGTAGAGAATAATATTCATTATAATCCACAAAATTTTTAAAATTATAATCAAATTTTATTGTGTCATTTTGTGCTCGCTAGATTTTTAATTCAATTGAAGCTAAACACCGATTTTAAAATTTCCAAAGAAAACTCTTTCTGAATGAGAACTGAGCATCTTACAAAGGGTCCTACTTCTTGCTTAGCTTCTTTAGGTGTCCAGATTTTAGTGATCACCTACCCCCTGGCTGCATTGCCAGGCAACAGAGGAAGGCAATGCAGCCAGTCCTGATGAGACCTGATAGGCTAGGGTCAGATGGAAGGGGAGAAGGATCTCCCTATCAGTGGACTTGAAGAGGGGCATGGGAAGAGATGAGGGAGAGAGGGAGGGTGAGATTGGAAGGGGATGAGGGAAGGGGCTACAGCTGTGATACAAAGGGAATAACTTGTAATAAATAAAAAGGAAAATAAAAGAAAACTCTTGAGAATCCTGATATTCCATAGACTAAAATGAACCAATCATTTTAAAAGTTTAATAAAGTTTAATCAAACTGAATTTTCTAAAACAATGACTGTGAATAATGTGACTATTTAGAAGACTTTGAATTGTATATAGAAAATCTAATACAAATATTTGTCCTTGTCTAGAGTGTATATGAAATTTTAATCACTTAGAAAGTGAAATAATTTTCTTTTGAAAATTTCTAATCATTTAAAAGGAATAATCATCTCTAAACATCTGTACTATGATGTATATTGAGCTGCATATCTCCCCTCCATTAAAGACAAAATGCTCAGAAACCAAAGTAAAATAAGGAAAACAATGTGCTAATTGGACTTTCAAACAGTAAACGCATTTTAACTTTGTAAAGTTATCTTTTCTTCTGAGTTTTGGCCACTATTTAAAACTGAATTTTTAATACATAATAATAATAATATTGCTATAATACTGACTTTCATTAAAAATCCATTATTTATGAGAATCACATAAAAATAATAATATTTTTGATACTTTTTAACTGAAATAATCAAGACCTAAAACAAGATATTTCATAAATATATAATTGAAAGGAACAAGTTAATGTTACAAGTTTCTTTATGAATTCTATACCCCATATTAAACTAAGTTTTCACAGTACTTTCCAGAAGCAGAAGGATGAAAGGAGAAGTGGGTGAATTGAGACAAGACCCACCGTGTTGCAAATGAATGCCAAAGGTCTCCACCCTGATGCAGAAGAATGAGACCTGCACTATGAGATAACGTTGCCTTGGCAACCAGTCTAGAGGGTCACAGCTCCCCCACCCAGATCGGGGCAGGACTAGATGGAGTTGGCACCTAAAATGAACCTATCATTTTAAAAATCAACCACCCTCTAGCCCTTCACCCAGTCCTAAACTGCCAAGACTGCGACCCCCCCCCCCTTCAGCTTTCCCGTCCTTTTCCCTTTAAAAACCCTAGGATTTTGTCTCTTGGTGCTGTTCCTCCCTGGTTTGGAGGGTAGCGCCATCACGTAATGGCTTGCGTTTGCATTGATCTGGTCTCCAAGTTCCCTTCATCTTTCTCCCCGGAAATTAGGCTCCTACTGGGCCTAACATAATAATATAGTCTACCTCCACAGTCAGATAAAATACTGAGCAATTTTTTAGCTACCAGAGCTGTGAATATAATTATTTAAAATCATGCTACTACACACTTATTTGTCTGACATTGCCTAAATCCAATTTTTAAAGACAGAATCCAATTGTGTATCCTTCTATTGAAAATCTTTGACAATTGTTCTTCAGCAGTGTATTCACATAATCTCATGAATGTCTGGGACGCTGTGACTTTGTGGAAACCATTAGCATCACTTTGTCTTGCTGGAGATGACCAGTAGAAAACTGTGTTGCCTCCAGTTTTGTAACTCTTACCCTCATCAGTCTACATCATCAGTAAATATCTAGTCACATGTACTATACTGTACTGTTTGAAAGTAGCAATGATCCCATGCAATTCTGCACCCAAATTTGTAGTTTCCTGTCACTTTTGAATTCTCTAACCCCAGAACATTCAGCGATAATAAGGATATGTTACCTTTACTGGGTTACTTGGCTTGATGAGCTTTGTAAATATTAGTTTTATAGTACTTTTATTTGCTTAAAAATTGTTCAAAAATATTGTATAAAATTAAATAAAAAAGAAAAATCTGATATTAAGCAGAGACTGAAGAAGCATTACTTCAAATATTCTGATGAAGTATTTTACTTATTTATTCTACAAACCAACACTAACATGGAGTTTTTCCTCAGATCATTATAAGGAATCAGAACTAGGTGATAGAATTTAAGTGATTTTAGGTAGCCCATTATTTATTTATCAGGTTATGATTGACTGATGTGGTTCATGTCATCCTACCTGGCTATACATGCTTGTAAATACTAAACTTATTATTATAAGGTCACATGAAGAAATATTCATAATTTCTCCAGTCTGTGCAGGTAATGTAATTTACAACATGGTAGTCTAGGGCCATGTCTTAACCACTTGCCTTGCAGCGCCTCCTGAGTTTCATTTCTGAAAGTTGCTATCATTACATGCAAGCCTGGTCCTGAAAGTTGTGCTATAATATCTCTGAGATCCAAGAGCATTCATTAAATGTGATTTACTAATACGTAGATGAGATTTGTCAAATTTTAGGTGAAAGGTTCTTCATATCCGTTTTAAGGAGACTTCATGTATTCCAATTCCTGAACAACCTACTGGTACTTTGTGCTACAAACTTGTGGAGGAAAGGCTTTAACCAGCTTACTTCCATATTACTGTTCATTACCAAAGGAATTCAGGACAGGAATTCAAGCAAGGAAGAAACTCTGGGGCAGAAGCTGATGCAGAGACTGTGGAGCTCACTGACTTGTTTCACATGGCTTTCTCAGTCTGCTTTCTTACAGAATCAAGGACAACCAGCCCAGGAATTGACACCGCCTACAATGGGCCAGGCCCTCCTTCATTGATTACTAATTAAAAAAAAAAAAATACCTTACAGCTAGGCCTTATGGATGCTCCCTCCTCTCTGTTGACTCTAGTTGACAACTAGTGTCAAGTTGACGGAAAACCACCTAGTACAAGAGGAAACCTCAATTGAGAAATTGAAAGGAAGCCTGCAGGGTACTTTGTTAATTAGTGATAGGGGAAGGTTCAACTCATTCTGGGCGGGGACACTTCTGGTCGCTCATCCTGGTTGGTATAAGAAGCTAGCTTGAGCAAGCCAAGGGGAACTAGCCAGCAAGCTGCACTTACTCCTTCATGACCTCTGCAACAGTTCCTGCCTCCAGGTTTCTACACAGGTTGGATTCCTGCTTTGGCTTACTTCAGCCGCATGGAATTTGGGGTTTGCAATTCAAATAAGTCCTTTAATCTCCAAGTTGATTTTGGTCGTGATGTTTCATCATAGCAAATCTAAACAACTAATTCAGCAAATTTAATACATATTTAAAACAACTAAGACATGTTGTCTATTGTCAATCACATCAAAATTATGTTGCAGCTTTTACATTCCAGGCCACCCAGTTTAAATTGTACAGTCTGTTCCCAAAGCCTCAGGAACTTTTTATATCATTTATATTATTTGATTAAGTAATAAATATTAATTTAATTTTATCACAGAAGATAAAGCTACTTTGTCATGATAAAATGATCACTGACTTTTTTTGCTAAGGGCTATAATCAGATTGATGATCTTCTCATTAGAGCAAAGCAAATCACTAGATGATATGCCAGATTCTATAATAGCATTGTCCAGGGTCATTTCAACATTTTTATTTAAAATAGATTTTGTATTATACAATATATTCTGATTACAGTTTTTCCACCTCCATTTTCTCCTAAAAACTCTCCACCATTAAAATCTATACTGTGCTCTCGCTCTCTCTCTCTCCTCTCACTCTCTCCCCCCCTCCAGCTCTCTCTCTTTGGAAAACAAACAGGCAAAATGAAATAAAAAAAAAAAAACAGAATAAAACAAAACAGAAAGTAGAAAAAAAATGAAAGAAAAGAAAAAGAATGAGAAGCACATGCAAACAGACACACATGTACATGTAGAAAAACTATCAATATACAAGATATGAAGCCGTAATATATAAGCAAAAAGCCACTAGGGTAAAATGAAAAATGTCCAGAAAGCCCCAAATACCACTGAGTTCATTTTGAACTGGCTGTGTACTGCTGAACATGTAGCCTGTCCTTGAGTGAATATGTATACCCTGTGAGACTCTGTTGTTCAAAACTAATTTTTGCTTTGCAAACAGTTGCAAACTGGAGAGAGCTTCTTTTCAGCAGTGGGAGATGATCTCCAGTTTTCCCATTAAGTGCTGGGATCTCATCTGCCACTGTCCATATGTCACTGTCTCTGTGAGTCCATACGAATGCCAATCCAACTGTGTTCGAAAGGCACTGCTCTCTTGGTGTCTTCCATCCATTGACTCTTATAATGTTCCTGCTCCTCTTCCACATTATTCTCTGAGCCCTGAGGGAAAATGCTTGATGAAAGCTAAGGAATACAGTGGTCAATGGATGCAGTAGAATGCCAAGAGGAAATATTATATTGCTACAGTTACAGTTCTCATGGAGTGGACCTTACGTCCAGCCAGACAGTGGTTGTTTACTGTCATATCTTGTGTTCCACCATTTGACCAGTGTATCTTGCAGACAGGTAACCAATGTAGTTCACGGGGTTCATAGTGAAGATGGTGTTTACCCTTTTCCTCTGGTAGCATGCAGAACACCTTACACAAAATGAATACTAATCAGTAGGGGTTTCTTATGGAGTTATTAGGGATAACTGTATACGATCATATCATTAGCATATAAAGATACTTTGACTTATTTCTTTATTATTTGTATCCCCTTGATCTCCTATAGTGTCTTGTTGACCTAGCAACAGCTAAAAGAAGTATATTGAATTTTACATATACTACTCTAAAAAATACTGTCTTTAATAGGTATATAGAGAGTGGACATTCAAGTCTTGTTTTTAATTTTACTAGAAATCTTTGAGTTTTTCACCATTTAAATTGGTGTTGGCTGTAAATTGCCTTCATTATGTTGAGGTATGTCTACTATATTCCTAGTCTGTCACGGACTTTTATCCTGAAAGTATGCTAAATTTTTTTCAAAAAACTGTGTTAATGAAATAATCATATAGTTTTTATATTTCAGTCTGTTTTTATGGTGGATTGCATGTATTGATTTATGTGTGTAGAACCATCCCTGTGTCTCTAGGATGAAGCCTAGTAGATGTTGGTGGATGATCTTTGTAATATGTTCTTTGTTTGATGTATAAGTATTTTATTGAGCTTTTTTTGCATCTCTATTCGTAAGGGAAATTGTTATGTAACTTTCTTTCTATGTTCCATCTTTCTGTAGTTTAGTTATCAAGGTAATTGTAGCCTTAGTAAATGAATTAAAGAATGCTCCTTCTTTTTCTATTTAGGGAAATAATTTTAGGAGTTAGAGATG
Source organism: Psammomys obesus (assembly GCF_907164565.1). Classification (NCBI taxonomy): domain Eukaryota; kingdom Metazoa; phylum Chordata; class Mammalia; order Rodentia; family Muridae; genus Psammomys; species Psammomys obesus. The sequence continues at coordinate 1,492,447 of NW_026596244.1, read as the reverse complement.
TTATTTCTTTGAACGTCTGGTGGTATTTTTACACTGAATTTATGTGGTTTTGTTTTGTGTTTTGTTTTGTTTTGTTTGTTTGTTTTGGTTGGAAGAATTTTAATTATTGCTTCCATTTCACTAGAGGTTATGGATCTGTTTAAATTGCTTATTTGGTCTTGACTTAACTTTGGTAGGATGTAATATACATATAATTAAGTTTTTCCAACTTGGCAGAACAAATATTTTTAAAGTATTTCTTCATGATTCTCTGGATTTCCTAATGAGGAAATTCCATACTGTTATTTCCCATTTTTGTCTCTAATCTCATTAATTTTTATCTTCCCTTTCTGTTTTTCAGTTAATTTAGTTAAGGGTTAATCAATCCCACCTCTTCATTTTCGATTCTTTGAGTTTTTGTTGTTTGTTTGTTTTTGTTTTTCAAGACACGGTTTCTTTGTCTAGCCTTGGCTGTCCTGAACTTGCTTTGTATACCAAGCTAGACTCAAACTCACAGATTTGTCAGCTTCTATCCACCTTGCTCCCCAATCCCCAAGTGCTGGGATGACAGGTATGCACCATTAGGCCTGGGTAGATTCTTTGATTTTTTTTGTGTGTGTGTGTTTGTTTGTTCCTATTTTACTTATTTCAGCCCTGAGTTTGTTTGGTACAGTCTACTACTTTCTTTTTGTTCTTTTTTTTTTTTTCAGGTGTATTGTTAATATGAGATCTGTCCATTGTGTTTTTTTTTTTTTTTTTTTTTTTTTTTTAATGTAGGCATTTAGTAGTATGAACTTGCTTCTTTATTTTGTCCCATAGGGTTGAACATGTTATGTTTTTGTTTTCATTGATTTATAATTTTTTTTTTAATTTCTGAATTTTTGTCTTGACCCATTTTTCATTTAGGAGAGCTTTGGTTAATATCTCTGTTTGTAAGCTTTTGTTACTTCTTTGTTTTTGATATACAGCTTTAATCTTTGGTTGCCAGGTAAGTGTCAGGGTATAAGTGTGGTTTTCTTCTATCTGTTTGAGGATTGCTTTATGTTAAAAAATGTCATCATTTTTTAAGAAAGTTCCATTAGCTACTGAGAAGAAGTTTGTCTGTGTGTGTGTGTGTGTGTGTGTGTGTGTGTGTGTGTGTGTGTGTG
>NW_026596244.1:1489102-1491310 GCF_907164565.1 Psammomys obesus | reverse complement strand
TGTGTGTGTGTGTGTGTGTGTGTGTGTGTGTGTGTGTGTGTGTGTGCTTGGTGAAATCTCTTTGGGTTGTTTGCGTTATGACATCAATTAGCTCCAATAATTCTGTATTTTTTGGTTGACTTGTCTATTAGCAAGAATGGGTTATTAATGTTACCCACTCTCCCTGTGTGAGGGGCATTGATGATTTTAGCTGTAGCAGTGTTTTGTTTATGAACTTAGATGCCATTGTGTTTTGATGCATGGATATTTAAATTTAGAATGTATCCTGGTAATTTTTGCTTTAGATGAGTATGTATTAAATACCCTTTTCTATATCTTCTGATAAATTTTTATTTGGAGTATATTTTGTCATGTACTAAAATGCACATACAAGCTCGCTTTTTGAATCTATTTTCTCAGAATATGTTTTTTTACCCATTTACACAAATGTGGTGCCTATCCCATTTTTATTGTTGTTGTTGTTGGATGCAGCAGAAGGATGGATCCTGTTTTTGAATCCATTTTGCTAGTGTTTGTGTTTGGGGGGAAGAATTGAGACCATTAATGTTGAGATTTATCAATGTGCAGTGTTTGCTGGTTCACACTATGTTGTTGTTATTGTGCATTTCCTGCCCCCTTTTGGTTTGCTTGTTTGATTTTTTTTATTTACATAGAACATCTTCAGATGTTTTTCTTGTAGAGCCTTGTAGAAAGCAAAATACGCAGATAGATAGTGATTATATTTGGTTTTATTGTGTAATACTTGTTTTTCTTCATCTATTGTGACTGAAAGTTTTGCTGGGTGTAGTTGTCTGGGCTGGCATCTGTGAGCTCTCAGTAGAATATTGTCTAGGCCCTTCTGGATTTTAAAGCCTCCATTGAAAAGTCCAGTGGTATTTTAGTACGTCTGCCTTCGTGTTTACTTGGTCTTTTTCCTTGCAGTGTTTATTCCGTGTTTTGAATATTCTGTGTTGGGTGGAGAGTCTTTTCAGGTCCAGTCTATGTTGTATTGTGTTGTGTTGTGTATGCTTCTTGTTTCTTTATAGGTGACCATTCCTTCAGGCTAGGTAAGTTTTCCACTATGACTGTGTTGAAAATATTTTCTGTGCATTTTACCTGTGTTTCTTTTCTTTCCTCTATTCCTATCATTCGTAGATTTGGTCTTTTCATAGTATCTTAGAATTTCTACATGCGTTGCACCTTTTTTGCTAGATTTTATGTTTTCTTGGACTAGGATATTTTTTTTCTATCATGTCTTCAATACCTGAGGTTCCATCTTCATGTCCTTTTTTAAGGTCCTTGATCATACTTATAATAGTGATTTTGTAGTTCTTGTCTTGTGTTTCAACTATATTGAATTTCTGCTTGTTAATTATTCTGTTTTGTACTCGTGTCTAAGCATCTGGAATTGGGATTATTGTGATATTCTTGTCTTGTCTATGTTGGATGGGTGGTCTATCCCCTGTTTTCTGTTGTTCTTTCTGAATCTTAGGAAACTGTGGAGTCTGGGGATTGCCTGGGAGGAAGTATTTTTGTAGACCAGTGTGGTAACAGAAAGAAATCGAGTTTGACTAAGAAGAAATGCCAAGATATGCTTCAGAAAAGAACTAAGAGGATAATGTTTATACCTAGAGGTGGAGTTAACAGGTAGATGGAGCTGTGGTGGAAGGGGGGATCTTACAAGTAGGTTATATTAAGGCAAATAGATTTCTTAAAAGACAAAGATAAAATGGAGAGTGGCACTTACTGTCTGAACCAATATTTGGAGTCTACAGTGAATGAAGTTTAAGTGGGAAGGCTGGCAACAGTATCACAATTGTTACCAGGATGGGTTAGTGTGAGAATGGAGAGATTGCAATTTAGGACAGGAAGAATAGTGTGATTCAACTAGTTGAGTCTCTGACAGGTATGGAGGCAGAAGGTATTTTTAGGTATTGGGGGATGGCACAAAAGAAAGGGGATAGGCTAGAAGGAGACTGAATGATAGTGTCCACAGGAAAGCAAAAATGTGCATGGTTCAGTGTGCCCAGAAATTTTTATTCAGCAACTTTGGCAAGGCATGACATCCAAACATCTTCTAGGCCTGTTTGATCCAGATGAATTGACACACCTTTAATCCCTCTGGCTAGAATTCAGACACAGCCTTAGTATACACCTTTAATCCCAAACAAAATAAGTAAAGTTTCTTTCTTTCTTTCTTTCTTTCTTTCTTTCTTTCTTTCTTTCTTT
>NW_026596244.1:1423113-1489092 GCF_907164565.1 Psammomys obesus | reverse complement strand
TTTCTTTCTTTCTTTCTTTCTTTCTTTCTTTCTTTCTTTCTTTCTTTCTTTCTTTCTCTCTGTTTCTCTTATTTCCTTTCTTTTTTCTTTTCTTTTTTATAAAAGGAAGCACCCATGTTTGAAAGAGATGTCTAATTGAGAGGCAGACAAAGTGACAAATCAGAGAAAGATTTGACAGACTAGGATGTGCCAAACTCTCAGGAGAACGAGAGGAAAGAAAGGTGACTTAAGAGAGAGCAACACAGATTGAGAGAACAGGCAGTTTCACTGGGAGAGTCTTTCAGAGACAGGACAACAAGCTAGACACAGAAAACAGAGCCAAAGAATGTGAAGGAGGCCAAAGATTAAAACAGATTGCTAGAATTAGTTTGAGGCCAAGCAGAACAATGCCATCAGAAACTGAGAAATGCCTGTATGAATCAGTGAGCTTGGGGAGGAGTTTGAGCCAGAACAGCTGAGTTTAACCAGGCAGCCAAAGTTCAGAAAGAGGTAGAAATGGTGAGTTTATTCAGCAGTAAGACCCAGACGCTGAAAACATTCTAAGCCTAGATTAAACTGTATAGAGGCTAGAAGCTTCCAGAACTAGGCCTAGGTTAGCAGATGGAGGCAGTAAGCCTCAGAGACAACAATTATTTCTGGAGAATAAAAGATATATTTACATCAGTGGCCTCCTATGCAAATGGAGGCTGAGTGGGAGGATAGCCCACAAGTGGCCTGGTACAGGGACTGATATGGGATCAAGGAATAGCAATGTAAAGCAGGAGAGCAAAAATGGCCTACCTGCTTCTCAAGCCATCATGGCCACAGGCTCCAGGACTGAGATTCTTTTTCTGTATGCTTCTATGTATCTGAAGGTGTGTGTGTGTGTGTGTGTGTGTGTGTGTGTGTGTGTGTATGTAGGTAGAGTGCATGTGTATGAGTCTTGGCAGACATGTTCCATAGCGTGGTTAGGGCCAGAAAACAAGATTAAGAATTGGTCTTCACTTTACATTGTGTTTGAGATCTACTTTCATTGTTGTTGTTGATTTTTGTTGCTGCATACTCCAAGATAGATTTCCAGGGAGTTTCTTGGACTCTCTTATTTCCATAGTCACTTTTTCCATAGTTTCTCTGCTATTACAAACATTCTCTACACAACATCTACTTTTTTTACATGAATTCAGGGTTTCTACTCTGTAAAAGTAACTTTTATTTGCCTGTTGTAAATGTTGTTTCTATGTTTTATTGCCTCAGTCTGCTAACCCAGAACTAGTTTGGGAAGCTTCTTTATCCCTGTATAATCTTATCTACGACTAGAATGTTTTCAGCCTCTGAGACTCAACTGCTGAATAAGCTCTTTCTGAACTCTTGCTGGCTAGTTCAACTCAGCTGTTCTGGCTCTAACTCCTCTCTAAAATGACTGATTCAAACTGGCATATTTTAGCTTCTGACAGAATTTCCCTGTTTGGCCTCTTACTAGCTTTGGCAACATGTTCTAATTTTCTGGATCTTTCTCATTCTCTGGCTTGTCCTGTCTTCCCCTCCGTCTAGCTTGTTCTCTCTTCAAAACCTCTCTCTGTAAAACTTTCCCAGAAAACCTGCCTCTGAATTCCATGAACTAAACTGGCAAGAACTCCACTTTGCTTTACTGCCTATCACCTCATTGACTCAACCAGACTGCCTGAACACAAGTAACTAGAACTTAGATAACAAATGACTAGAACTCTTGCCTCTGTCTCCTGAGTGCTGGGATTAAAGGCATGTACCACCACACCTGTACCTAAGCTTTTCTTTACCTGAAACTTGCTCTATATCAGGTTGGCCTTGAACTCAGATCTCCTTTCCTCTGTCTTCTGGGATTAGTGGCATGTCTGTATTCCAGCCAAGAAGGTCTTTGGATGTAATCTCTTACCATAGCAGCCATCTTTTGAATTAAAATTCCTCTCCATTAGCCATTTCCCTAAACCTTCGTGGAAAATATTTTATCCACATAGCCATCCCCTTGTCTCTAGAACTAGAATTCTTTCAGTCATTTAACCAGAACTCTCTCTTCCTAACATGCTGACAATAGTTGTTTATACCAAGTTCCAAATCATAAGTTATGGCAGGCCACTACTGTATGTTTTCATAAGCTTAGCATTTAATTAAAATTGGGAATTGTATTTTCTGCATGTTTTTACAGTCTCTGTGAGTTTTGTTTGTTTGTTTGTTTGTTTGTTTGTTTGAGTTTCCTATACTCCTGACTCTTAAATTTTGTACATACCCTCTTCTTAATAAATTCCCAATCCTTGAAGGGAGAAGTATGATGAAGATATCTATGACTGAGTGCTCCAATATCTCTCAGTTTCTGACTATTGTCCACATGTGTGTCACATGTGTGCATTTATTACAATCTCTTGCATGAAGAGATTTCTCTAATGAGGGCTGAGTGATACCTTGATCTAAGTGCAAAGCAACTTGTCTTGAGCGGACATTTCATTTAATAATAATAATAAAAAAAATAGTAGTAAGTTTCCTCTAAGCCCATGATCTATCTCCTCTCAGGTTCTTGGACTCATTAACAGCATCCACATAAAGTCAAGCCAAGGAAATCACAGGACAGAGAAATGGAAATGAACATAAAATTCCATTCCTAACCAAAAGGTTGTTTGCAATTGATATCTGCTAGGAATGGAAAAATCAGTTTTCTTAAATGGAGTGACACTGGGCATACCAGATATAATGTAGAGTAGGTCTCATGATCAGGAGTAGTCAGCCAACACAAATACACTTCATGTTTTGTTTTTATTGTTGTCATTGTGTGTGTGTGTATGTGTCTGATTGTTTTATGTTATTGTTTCTTTAGTTTGTTTGCTTGTTTTTGAGAAAACAAGAGCATGAAGTTGGGTGGGTAAGGAAGAACATATCTGAGAAGAGTTTGGGGAGGAGAAAGACTATGATCCAAATAAATTACAAGAAAAACTAAAAATCTTTTAAAGAATTTAGTATCAGAATTACATTGAGAGCTTGAAATCTTTGATGCTATTGTGTATTTCTTTTCTTTCTTTCTTTTTTTTTTTTTTTTTTTTTTTGCTTTACTTCATTTTGTTAGGCCCAGCATGAGCCAAATTTCGAGAAGGGATGAAAAGAACTCAGGAGCTGGGTCTTGATGCAAAATCACAAGAGGTTTATTTTGACCACTGCGCAATGGAGTCACCCCTGCAGCTCAGCAAAGAGTGGCACTGGGAAACAAAGGCCTTGAGTTAAAAGACAAGGCATGGGAATTTTGAGGTTGCAGTCTTGGCAATTCAGGATTGGATGAGGAAGCTATAACGTAAGATAATTGGTTAGTCTTAGGTGCTCAAACTTGGCCAGTCCTGCCAAGTGTGGATGCAGCTGCTATTAAAGGTGGGGGTGGTTAGCTCATCCTTGAAGATTGGGGCTGTGGGCTTTTGGCTGGAGGTTAGGAGCTACTCAGAAGAAGGACTGAGGCCATCTAGGTTGGTTGCTAAGAAACACTATCTCGAAGAAAAGGGTCTGGTTGTTCTTTTTGCTGAGTGAAGGTCATTGCTTGCTCGCTTTTTCATATGTGTCCTTACAGATAGGGTTACATTCCTCCATTCTCTGGAAAGGTACTAAGAGGCTTTAGCTTAACCTGGACCTAAAACTCAAAACTATAGGCTTTAGAGGACATATAGGTTACAAAGTTAGTCTGGTCCTTTAATTTTCATTAAGCTGCTCCACTTGCTCAACAATGTTCATAGCAGCTTTATTTGTAATAACCAGAAACTGGAAATGACCAAGATGTCCCTCAACCAAAGAATGGATAAAGAATATGTGGCTTTTTTACACAATAGAATGCAACTCAGCAATTGCAAACAAGGACACATAATTTCCAGGCAAATGGGTAGAGACAGAAAAGAACATCCTAAGTAAGGTAACCCAGATCCAGAAAGACATACATGGTATGTACTCACTTATAAACAGATATTAGCCATATAATACAGGATAATCATACTACAATCCACAGACCTAAAAAAGCTAAGTAACAAGGAGGACCCTAGGAAGAAAGCTTAATTCTCATTCAGAAGCTAAAAGATTCTACCCAGCAGGGGATTAAGCTAAGACTTTCTGCCAAACACTGGGCAGAGCACAGGGACTATTATGGAAGGGGGTTGGGGGTTTGTGAAAGATCCAAAGATGACAGAAGAATACAATCAAAGCCAAAAATCTGGACCCAGTGGGACTGTGAGACTGATGCACCAACCTAGGATCATGCATGGAGAGTACCTAGGCTCCCTACTCAAATGAGCTCAGTCTCTATGTTAAGTCCCTAGTAAAGGGAACACAGGAAATATCTGATGTAGACTCTGTTGCCTGCTCTTTGATCAGTTCTGCCTGTGGAGGCATTGCTAAGCCACAGATGAAGAGGATGCAGCTAATCCTGATGAGATGGGCTAGGGTCAGTTGGTAGGGGAGGAGCTTTCCCTCTTCCTGAGGAATAAGGGAGAAAGATGGTGAGAAGAGAGAGGGAGGGTGGGACCTGGATGAGATGAGGGAGGGGGCTAAGATCAGGATGTGAAATGAATAAATTTTAAAAATAAAATTAAATAAAAAAATAAATAATTTTAATTTTTTCTGTCTTTTTTTTCTCCTCCCAGAAACTGTTGAGTGCTATTATATCCTTAGATTCTTGAGTAGAGACCTTGATTTATCCATTTTTCTGTTCAGTTTAACAGGAAAATACCTTTTAAATGATAAAATGTATGTATTAAATAAATATCTAAATTAGATAAAAATATAGCTCTCGTAGATTTTTGTGTTTGTTACAGTTTGTGTCTGTGCAACTTTAATGTGTGCTAGAAGAACAAAGTGTAGAATCAGAAAAGAATAAGCCACTGACAACAAAATACATCTTTTCAAATGAGAATAGAACCAATCCCTTATGATATGTACTGACATTATATAAGAGCTGATTAGATTTTTTTTGCAAAGATAGAAACTTTGATTATAGATAATATTTTTGGTGCTATTTGTTCAGATTGCTACTTAAGAACTGAAAATAAGAACAATTAAACCGTGTTTTGCAAATTTTAGGAAGCAATTTAGAAGTTTACTTTTGAAAATCATGGTTTGCTGATAATTTACTTCTAAAACTAAATTCTTTTAAATGTTGGTAGTTTTGGATAGAAAATGCACCATTTTATAGCCTATGTCTAAAAATATTCTTCTTTTTAAATTTATTTATTTTTTATTCATTTTACATCTGGTTGTAACCTCATTCTTCTTCCCCTCCCAATCTCACTCTCCCTCCTCCCCGCTCACCTATTCCTCAGGAAAGGGGAGCTCATTTTCCCATCAAAATTGCATCAAGATTGAGCTTGTCCTCTTCCGCTTAGGCCTAGCAAGGCAGTCTCACAAGGGGGAAGTGATAAAATAAAAACACAAAACAAAAAAACAAAATAAAATAACAACAAAACAGGCCTATCTGATGCAATCCCTACTTCCCTTATTGGAGACCCTACATGAAGCCTAGGCTGCCCATCTGCTACCATTTTGTAGGGGGCCTAGGCCTGGTTCATGCATGGTCCTTGATGGATGCTTCAATTTCAGCAAGCCTCTCTGGGCTCGGTTTGTTCTCTCTGTTGGCCTTCTTATGGAGCTTCTGTCACCTCCAGGTCCTTTTCTCTTTCTTCCCACTTTTCCATAAGACTCCATGCACATTGCCCACATTGTCCAATGTTTGGCTGTGAGTCTCAGCGTCTGTTTTGAAATGTGCCTTGGTAGATCTCTCAGCAGACAACTCTGACAGGCTCCTGTCTGCAAGTTTAGCAGAGTATCTTTGCTAGTGTCATTGGCACTTTTCGATAGGGTGGATCTTTCGTTAGGCCAGGCATTGGTTGGACATTCCCTCAATCACTGCTCCATCTGTATTATCTTTATCCCTGCACATCTTGTAGACAGGGTAAATTTGGTGTCAAAGTTTTTGTGGGTAGGCTGTTGTTCCCCTTCCTCTAATATATTACAAGACAGTTTTGGACATTTAATTAAGTTAGACTTTTGTTAGTGATATGCAGTTTTTTAGTGATAATTAAACTATACAAACATCTACTATTATCATCCTGAGTGAAGTATCCAGAAGCAGAAAGACACATCTAATAATATACTAACATTTAAGTGGATATCAGTCATAAAATATAGAATAAAAATACTAAAATCTATAGTCCTAAAGAAGCTAAACAACAAGGTGGGACCCTAGGGATGATGCTTAATCCTCATTCAGAAGGGCAAACAGGATAGACATTGGAAGTAGAAGACAGGGAAGAAGACAGAAGCCTACCATAGAGGGCCTCTGCAAGACTCTACACATCAGGATATCAAAGCATATGCTGAGACTAATAGCCAAATTTTGGGCAGAGTACAGGTAATCTTATGGAAGAAGGGAGAAATTGAAAGACCTGGAGGGGACAAGAGCTCCACAAGGAGAAAAACAGAGCCAAAAATTCTGTGTCCAGGGGTCCCTGAAGAGACTGATGAATCAACCAAGGACTATGCATGCAGAGGACCTAGACCCCTGCTCAGATGTAGCCCATGGGCAGCTCAGTCTCCATGTGGGTTTCCTCATAAGGGGACCAGAGGTAGTCTCTGGCAGGAATTCAGTTGCATGCTCTTTGATCACCTCCCCCTGGCAAGGTGGCCTTACTAAGCCACAGAAAAAGAGGATACAGACAGTCCTGATGAGACCTGATAGGCTGGTATAATCAACAAGTTTCTGAAGGGATTCAAGGTCTTCTACACAGATAAAAATCTATATTTTTGACCATTGTAAGGTAGAGAACGTACAGCTAGATATGTCATAGTCTATACAAAAGAACCTAGCATATTATTCTGGAAAATAGACATAATATTAAATCAATTCCTAATGACATAACAATAAACCCATAGATTAGTGTGTTTTGTAACTCTTGTCAAAAAAGCCTCTCTTTTCAATGGATTATCATCAACACAGAGAGCCACAAGTGGCCAAGGTGCATTGAATAAAATATTAGAAAATTTCCAGCTTTAAAGAAAAATATACCGTGTCATTTCCTTCAAAGTCGCAGGGACAATTTTGAATGAAAGAGCAGAAAGTATGTAAGAGTTCACAGTGATGAATGTAAACAAGAAAACAATGTCTAGACACATCAGGAGAGCTTTTCAGTGAACTCACAGCAGGTTTTAGAGTATGCAAAAGACTGTGCAAATCCAACCCACACCAAATTCCATAATGGAGAGAAAATTGGGGCATAAAATTCATAAGATGAAGAACTATTGGAAATTTGTATCTGCTCTAAATGGAAAGGTTAGTTTTCTCTGACTGTAGGTCCCAATAGGCTATAAATCCTGAAATATTTGGATAGCACAAATTGATTGCAATGAGAAAAAGAAAGATTCAAAGTTGGGTGGGTAAGTAAGGGAGTAGACATGGAAAGAGTTGTGTGATCAAGATGATCAACGAAAAACATTATGGAAATGTAGTCAAGGATTTGTGTTGAGAAACTCAGTGAATGTTTGTTCTGATGCTCTTCTAGGGAGAGCCATCACAGGCTTCTAAATTTGTCTGTTTATTTTTAATCTCATGACAAATAAAGTTGTGCACAATATTAAGGTGTAAGACCCAAAAATATTTTTCTATGGCATTAATGAAAAAAAAAAAAAGTTGCAGCTGGAGGAAGAGTAAAAAAATAAATAAATAAAAAGAATTCTCAGGAGTGATGGAACAGGGGAATAACTACATGGTAGAAAAGATACCATAGTAGGAAAAGAGTGAGGTTTCTGGGGAAACACTGGATTCATAAAGCCTATGCCCAATCTAGATATCAGAAAATACCACCCACAGGAACAGATTAACATACTTTGCGGGGGGGACATAGAATAGATAACAAAGTTGCAAGACACAGGAGTTTTCAATGACACCTACCACAAAGAGTGTTTTCAATGCAAAGGACAGAGCAGACACTAAGGGACGAACCTCTGGCTAACTGCCATTTCAAACATAAAACGCAAGTGAGGAAATTAATAGCCACAGAGTGCTGGAGGTAACCATGGCAACAATGAAGCTCAAATCCACTTTGACTCGTGACTAAATTTAAAAAAATAATAATAATAAAAGCTGAAAACTATTTCTCTTAATTCCTATTGCCAAACACAGAATATTAGGAAATACAGAAGTAAGAAGAAAAACTGCAACACAAAATTTAAAGTAAATTAAACAAATCCATAAAATACAGAGAATAAATATGAGTATTACTGAAAACTTATTCTTGACACCAGGTAAGAGTGAAAATATTGAAACTAATCATTATGATTTCAAACCATTATTTTGAGCTTAAAACATATTTTATGGGAGTATTATAGAAAACTTATGATTTTGGTCTAAATACAATTGCTAAGATTAAGTCTGCAAATCAGGGTATAATCTTTATAGCTGTTTGTTATGATTGAAAAATATTGTACTGAAGAACTTGGGTGGGAATAGTTGGCTGCCTAATTTTCTTTTACCTTACAACATAACATAAAGCTTCTCTTCTACCTAACATGATAATCTTCACTTCTTCAACCATGTTACCTTCAGGCTACTCTACTTGGTTTAGCCCAATGCAATATGGAAACACCATAGCTGTCTCTTAGGATACTGAATTAAATATGAACTAGGAGAATATAGCTAATATGATGCAGAGGTACTATTGAAAAAAAAAAGGAGATCTTTAATAATAGTGTATAAGGTCTCTGTAAGGCTAGTATACAATAACTGAAATGTAGACACATGTTCATAACCTGGAACTTAATATTCTTGCAAAACTACATTTCATCAGGCTTACATGAATATGATTTGACTCCTTGAATCCAGAATATATATATATATTCTGGCCATATTTTCCAAAATGCCTCACAGGACCTCATTAAACAAATTGGGAAATCACTGAGTGAAAGAAACTGATATTTTTAAGAACCCTGATGAAGAATACCTTCTCTGTAGCATGTGGTTAGCAAGAATGAACATTTCATTCTAATTAGTATTTCCCGCAGCCATAGAAATTACTGTTGAAGTAAAATGGTGGGTGTTGAACAGACACTTAAGTGTGAAAAGTAAAACGTAAGCATTTAATCTGTAAGAAGGTCACAGTGACATGTGAAGGCATAGCCAGCAAATGCCCACTGGACTGTGACACTCTTACAGGAGTGACAGACAGAGAGCTATCTAGAATTTGGCTTGACTTTTATAATGACAATGATTTTAAAAATAAGTATTAGATGATATTATCTATCCCAAGAGAAATCGTTTTTATATATGTCAAACCATAAACTGATGAATATTTTAGGTTCCCATAAAGAAATATTCTGCAAGTCTATGGTAATTATGAATTATAAACATGTTGCCAAAATTTCTCAACAATTTTATGTTTATTATTAATGGTGTTCATCTGCTGACTATGGGAAAATGCCAAAGAAAGTGTAAGAATATAGTAATCATGAACCTAAAATAACATGGATATATGGAGACTGAACATATTATTTGTGAGATCCTACAAATCTCATTTTCATACTATGCACTTATTTTTATGTTCTGAAAGTGATAGATTTGGGGGGACTTACTGTTTCATCCTAAGAACATTGATTGTTGGTATTTGTGGAGTTGTTAGTACTCTATGAAACAACAGAATCCACTTGAAAAGAAATGAGAAAAAAAGAGAAAACAGAATATGAGAATTAGCATCCTTTTTTCTTTATTGTTATCCCCCATCACTTATCTATCTGTCTGTCTGTCTGTCTGTCTATCTAAGTGGCAGCTCTTACTGACTTACTTTTATTCTCTTAAATTTCAAACTGTTTTGGGGACTGGAATTTGGAGTCATTTGTTTGAAAGGTTCTCTTTAGTATGGATTTCTCTACTGTTATGGTGTGATTCAAATGTGGCCAACAATCTATGAATAGTTAATCAACTGCTGGTGGCCTTGTTTTAGGAGGCTGTGGAAAAATTCACAGCTGACTCACTGAACAAAATGGGTCACTGGTGAGTGGGTCTGATAGATTATTGTTTAGTGTTTCATGCACAATCTCTTTGCTTGACGCTGTCAGGGCTTGAGTAGCTGCCTGAAACTCCTTTGGCATAGTTACCAGCAGGTCTCACCACTTACTTTTTCTGCCATGATGGATCACTACGCTGGGCTGGACCCTCTCAGGCAGTGAATCAAAATGAGTCCTTTCACCCTAAGTTATTTCTTATCAGTTACTTGGTCACCGTGATGGGAAGAATAATTAATAAAGAAAATTGGTCCTGGGAGTGGGGTCTTTTGTGATAAATGTGACTGTGTAGTTCCTATGTCCTTAGAGGTGGTTGTGGGAAATACATAGAATAGAGGAGTTTGGACCTATAAGACACAGAAGCTTTTGTATGCTATAAGAACTTCATGGGCTATTCTTACTAGAATTCCAAAAGAGATATGGACAGTAAAGGCTGGTCTCTTGAGGCTTCAGAAGTAAACAAGAACTGTCTGAGAATGGGTCCAGATGTTGATCATAATATTATGATAAATAATTGTTGCGCTAATGTCATCTTTTACACTAGTTCTTTCACATACTGATATATTCTGATTTGGCACCACTATCTAGATGTCACCTCTGTAACAGATGTCTGTCTGTCTGTCTGTCTGCCTCTTTCACTCTCTGTGTATGTATATAAATACGAACATATGAGATATTGAATATTATATATACTATTTCAAGCTTCATATCTTTGTCTCTTTAGTATTGGTATAAAAATATATACATAAAAGGTTTTGGACTCGGGGGGGGGGGAGAGATGGCGGCACCGGGAGAACACTGTGTCTGAGAAGCAGGACAACACACTCCGTGCAGCGACCAGGAGACTGAACTCTGGACCCTAAAACAACAGCGATCGTGTTTCCCAGGTGAGGGGAGGCTCCCACGGCGAGGGAAGTGGTGGGGTCCACTCTCGGCTGCCCAGCCAGAACCCAGAAGAGAACCCAGCAACGCAGGCTTTGTGTCTCCGGGCTGGAGCCGCACGCCTGCGTGTACTGATCACTTTCCCAGGCTGATTGGTGGGCACAAGGGGGCCTAAGGCTGCGAGTCCCAGTCGCAAAAAAACCCCACGGGGAAGGAAAGTTGCCAGACTGTTCACGGGTCACCTAGTCTTTCCCTGGAAGGTCTCTCCGACCGCGGCAGGTACCTGCCGCCATCACAGCTGAGCTCCTGCCGCTCACGGATCTCAGCTGTGCGCCCAGCTCAAAATCCCTACTCCCTCTTCGGAGGAGGCAGGAGGCGTCCAGCAGAATCTGCCACAGACCACATTGTCTGTACCCCAACCCGAGATCAGGGCTGAGAAAACCCAATCCTTTCGGGCACTCCCCCAAACGCTGCCATCTCCCTGCCCCAGCACAGCAGAAGGATAAAGAGGCGCACAGCGGCTTCACAGTGCCTAAACTCCAGTGCTGCCGGCCGCTCCTAGCAAACAAACTACAGCTTGGGATCTGGGACTGTGGTCATTCTACACATCCTGAGATTATCCTGGGTCCAGCGCAATAAGGTCTAGCAGCAAGTTCTATCACCGGCGCCACCCCCCACCCCCGCAGAGAAACGCCCCCAGCTCAGGGCTCAGGATCCGAGTGAGAAGCCCCAACCCCTGCTGGCACTCCCCTGAGAGCACCTCCATAAGCTTGCCCTAGCAGAGGAGAAGGTCAGAGGGGAAGGACAGAGAGGCAGCCTACCAAGGACACAGCACCCTCTCTCCAGCGGCCCCTAGCAGAGAAACCCAAGCTCTGGATCTGAGGACACTCAACCCTACCCGGTACTCTCTTGGGATCAGCAAACATAGATTCTACTGCTAGGCTGCTTCTGGCAGAGAGATCTGGGCCAGGGATCTGGGATTGAGTACACTCACCCTAACTCTTTCCCGCGCCACCCAGGGACCAGTCAACATAACCCCTCCTGGCAGAGGGAAAGGACAAAGATGCAGCACACAGGAAAGGTGGACACTGAGTCCTGCGGCCACAGTGTCACAGAGCTGACTGTTAGCCTACCTGTGCACTTCCACAGCAGGACCAAAACAGAGAGTAGTGAGCAAGGGGAACCCCTGTGCATTCCAACTGGTCCTGCAAGAGAGTGAGTGAGCCTTCTAGGAAGAGATTGCCCCAGACCCAGGGCCTCTCCACAGAAGCAACCAGATGAGATCCCTGCCACCCACACTCCTAGTGTGGGCATCAGAGGGATTCTTGGGATAGCAACCCCAACATTGAAGCCTCTGCCTTGTGGGTCCATCAGGGTAATCCAGGCAAACAATCCCTGGATCTCAGTCAGAACTGCGTAATAGTGGCTTGCAGGCCACTGCAATAGTCAGAGAATCCGCACATGCACACTGTGCCCGCTAAAAGCTCACGCGAATAGCACCAGCGTCACATTCTTTACTTAGGCAAAACTGAAAACACAGTGCACACTCCCAAAGCAGTGAACCTCTCTCATCTTCCTGAAAAAACAGTCCAGAAAACAGAAAGAGAGGATCATAGCCCAAACTACAATCTCGAGGAACAACCAGTGAGGATTATAAATAACCAGATGGCTAGAGGCAGATGTAAGAACACTCCCAACAAAAATCAGGACATAATGACCTCACCAGCAACCCCACAAAACAATGGACACTTCAATTCACTAGATATACAAGAAAACGACCTCAAAACTATGTTTCTCCAGCTATTAGAGGCCCATAGAGAAGAAATGAACAAAGCCCTCGGAGAAATAACAAAAGAAATCGAGACTAACCAAGAGGAAACAAATCGTGCTCTCAGAAAAATGACCACGAAAATTAAGGCAAACAGAGACGAAATGCACAAAGCTCTCAAAGAAATGTGCACACAAATGAAGGCAAATAAAGAAGAAATAAACAAAGCTCTCATAGAAATACAGCCAATTATACCCAAAGAAGTAGAGGCACAATTAGTGATACATAGAGAGGAAACGGACAAAAAAATAGAAGCTATCATTGAAAAGCAGGAGTCCACATTTAAACAGATGAAGGAAATGGTGCAAGACATGAAAACAGAATTAGAATCAATAAAGAAAACACAAATAGAGAAAAACCAGGAGCTGGAGAACATAGAGAAAAGATGAGGAACCACAAAGGTAAGCATCACCAACAGAATACAAGAGATGGAAGAAAGAATCTCAGGAGCCGAAGATACACTTGCGGAAATTGACACGTCTCTCAAAGAAAAAATAAAATCAGAAAAGTTCCAAACACAAAACATCCAAGAAATCAAGGATACCATAAAAAGACAAAACCTAAGAATAATAGGAGTAGAAGAAAAAGAAGACATCAGGCTCAAAGGTCCGGAAAAAATTTTCAAGAAAATTATAGAAGAAAACTTTCCCAACTTAAAGAAGGAGATGGCCATAAACATACAAGAGGCCTACAGAACACCAAGTAGACTAGACCAGAAAAGAAATTCTTCACGTCACATCATAGTCAAAACACTGAACCTACAAAACAAAGAAAAAATTCTAAAAGCAGCAAGGGAAAAAGGCCAAGTAACATATGAAGGTAGACCTATCAGAATCACACCAGATTTCTCAACAGAAACTATGAAAGCCAGAAGGGCCTGGACAGAAATCATACAGTCCTTAAGGGACCACAGATTCCAACCCAGACTACTATACCCAGCAAAACTTTCAATCAACATAGACGGAGAATTCAAGATATTCCAAGACAAAACCAAATTTAAACAATATCTACATAGCAACCCAGCTCTACAGAAGTTACTAGAAGGGAAACTCCAAACCAAAGAAAACAACTACATCAAAGGAAACAGAGGAAATAGATAACTACACAACAAAAAAAAAACAAAAGAAAACAAGCAATGAAACTCAGTGACACCACCAACACCACATCTAAAGTAAGTCACAATTGTTGGTCACTAGTTTCTACCAACATCAATGGACTCAACTCCCCAATTAAAAGACACAGACTAACAGAATGGTTGCGGAAACAGGATCCATCATTCTGTTGCATCCAAGAAACACACCTATACAACAAAGATAAACACTACCTCAGAGTAAAGGGCTGGAAAAATGTCTTTCAAGTAAATGGTTCTAGAAAACAAGCGGGAGTAGCCATCCTAATATCTAATAAAATAGACTTTCAACCCAAGTTAATCAAAAAAGATAAGGACGGCCACTATATTCTCATCAAAGGAAAAATCCACCAAGAGGACATCACAATTTTGAATATCTATGCCCCAATACAAGAGCACCTACATTCTTAAATGAAACAATATTAAAGCTTAAATCACACATTGATCCTAAAACCCTAATAGTGGACTTCAACACTCCACTCTCACCAAGGGACAGATCAACTAGACAGAAAACAAATAGGGAAATAAAAACACTTACAGAGACCCTAAATCAAATGGACCTAATAGACGTCTACAGATCTTTTCATCCAAACTCAAAAGAGTATACCTTCTTTTCAGCACCGCATGGAACCTTCTCCAAAATAGACTATATAGTTGGTCATAAAGAAAGCCTCAACAGATATAAAAAGATTGAAATAATCCCTTGTATTCTATCTGACCATTCATGGACTTAAGCTGGACCTCAACAACAACAGAAATAACAAACAGCCTACGGGCACATGGAAACTGAACAACCTGTTACTCAACGACAGCTGGGTTAAGGAAGAAATAAAGAAAGAAATTAAAGACTTCCTAGAATTCAATGAAAATGAAGGCACAACATACCCAAATTTATGGGACACATTGAAAGCAGTGCTCAGGGGAAATTTTATAGCACTGAGTGCCTGCAAGAAGAAATTCGTAATATCACATACAAACAACTTAATGGCCCAACTGAAAAACCTAGAAAAAAAAAGAAGCAGATACACCCAAGAGGAGCAGAAGGCTGGAAATAATCAAACTCAGGGCTGAAATCAATCAATTAGAAACAAATAAAATTATTCAAAGAATCAATGAAACAAAAAGCTGGTTCTTTGAGAAAATCAACAAGATAGACAAACCCTTAGCCAAACTAACTAAAAAGCAGAGAGAATCTATACAAATCAACAAAATCAGAGATGAAAAGGGTGACATAACTACAGACACAGAGGAAATTCAAACAATCATTAGGTCATACTACAAAAGCCTATATGCCACAAAATTTGAAAATCTAAATGAAATGGACAATTTTCTTGATAGATTCCATCTTCCAACATTAAGTCAAGATCAGGTAGAAAGACTGAACAGCCCTATATCCCCCAAGGAAATTGAAGCAGTCATTCACAGTCTCCCCTCCAAAAAAAGCCCTGGGCCAGATGGTTTCAGCGCAGAATTCTACCAGACCTTCGAAGAAGTGCTCACACCAATTCTCCTCAAACTATTCCACAAAATAGAAACAGAAGGTACATTACCAAACTCATTCTATGAAGCAACAGTCACCCTGATACCTAAACCACACAAAGACCCAACAAAAAAAGAGAACTTCAGACCTATCTCTCTTATGAACATTGACGCAAAAATACTCAATAAAATACTTGCAAACCGAATCCAAGAACACATCAAAGATATCATCCACCACGACCAAGTAGGCTTCATCCCAGGAATGCAAGGGTGGTTCAACATACGGAAATCCATCAATGTAATCCACCACATAAACAAACTGAAGGAGAAAAAACACATGATCATCTCCTTAGATGCTGAAAAAGCATTTGACAAAGCCCAACACCCATTCATGTTTAAAGTCTTGGAGAGATCAGGAATACAAGGCACATATCTAAAGATAGTAAAGGCAATATACAGCAAGCCTATAGCCAACATCAAACTCAATGGAGAGAAACTTAAATCAATCCCACTGAAATCAGGGACAAGACAAAGCTGCCCACTCTCTCCCTACCTCTTCAACATAGTACTTGAAGTCCTAGCCAGAGCAATAAGACAACTAAATGAGATCAAGGGGATACAAATCAGAAAGGAAGAGGTCAAAGTGTCACTATTCGCAGATGATATGATAGTATATATGAGCGACCCCAAGAATTCAACCAGAGAACTCCTCCAGTTGATAAACACCTTCAGCAATGTGGCAGGATACAAAATCAACTCAAAAAAATCAGAAGCCCTCCTGTATACCAAAGACAAAATGGCCGAGAAAGAAATTAGGGAAACAACACCCTTCACAATAGCCACTAACCACATAAAGTACCTTGGGGTGACACTAACCAAGCAAGTGAAAGACCTGTTTGAGAAAAACTTTAAGTGTTTGAAGAAAGAAATTGAAGAAGATCTCAGAAGATGGAAAGATCTTCCGTGCTCATGGATTGGTAGGATTAACATTGTGAAAATGGCCATCCTGCCAAAAGCAATCTACAGATTCAATGCAATTCCCATCAAAATACCAACTCAATTCTTTACAGAACTTGAAAAAAAGATTCTCAGCTTCATATGGAGAAACAAAAAACCCAGAATCTCCAAAACAATCCTGTACAACAACAGATCATCTGGAGGTATCTCTATCCCCGATCTCAAGTTGTACTACAGAGCAATAGTAATAAAAACTGCATGGTATTGGCATAAAAACAGAAAGGAGGATCAATGGAACCGCATAGAAGACCCAGAAATAAATCCACATACCTATGAATACTCGATATTTGACAAAGAAGCCCAAACCATTCAACGGAAAAAAGACAGCATCTTCAACAAATGGTGCTGGTCCAACTGGATGTCCACATGCAGAAAAATGAAAATAGATCCATATTTATCACCCTGCACAAAACTAAAGTCCAAGTGGATCAAGAACCTCAACATAAAACCAGATACTCTAAATCAGCTGGAAAAAAAAGTGGGAAACAGCCTAGAACTCATTGGCACAGGAGACAACTTCCTGAACAGAACACCAACAGCACAGGCTCTAAGAGCAACAATCAATAAATGGGACCTCATGAAACTGAAAAGCTTCTGTAAAGCAAAGGACACTGTCATCAAAACAAAACGCCTGCCTACAGATTGGGAAAGAATCTTCACTAACCCTTTATCTGACAGAGGACTAATATCGAGTATATACAAAGAACTAAAGAAGCTGAAAAGCAGCAAACCAAGTAATCCAATTAAAAAATGGGGAACAGAGCTAAGCAGAGAATTCTCGACAGAGGAATATCGAATGGCAGAGAAACACTTAAAGAAATGCTCATCCTCATTAGCCATCAGGGAAATGCAAATCAAAACAACCCTGAGATATCACCTTACACCCATCAGAATGGTCAAAATGAAAAACTCAAGGGACAACACATGCTGGAGAGGTTGTGGAGAAAGGGGAACCCTCCTCCACTGCTGGTGGGAATGTAAACTGGTACAACCACTCTGGAAATCTATCTGGCGCTTTCTAAGACAATTAGGAATAGTGGTTCCTCAAGACCCAGCTATACCATTGCTAGGTATATACCCAAAGTTTGCTCAAGTACACAAAAGGGATATTTGCTCAACCATGTTTATAGCAGCTTTATTTGTAATAGCCAGAACCTGGAAACAACCCAGATGTCCATCAACGGAGGAATGGGTACAGAAATTATGGTATTTTTACACAATGGAATACTACTCAGCAATCAAAAAGGAGGAAATCATGAAATTTGCAGGCAAATGGTGGGATCTAGAAAAGATCATCCTGAGTGAAATATTCCAGAAGGAGAAAGAGAAACACGGTATATACTCACTTATATAAACCTATAAGATATGATAAACATAATGAAATCTATACACCTAAAAAAGATAATCAAGAGAGCGGACATGGGGTAAGATCCTCATTTTGAAATACAGATGGGATGCGCATTGATCATTGACAGGAGTCTACTGAGCGCATTTGGAAAAACTCTAACTAGCAGTGTTTTCAAAGCAAAGACTCATGACCAAACCTTTGGCAGAGTACAGGGAATCATAAAAAAGAAGAGGAGTTAGTCTGATGACGAAAGGATAGGAGCTCCACAAGGACCAAATATATCTGGGCACAGGGTCTTTTCTGAGACTGACATTCAACCAAGGACCATGTCTGAATGTAACCTAGAACCTCTGCTCAGATGTAGCCTGTGGTAGCTCAGTAACCAATTGGTTTCCCATTGTGAGGGGAACAAGGACTATTTCTAACAGGAACTCAATGACTGGCTCTTTGGCCTCCCCACCCCCCAAGGGAGGAGCAGTCCTGTTAGGCCACAGAGGAGAGCTTTGCAGCCAGTCCTGAAGATACCTGATAAAACAGGACCAGATGAATGGGGAGGAGGTCCCCCCTATCAGTGGACTTGGCAAGGGGCATGGTGGAGATGAGGGAGGGAGGGAGGGACTGGGAGGGAATGAGGGATCGGGACATGGCTGGGATACAGAGTTAATAAAATGTAACTGATGAGAAAAAAATAAAATAAAATAAAAAGGTTTTGGACTCAATCTTACACAAACGTAGATAATGTGATAGTCTACTAAAGTGTTACAATGAATTTCCACTGTTTTGTAGCAATCACAATATTTTATTGAAAAATATATGCTGAAGATCTTGTTCCTCTAATTTTTACCCTAGATTTTGAAGAGACATTGAGAAATTCAAATTTCCTATAGTCCTTTCCTTGGCATTTAATACAATATATTTTAAAGAAAAAATTCTTCCTTGATTCACCTGATATTTTTTATGAAGCATCTTTAATATTATTGATTGCTAAGTCACTAGGTTAGGATAAAAATGGGCTACTTTAATGATTCCAAACCTCCTGTTTTATCTAGAGGTCAGTCTTCACAGGCTCTGACTTAAGAGTGGTTATTGGAATTGACACTAAATTCTAATCTTGATATAAATACACACTAACAAATATATATTTGTTGTGTATCATGTAATAGAAATTATTTTTAAAAAATACATTTTCCTTAAATTAAGAACTATATTTCATGAGAAACATAGTTAAATTTTCTGACTCCATACTGCTGCCAGCTCAGGCCAGTTTCTTTGAAAATTGTCGAAGTTTCTAAGGGTGATGAATTAGCCATCAGAGCTTCAAAAGCTGCTATTAGAGCAGATGCCCAACTCAGAAGGCCTATTTCAAAAATATTAGGACTTATTTTTATCTTCAAAAATGTGCTTCACAAAAATCAAATGGGCAAAGAGATCATAAAAATGAAGAAAAGACATTGAGAGTTACCTGAAAACACTTTTAAATACCAATGTTCTTTTTAACTTGGTTAGTGTTGAATCATCAACAAAATCACCCAAATAAAAGAAAAATTTTGTTAGACTCTTACTGTGTCAACCAAAGAAATATAATGTTTTTCAGCCAAAGGAATATAATTTCAAACACATCAGAGGCCCTATAGATTGATGATTATTTAAAGGACAGTGCCAATGGGACAGTGGAGTTTGACCAACTTTACCTGAAAAAAACATAAAGCATGCTGATTTCATAGAACAAATGCTTGTGATGGTAAAGAAATGATTGGCTAATGTTATGTTTTGCATAAAAAGCTTATAATGTACTTTTCAAAAGTCTTTCTTAGTACAAAATGTCCACTCTGGAACATTATAACGTATAAATCAGGTAGAAAATATCCTTTGATTTCTACTATTATTCTCAAGTTATGCAAATGTTTTGAAATTCATATGATTTTTTTACAAGCATACCAGCCAACAGTTGAGATTGCATCATCAAAAAATGTAACCAAGTAGTATTCCTTTTGCCAGATGTAGGATGAGACATCTATTTACATTGACTTTAATCATTCAAAAGCTTAAAAATTTGAATATGAATGATAAATTACATTTAATATATTCAAGAAACAAAATATATTCCACAAAAGCATTAGAGTTGAATTCTAAGGCTTGTGCTTTTTAGTGTGTGTATATGTAAATTCATGCATGTGTTTTTATAACTGAATCTTGAAAATAACTAAATATGTAAAGATTCTAAAGTTGAAATTTACTCCAATAAAGTAGAAACAACTTATCTTATAAGTAGATGCTTAATAAAAAGTCATTATTTTTATTATTAAAACATTTTAATATGTAACATCTTATCTTTGTGCTTAGTATCAAATTTATTAATGAAATATGAATAAGAATAATAAATAATTTAAAAGGTAGCATTTTTTTTACTATGTCTTATATAGGGAGGTATTTTCAGAAAAATGAATTAAACGGGCAACTAAAGGTCGAGCATAAGGGGTATGTTTTTAATTATTTTCATTGTAAATTAATCACCCTAGGTAGTTTCAGTGGGAAATTGTTTAGGTGTAGGCAGGCTCATGAGCTTGTCTGTGAAGTATTATCTTGATTAGTAGAAAGATACATGTACTGCCACCATGGGTGGTATCATTCCCTGGATAGCATCATGGATTTTATGAATAGAGAAAGTGAACCCACCACAAAAATAAATGCATTAATTTCTTACTCTCTGTTATCCACTGTGATTGCAGTGTTACCATATGCTTCAGATTAATGTCAACTTGACTTCCACACAACGATAGATTGTAACCTAGAATTGTAAGCCAAATAAACCCATTCTTCCTTAAATTTCTTCTGTCAGAGTATTTTATCACAACTGTGGGAAATAGACCTGAGACATTGACACACATATTAAAGATTCTTTTTATTTACTTCATTTTAAATATTGACACACTAGAAACACTTTTGCATTGTTTATGGTTATTGTTCTATTTACTGCTCTGTGTCTTTCTCTGTTTCTTATGTACTCTTTTTCTCTCTCTAGATATATATGAAATTTCCAATCCTAGGCAAAAGCACCTCGGGTTGCATCTGGTTTCTGCTTTCCAAATCTTAGGCAGCATTCTCTACTCAAAATGGACATGAGCTACAAGGTCTACCTCTGAAGCCTTCTGGTTGTTTCAAATGCCAAGTCATCACTGCCTTTAGTTGTCGATTATTCTCCATTGGCCTGTGTCACTCTCACTCTCAGCTGACTCTGTGGCTTCATCAACTGTGTTATTTATTCAGCTTTCACTATAAAAAATTTCTAAGAGAAGAAGCCCAATTGACAGAAGCCTTTATTGAGATTAAAATTAAACCAGGGCACCTTGAAGGGAGGTGATTTGGGTCAATTACAACCAATATCTTGTGCCAAACACAGTTCCCTAACACTTGTCAGAGTCTTCCTGGCTTCCATTTCATGATAATCATGTGTCTCTTAGCACTGGTCATAACTGTTCCTCCACCAGGAAAAGTTCTTTCACTCTTGCAAAAATAGTAAAAGATGTAGGGTACATTTTTTCTTGTGATACAGAGAAATCAGATAAAAGCTGTTACAAACATTCCTGACTGTGGCTATGATTTCAGGAACCAGGCAGTCAGCATTGTTTATGTAACTGTTGCAATGTATCCATGTGTTATGTTCCAGATGTTTGCCATTGGCATAGAGTTAATTTGGCTAGCTATTTGATATTTCTTAATTGTAGGCATCTAGGGAAGTTCAAGAGCTTCTAATTAGGGGGGTGGTTTACCTTGTCCTTGGTGTCTATTTTTATTTATAGAAAATTTAAACTCAGATTTTTGATTAGAGGAAATGATGACAATTTTATGAACTTTAACAATAATTTTAAACAAATTATACTATTTTAGAAACAGTATAATAATATTTAATGCCTGTCCTACAGGTAGGAAGAATAGTCACTCTTATCTTTTTTTACCATACTAAATTATCTGAACTACAAATCAAGACAGATATCTCATTTAAAATTACTACATAAATTAGACATCCACGAATAAAATTTACCAAATTGTGTAAAGGTGTGTACCTTGAGGGAAGAAACTGAAGCCAAATGGAATAAGGCAGCCACCACTCATGGATTAAGAGAATTAATATTGCTGAAAGGTGTACATTACTATTTTGAATGACATCTGAAGTCCAGCTTCCACAATGCCTCCCCCACTCCTCTCAACTCCCTCCCCCCAAAAAAACTAACAGAAGCTACCTGTGCTATTTCCCCTCTCTCATTCCATCCTCTCTCTCCCTTCTTTCTTTTTGCTTGACCATCAGGGGAACCCTGGTTTTTACCACGTGTTCCTGCCACGAAGATATTCTGCACAAAATAGGACCAAGAAACCATGAACTAAACCTTCTGAAACACAGAGACAAAGATACATCCTACCTACTTCTGCACTACATGTGTGCGCGCGCGCACACACACACACACACACACACATATCTTGGTTACAGTTGACCAAAAATTTAGTATCAATAGAGAAACAAATTGTTAGCTCAACAAAATTCTATGAAAATACCAAGAATAATCAAGCGTTCTTGATTAAAAAGAACAAAGCTAGAAATAATTCATGTCAAAATATACTACGAAATTACAGCAATCAAAACAGCATGATGGTATTTATATTAAACATGTGCTTGACAAAGGGAGTAGAGTGAAGTATAGAGCAATCAATTCATTCATTCATTAAATAAAATAATTTGCTTATGCCACTAATTGTTATCTCTCAACATTCTGAGAAAATGGGACAGCACATGCAAAAGCATGAAACTATACCAACACAAGCAAGAGCTCCAAATGAGCTAGCTTCTTAAATGTAAGAGAGGAAACCATGGCAATTACTTTGAGAAAATGCACTGACTGCCTCAGATCTCGTGACTGGGAAGGGTGTTTGGCAGAGTACAGGGAATCATAAGAAAGAAGGGGAGTTAGTCTGATGGGGAAAGGATAGGAGCTCCACAAGGACCAAAGATATCTGGGCACAGGGTCTTTTCTGAGACTCTCATTCAACCAAGGACCATGTCTGAATGTAACCTAGAACCTCTGCTCAGATGTAGCCTGTGGTAGCTCAGTAACCAATTGGTTTCCCATTGTGAGGGGAACAAGGACTATTTCTAATAGGAACTCAATGACTGGCTCTTTGGCCTCCCCACCCCCCAAGGGAGGAGCAGTCCTGTTAGGCCACAGAGGAGAGCTTTGCAGCCAGTCCTGAAGATACCTGATAAAACAGGATCAGATGAATGGGGAGGAGGTCCCCCCTATCAGTGGACTTGGCAAGGGGCACGGTGGAGAGGAAGGAGGGAGGGAGGTACTGGGAGGGAATGAGGGGTCGGGACACGGCTGGGATACAGAGTTAATAAAATGTAACTGATAAGAAAAAAATAAAATTCAAAAAAAATAAAATAAAATAAAAATGAAAAAAAAAAAGAGTGTGGAGAAAACTGGAACCAGGGGACAATAGTCTTCCAGCTCTTATCTCATTAGGAAGCCAAATCCAACACAGAAGAAACTGGAAAGTCTCACTCTGAAGGCTGGAGAAAAAGTTAAGCAGTAAAAATCTTAGAGTGCTCTTACAGAGAGGATCAGGTTTGGTTCCCAGAACTCTTACAAAGTGGCTCACAGCCACCTGTATGTCCAGCTCCAGAAGGGTCTACTGTCTCTGGTATCTGAGTTCTCCTGAACTCCTGGACTCATGCTCACACAAAGACACAAACATTCAAATAGTTAACATGTATGTTAAAACAATCTTTGTAAAAGGAACTCAATTTAAATTTCAAGTTATTTAGTGAATAGCTATACTGAGTATTAATTTCAATCAAAGAAGGACCCTGGGTAAGATGATCAATCCTGACTCAGAAAGACAAATGGGATGGACACTGAAGAAGGAGGAAACAGGAAACAGGACGGGAGCCTACCACAGAGGGCCTTTGAAAGACTCTACTCAGCAGTGTATCAAAGCAGATGCTGAGACTCATAACCAAACTTTGGGCAGAGTGCATGGAATTTTATGAAAGAAGGGTAAGATGAAAGACCTGGAGGGGCAGGAGCTCCACAAGGAGAGCAACAGAACCAAAAAATCCAGACAAAGGGGTCGTTTCTGAGACTGATACTCCAACCAAGACCATGCATGGATATAACCTAGAACCCTTGCTCAGATGTATCCCATAGCAGCTCAGTATCCAAGTGGGTTCACTAGTCAGGGGAACAGGGGCTGTTTCTGACATGAACTCAGTGGCTGGCTCTTTGATCACCTCCCCCTGAGGGGGGAACATCCTTGCCTGGCCACAGAAGAGGACAATGCAGCCAGTCCTGATGAGACCTGATAAGCTAGGGTCACATGGAAGGGGAGGAGGGCCTCCCCTACAAGTGGACTTGGAGAGGGGCTTCGGAGGAGTTGAAGGAGGGAAGGTGAGATTGGGAAGGAATGAGGGAGGAGGCTACAGCTGGGATAAAGAGTGAATAAATAGTAATTAATATAAAAATAAAAATAAATAGTTAATTAAAATTAAATTAATAGATAACTAAACTGGAAAACAGAATAAAACATTTGATTTAGGGTTTCACAATTTAATAAGCATCTGAATGCTTGCTTTTATTTTAGCATCTTCTTCTGTCTGTCATCAGGTCTGTTTCACCATTATTCTTTAATATCCACTAAAAGCATTTCCTATTAAACCTTACATTTAGACTTGTAGCAGCTTTAAATTTTCCAGTATTTCAATTATTCATCTTGAAATATCTGAAAAATACTAGTTACCCTATGTAATTGTTGGAAAATGAAAAACTGAGACTTTGTTCTTTAAATTTGAATTTCAAATGCACCTGATTTTATATATATATATATATATATATATATATATATATATATATATATATATATATATATATATATATATCCTATTGTAAGTGGAAGGCAACTAAGAAATGAATGAACTATACAATCTAGGGACCCATGAACTATTGCAGAAATAATGACTGACTGGTGAGCTTTAACCCAGATTATTTCACAGATTATTTACTTTGCCATAGATGTTTGTGCTTTCCTGGGCCTCATCCTGAATGCTTGGTAGAGGAATAGCCAACATTTTAAGCACTTCCTTTTGAAATACAATTTTCCTGTTTTCAAACAGGAAGGTGTTTATATTAAACATGTAACTCAGCACTCCTGAGGCTCCTTGTTCTTCCTTTCAAAATCACCCAGGAACTGATTTTCTATGTGAACAAGTACTGAGTCTGTTTTCTCATTTTAACTCTTATGTTTTTACACATCTGGAAACCCTGCAGTTTAAAGAAACATACATAGTTCTTTCAGCTCATTCATTCCCCTTGAGACGTCATCACCATGGAGGAAAGGTGGGCACAGATTCCCAAACCCAGCCTAGACGAAAATTGAAACTGATGTTAGCTGGAAGGAAGAAAAATTGAGATGCCACTGAGTGCAACAAGATAAGGGCAGGTCATGTAAGGGTAAAGGTCTTCTGTTTTTGAGCTGCTGAGCAGGTCCGATGACATAAAAGATGGCTTTCAAGGGGCAAAAATGAGAGAAGCATGTCAAAGTGTTGCCTTTGATCTGTTTTGAAATCACTTAATTCTCTGGAATACACCTAAAATATTCATCTAAATATCATCAAATGAGTCAGAGTTCTGGTTACTAAGCAGCAGTGGTATAAATGCAATAATCCCTTGTGGCTGATTTTAGGCTTGGTTAGGGTGTTCATTCCAGCAACAGTATTTCCTGATCCTCTAAATCATAGGTTCATTGGTTTGTTTCACTATAATCTATGAAGAAAAATATCACTGACTGTAAAGTGTAAAATTTTATAGAGTACTTCACTGCAAAGAAGGTAACATTTTTAAATTAATGAAATGACTCAAATGTCTTGTCAATGATGTTTAAAACATGATTTTAGTATTTTCTTTCTAATCCAGGTGCAGTGGCTCAGACCAGAATCCTAGCACTCTGGGATGCAGAGGCAGGAGAATCTCTGTGAGTTGGAGGCCAGCTTGGTCTACAAAGAAAGTACAGCCAAAGCTACACAGAAAAAAACCTTTCTTGAAAGCAAAACAACACATAGACACACATGCACACACACAAAGATTTTCCTTTTAATCCCTATGCTTAAATTTCTGTATTAATCACACTGATTCCAGACCACAAAATACACTACTCCAGTCATTTCTTCTGTGTGGGTCTGATTATTGTCTTCCAGGACTAGGCAGCAAACAAGTTGCTACATGCTCAAACCTGTGTGCTCCTCACACCCCGCTTTTAGATTTGCCTCCCCTGATGAAGTGTTTCTGGCATTATGTTCTGCTAGCCTGGGGGTTAAGAAAAGTGTAATCTAAGAGGAATATAATATTGAATCAAACCCAAAATATGTTTTATGGTAAAGGAGGTGGTGTAATGACTAGACATTTGTAGAAGCCACTGCCATTTTTGCATGTCCCAACATAGCTGAGCTATGAGGCAGTGAGGTATCTGTGAAGAAGTTAAATATGGTGTCAGAACAATAACCCAAGGACTGGGGTATAGCTTCCATGAGCCTGATTATGTGATGAAGAACAAGCCGATGTGTATGAACTGTTTCTAGAACATATGGAATGTGGGAGACAGCCAGTAGTACTGACTCCTCCCAGCAACACGCCGTGCTTCCGGATACTATCCAAAGCATTAAGCACATCAGGTTTTGTTGTCCAGAAGCTTAGCAATAGAACACTTCTTCAGAGGAATATAATAAAGCTTACAAGTTCTTAACGTTGGTAGTTCAGCAGGGACAGAAAGTTATTATATTGGTAAAAGTAATTAGGCCCTGGTTTTGTCAGTAGCCCAGAACAGAAATAAAAAGGATCATGAAAAATACAGTTAGACTCAAAACACTGGGGAGAAGGTTTCCAGAATTAATGCCATCTCACCTTGACATGAGTAAAACATGGAAGTACTCCAAGGCAACCCTTTTTAACAAGAAGAAGAACAATGGTGGGTATGTGGCAAACTGACTGAGTTTTGAGCAAATGAAATCCACAGTTGAAAAAAAAAAAAAGAATGTCTTTTCAAACAAAACAGCAATGGAACCATGAGACTCATTTCCCTAAGTTTTTCCGTCTTTTTTATTATTATTATTTCATCTTTTAGAGACTTAAGTGGACATTTCCTTTCATGGAAACTCTGTGATGAAGTGTTATCAGAAACTAAGGATGGTCTGACTCAATAACATTGGAAATGAAATCATGCCAGATGGAGAATGAACATTTCCAGAAAATCTTAATTTGAAGACAGGAAGATAAGGTGAGGGAGATGGGAATGGGAAACATCTCTGACAATGGAAGACAAACTGGTCACCAAACAAACAAAAAAGAGTGGATGTTATTTCTTGTGCAGTCCAGAATGGCTAACATCTGGGCCATGGGTGCTGACAGTCTTGCTACGGCTTTAAATGATGCTCTTAGCTTGCAAGCATCCTGGCCTTTCAAGCAGGTGATCCGTTACCTTCATTCTGTCTAGGACATTCTGTTCAAATATCCAGGTCTTATAACCAGGCTGGGGCCCTGACATTGTTAAGAAAACTTATGAGAATAGGTGGACAGAAAACACAATTTATTTTTAATAAGTGTCAGTTTTAAAGGGCTCAGTTTACTAGATGTAAGTTTGTATCAATCCTCACATGATGTAATTTTTGAGACATGGTAGTAGAAGCATGCTCATTCTGCTACTGCAAGTGACCATTAAGATTTCATAGAACAGTGAAGTATGAGGACAGAGTTACAATTTATATTAGGTAGCAGGCTGCCTACTATAAGCAGGATGTCAGGAAAAAAAAATCACACACTCTTTTAAAAAGTTTTAAAGGATATTTGTTATTTTAAATTATCTTATTTTTGAAATTGTAACATAAATGAGCAACATTTATGAACAGAGAAGGTTCTATTTATGTATTTAAAAATATATATGAATATATGTACATATATATGATATATACACTTTACACATAAATATATATATATATTTATGTGTATATAAATATATATATATTTATATATATTTATGTGTATATAAATATATATATTTATACACAAACAGGCATATACGTATATACGTACGCATATCCATATATGAACTAACTTACCTACCTCACCTTTGAATCACAAGAATTAGAGTTAACACTTTGAGTCAGCATTTGAGCTGGTTGCTAGGAAGATTGCCGTGTTTCTCAGCAGTACCCTTAATAAAGGGTCACAGACTTGTGGATTCTAAGGAAGAACTCCATATGAAAAGTCCCTTGCACATTCAAGGCTTGCTGCTCTCACTGGGGTCTTGTTTTGGTGACCAGTTCTACATTTCAAGGTGCACTCTCTCACCTCGGATTGTGCTGGGACTTTGCCATTGAGGTAACTGCGCGGTCCATGAGGCAAGGAGAGAGCCTGCTTTGCTTAGGCCACTTACCTTATGATCCCTCCACACATCCTTACACTAAGAGTGTGTAATCTCTTTTGTTCTTCTGCTGGGCGTTCAGTTCTAAAGTGCAATGCACGGCTCCCCAGGAGGTCCTATTAGAGTGAGCAAGCATGCATTTACTGGACAGCAGATTTATGCAGCTTGGTGCCCCTCATATTTTTTTATATCACATTACTACCTAACTCTGGCCCACAGAATCACAACGTGCAATTAAAACTTTATGTAACACCTTTTAAAGACTGCTTTCAAGGGAACCGATTACCATGAAAACCAAGGCATAATGTGGGCATGTTTTGCTAAAGTGCACTAATATTCCGTGAGAGATGAAGCAGAGCTGACCAGTGTGTGAGCCTCTGTTGTTTTAAGCTTCAGTCATTCTGCTGTTCAAAGAATCGCCTAGACCCAGGCATCCATCTTGGGCTCAGATTGCTCGTAATAACTGCTAACCTTCTTATTGACCAGCCACCAGTGACCCTCAACTTTCAGGCCAGCAGCATCATG
Organism: Psammomys obesus; assembly: GCF_907164565.1. Taxonomy (NCBI): domain Eukaryota; kingdom Metazoa; phylum Chordata; class Mammalia; order Rodentia; family Muridae; genus Psammomys; species Psammomys obesus. Next base: position 1,460,400 of record NW_026596244.1, on the reverse strand, counting down.
CTCATAAAATGTATTTGGAGCTGCTCATTGAATGTGCACCTTACTCTGTGAAAAGCCGACTTTTCCTGAGACCTGGCCACTTGCTTCTCTTCAACTCTTGGCAGCAAGCAAGGAAAACACAGCACAGTTGTTGTGTGTCCAGACTTTAAAAACTTAAGCACTCCACATTTTTTCCTGGAATAATAAATGTCAACATTTCAAAGACTTACTGACTTGGCTATCCTCCTTTTTCCTAAAGATCTTTAACTAAGGAAGAAAAACAGCTTTTTTTTTTCCTTTTTCTTTCTTTCTATCTTTCTCTCTTTTTTAAATCACATCAAGGTGTTTGGAAAACACTTATTTACTTTTGGCATAGTGAAAAACATAATGGCTTGGAAATTTTCAATAATATATTTATTTTCCTGTATCTTTCTTACTAAACACCTGAATTAGACAAGATCAATGATTATCTCCATATCTTCACCTCCAATGTGAGTATAATAATCTGTGGAAAAGAATATGAGAATACTAAGCAATACTATCTATCATATTATTTAGGATAATTTACTAGAAGTTTTAGACACAGGATTTTTTTCATTATTACATCTATGTGGTGACATAGTGTTTGCAATGTCTAAAATCATTTTAAACTACTAATCTATAAAACTGATAGGTATATAAATATTAGATAATTATGTGGCTCCTATGTGAATCAGGTTATATTATTTCAAATATTACTTCATTTATTAATTGTTTTCCCCATGGTTCAATTTTTATTTTTTTTTAATTTTAAAATATAATTTACTACGTATGGATATAACCTAGAACCTCTGCTCAGATGTAGCCTGTGGTAGCTCAGTAACCAATTGGTTTTCCATAGTGAGGGGAACAGGAACTATTTCTGACAAGAACTCAATGACTGGCTCTTTGACCTCCCCACCCCTCAAGGGAGGAGCAGTCCTGCTAGGCCACAGAGGAGGACTTTGCAGCCAGTCTTGAAGATACCTGATAAAACAGGATCAGATGAAAGGAGAGGAGGTCCTCCCCTATCAGTGGACTTGGAAAGGGGCAGGGAGAAGCTGAGGGAGGGAGGGAGAATGGGATTGGGAGGGAATGAGGAAGTGGGATACAGCTAGGATACAGAGTTAATAAAAATGTAACTAATAATACAAGTTAAAAAAAATAAAATAGTTCGTTCATAATCTCAAAAAATAAAATATAATTTAACTAATTCAAATGATGCAGAAACAATATTGGTAACCTCATGAACTCTTTTATTGCAATTTGGAATTTGTTACTCTATCACAGCTTATTCTAAATTCACTCACACTTTGTAAGCTGCAGTTATTGTGCTGTTTGAGTAAACTGGTGCAAGTATGACCTATGTTAGATACTCAGCTGAGTCTAAGTTCCACTGGTTACTTCCATTCTTAATGTTTTTAGTTTATATTTCCCAGTTACATATAATCTCTCTACAATATACTACTTTTAAGTTAAGAAAATGGTCTTTTCTTTTTAATTTTTTATATTTATTAATTACAATTTATACACTTTTTTATCACCCCTGAAACTCCCTCCCTCCTCCCTTCTCAATCCCACCTTCCCTTCCTCTTCTTCACCCATGCCCCTCCCCCCTGTCCACTGATAGGCAAGGTCTTCCTCCCCTTCCTTCTGATCCTAGTCTATCAGGTCTCATCAGGAGTGGCTGCATTGTCTTCCTCTGTGTCCTGGTAGAGCTGTTCCCCCCCTCAGGGGGAGGTGATCAAAGAGCAGGCCCATTATTTCATGTCAGAGATAGTCCCTGTTCCCATTACTATGGAACCCACTTGGACACTGAACTGCCATGGGCTACATCTGTGCATGGGTTCTAGGTTATCTCCATTCATGGTCCTTGGTTGGAATATTGGTCTCACAGAAAAGACCCCTGTGCTTAGATTTTTTGGTACTGTTGCTCTCTTTGTGGAGCTCCTCTCCTCTCTATGTCTTACTATTTTCCACTTCTTTCATAAGATTCCCTGCACTCTGCCCAAAGGTTGGCCATAAGTCTCATCATTTGCTTTGATACCCTGCAGGGCAGAAACTTGTATGACCACTCTGGAAATCAATCTGGTGCTTTCTCAGACAATTAGGAATAGTGCTTCCTCAAGATCCAGCTTTATAACACTCCTAGGCATATATCCAAAAGATACTCAAGTGTACGCAAAGACATTTGTTCAACCATGTTTGTAGCAGCTGTATTTGTAATAGCCAGAAGCTGGAAACAACCCAGATGTCCCTCAACTGAGGAATGAATACAGAAATTGTGGTATATCTACACAATGGAATACTACTCAGCAATAAAAACAAGGAAACCATGAAATTTGCAGGTATATGGTGGGAACTAGAAAAGATGATCCTGAGTGAGGTATCCCAGAAGCAGAAAGACACACATGGTATATACTTGCTCATAAGTGGATATTAGACATATAATATAGGATAAATATACTAAAATCTGTACACCTAAAGAAACTAATCAAGAAGGAGGACTCTGGCTAAGATGCTCAATCCCCATTCAGACAGGCAAAGAAGATGGACATCAGAAGAGGGAGAAAACAGGGAACAAGAGAGGAGCCTGCCAAAGAAAGTTATTTTGAATTTAAACATTACTGAGAATTTCATAGCACAACATTTATATCATTTTTATCCCCTTTTCTTCCCCTTCCAACTCTGCCTGTGTCCCCCTACCACTCCCTAACAAATTCATGATTGCTCCTCCAATAATTATTATTGTTACATAACAGTGTTGTTATTAAGTATGTTTTCCTAAGGCTGACTGCTTGGGATTAGATAACTCATCAGGCAACTCATCCCTGTGGAAACCTGACTCTGTTTGACCAGCTATTGATTGTCCGTAGATCTTCAAATAGGATTTCTCCCATCCAATTTGACATGTCAATTGGTTGTGTCGTCATGTAGGTCTTTTTAAGGGAGCCACTTTGTGAAGATTTTACGTATTCAGTTCTCTTTGTAAGTATGCATATGGGTGCATAGGTATGTGCACGTCTTCATGGGTGTAGACGCCTGCAAGGCAAAGACCAGAACCGTGTGTCGGTTTTTCTCGTCTACCACTCCCTCTATGTTCTTTCAAGGCAGGGTTACTCCCTGAACCCCAGGCTACCATTGACCTTAAATATGGTGGAAGCCAGCTTCCTCCGGATATTTTCCTTTCTCTGGTCCCCTCGGGACAGGGGTTACAGGTTTCAGCAGGGTCCCAAGCTTTTTATGTGGGTCCTGTGTTCTAAACTACAGTCTACATAATTGTGCATCAAGCACTTTCAGCACTGGCTACTCTCTCTAGCCCTTCATTATTATTATTTTTCTAAAGGGTGGATCCATTATTTTCTGCTTTTACAAGAAGTGGTTGTTTGAAAGAGTGTTGATAGAATGTTTCAGAATTACCTTACTACAGAGAGCTTGCCAGCTAGCATAAACATGAGACATCCTCAATCTACAAAAGAACCATGCAGTTAATAAAGTTTTTACATTTTATATACATGAAAGGCCCAAAGAAGACTCTAAGGTGCCTACTTGTTCAAATAGGCATTTTCACTTGAATTTAGGTTACTTAACGAGCATACTGATACAGTACGTATGCATCCGTAATTACCTTTAAATGATTGTTTCATAGCACCCCGTATGATGCTTGTAATAATGTGTGCCGAAACCATCTTTGCTGGAATATTGAATCAAACCTAATCTTAATTGTAAATTGCTAACAAGACTGAGAGTTCAGGATCTTTCCAAATGGAGCCTAGAGGGGACTTATTAGTATTCACATCATCAGTAGATAGCTTGAGTCAATTAAAGTATATCTTCCATAATCTGTGAGAAGATTAAAATTCATGTTACTTTAGAAAGTCATTAATAATTCAGGAACGTGCTTGAGCTTCTGTAGTCTGTGACACCAACTGTTGGTAAATGGTAATTTAATTACATTGGAAGATTTATATTAAGCACTTACTACATTCCAAGCTCTTAGCTAAATAAGATGAAGACTAATGAAGTAAAAAAATAAATAAACTCGAAGTTCTTAAAATAATTTTATTTTATCTGCAGAAAATTTGATATTTTTCAAACTTATACTGACAATACTCCTGTTTTGTATGCAGCATATCTGTGTAAGTTTATTGAATGCTTTTAGACAACACTTTGTTTCTCATGCAAGAACTTAAATATCAACCATATATCTGATATTATTATGAGTTCTAGTGTTAATAAAGATAACAAAAGATACCAAGTATTACTTTGTGAGAAAAAAATAAGAAAAATATTTTTTAAAAAATCGGGTAATCAGTCCTACGGTAATTGCTGTACCTCCTATTGCTTTGTAGTCAGAGTTGGCCAATAGTTGTCTCTCTGCTATGCATATGTTATTTTTCACAGGATCAAAGATCAACGACAACCTTATCCTGGAGCAAGGAACTCTCATGTTAAAATCAGAAGAACCAGAGGAAAAAAAAAAAAATCACATGATGGTTGTTAAATAAAGTCTTTGCTCTAACTAGAATATATCTGATATGCTGTGATCGGGATGTAAAATAAAAAAAAAAAATAAATTTGAAAAAAAGAGAAGAAAAAGGAAGGCCTGTAATAATCCCCATATATAAATTAGTGTGAAAAGAAAAGTTTTATTCTGAAAAAGAAAAAATTCTAGATTTTGATAGTGATGATAGTAATACAAAACATTAAATAGGCTTACTCCTGAAGGACTGCACACGTAAGATTGTTATGATAATAAATTTTATGCAGTTTAATGTATATTTTATAATCTCATGTGCTTTGGTGATAGAGATGTTTCACCACACCAAAATAAATAAATAAAAATAAATAATAACACAGCAAGATAAATAGTGAACATTTCAAATTACTAGATAAGACTAAAGAGAGGAGATAGTCAATGGTGAGATCAGGCTTTGTTTCGTGATGGGGAGAATTGGCAATTATTTTATTTTTTCCTCTGTCATATAATACACAGACGGCATCTTTTCATCTCTCCACACTTCCCATCCCCAGATCCACTGCTCCTCTGCCTTCAGAAAAGAGAAGGCCTACCAGTGATAGCAGCAACGCACAAATGCTCATATTATGGCTGGACAAGGCAACCCAGTACAAGGAAAAGAATCCCAACTTCAGCCCAAACAGTCAGAGACAGCCCCTTTCCCACCCTTGGGAGTCCAACAAGCGCCTCTTATTGGAATGGTAGATTTTTTTTTTATTATTATTATTAGTTACATTTTATTAACTCTGTATCCCAGCTGTATCTGCTCCCTCATTCCCTTCCAATCCCTCCCTCCTTCCCTCCCTCCCTCAGGTCCTCCCTGCCCCTTTCCAAGTCCACTGATTGGGGAGGACCTCCTCCCCTTTCATCTGATCCTGTTTTATCAGCTATCTTCAGAACTGGCTACAAAGTCCTCCTCTGTGGCCTAACAGGACTGCTCCTCCCTTGGGGGGTGGGGAGGTCAAAGAGCCTGCCATTGAGTTCCTGTCAGAAATAGTCTCTGTTCCCCTTACTATGGGAAACCAATTGGTTATTGAGCTACCATGAGCTTCGTACGAGTAAAGGTTCTAGGTTATATCCATACACGGTCCTTGGTGGAGTGTCAGTCTCAGAAAAGACCCTGTGCCCAGATATATTTGGTCCTTGTGGAGCTCCTATCCTTTCCACATCATACAAACTCCCCCTTCTTTCATATGTTTTCCTGCACTCTGCAGCAGGGTTGGTTATGAGTCTTAGTATCTGCTTTGATACACTGCTAGGTAGAGTCTCTCAGGGGCCCTCTGCGGTGGTGGGATCTAGACAAGATCATTTTGAGTGAGATATCCCAGAAGGAGAAAGACACACATGGTATATACTCACTTACATAGATCTAAAAGATATGATACATACTGAAATCTATACACCTAAGGAAGATAAACAAGAAAGAAGACCCAGGGTAAGATGATCAATCCTCACTTAGAAAGACAAATGGGAGGTGCATTTGACATAGGAGAAAACAAGTAACAGGTTTTATTTTTATTTTTAAAGCATAACTAGAGACTAAAGATGAAAACGGGTGGAACCACAAAAGTTGTTCATGTTTTGTGATTTGAGCCTTAATCATTGTATGTATCTATGAATTTATTGTAATAATATCAGTATGTGTAGTTTGGATAACTAGTTTGAAATAACAAATTTCTATACTCCTTTGATGTAATAGTGATTAATTTAAGAAATTTTGAACAAAAGTATAGAAATGAAGGTCGTGAGAATCCATAAACTTTTTCTCCTACATTTCCATCCAGGCTTTTTATAGGTTATCATTGTCATCATCATTTATTACAATTTATTCAACTTGTATCTGGATGGTAGTTCTATTTTTATATTTTTGAGGAATCTCTTAACTGGTTTTCATAATGGCTGAATTCATTTGCACTTCTTGTAGGCAGTGTAATTTTTAAATAAAAGGTTTTGTGGGTAGGTTGTTGTTCCCCTTCCTTCACTAGTTTTGCCTGGCTAGAAGTTGGTCACTTCAGTCTCCATGTCCCCTCCTGGTAGGAGTCTCAGCTGGAGTCACACCCAGCTGGAGTCACATGTCTTTCCAGGAGACTACACTGTTACAGGCCTCCAGATTGTCAAAGAGATGACCCTCTCTTGTTTCTCACCTTGTCCCCAGCCCTCTCGTCTCCAACCCCTCTTCTCCCCGCATCTGACATCCACTCTTGCTTCCCTCCCTATTTCATTTCCTGTCCAGTCCCTCTCTTCATCCACTTTTGCTATCTATTCTGTTTTCTCTTTTGTATGACATTCTGATACCCTCTCTTGTGCCTGGCTTGTTACTTAGCTTCTTTGGGTCTGTGGCTTGTTTGGGTATGATTACCCTGTACTGTAGCTCTAATATCCACTTTTGAGTATATATCTTGTGCGTCTTTCTGGGTCTGGGTTATGTTACTCAGATGATCAAAACAAACATTTTGGCAGTGACATCTAGACAGTCTCAGGGTCTGTCAACCATGTACTCTAAAGACATATTGCCTCTATCTCAGAAAGTGTTAGCCAATGAATTATTATATTCAAAATATATGAATACAGCATGATTACATGACAATTTTCTTATATAAAATCCTAGCACTTTGTCACAATTCTTAACTGACATTTATTTTAAATGTAAAACATAAAATTAAGAGTTTTTACCCCCAAATCATACTTAATGAGGTATCTTATTCTTTGAGAGCAACAAAGCAATGAACAAACACTGTTTATCAATGTATATTGTCATTAATCAAATTCTGTACCACATTTTCTCTCATGCTACTCATTGCCTTATGTTCACTTAAAACACTGTCATTGGCATTTCCCAGAAGCAGTTTTTGTTTTTGTTGTTGTTGAGGTTTTTTGTTTTTTGTCTTTGTAACATAAACAAGCCATATTCACTTATACCCTGCTTCTTGTAAGATGAGTTTTGAGGACCTTGCTCTATGGCCTTCATCAGGAACCTGAAGAGCCTTTGTTGTGGAGGAATGAATTATATGGATATAGCAGTTGTCAATAAAGAGCTGATTGGCTAATCAGCTGGGCAGAAGGACAGAAAGTGGAAGGTGGGACTTTTTGGTAGGGAGAAAGGAGCTCTGTGAAAGGGAGAGAGAAAGTCCCTTTCTCTAGGAGACATGGAGGGACCTGAGCACCTGGTTGTAGCAACAGAATGGTGGAGCAAAAGCCATCCTGGGAGTCATCAGATTGTCAAGTATTGGCTTTATTTGAGTTTTAAAGGTACTAGGATTAGAGTAGATCAGAATCTGCCCAGCCTAGTACTTACAGATTAAAAATAAATCATAGTCTTTCTGTGTCTGTCATTGGGAACTAGCTGGTTAAAGCTGTTACCCTGATAATTTACTGCGTTATTTAATATAGAAAGAAGATTTCTTCTTTCTACACTTTGTTCTGTTGTATGGAGATCTGCACATGATTCATAACAAACACTTATTCTTCCTCTCACTCATAACAATAACAAAAAGGAAGCAACGCCTGCTGGCCAGTAGAAAACTTCTGATAATTCCAGCATCCAGTAGGCATAGATTCTGATCCTTTAGACTTCACAAGTACAAATACTGGGCTCCATGACAAGCTTCAAGAAGTAAATTAAACTCTTCAACTATCATATTAGAGCATCTTTCCAAGGTTTTATTAGAAAGTAAAAGCACACTGTACTATCTCTGAATATAGAACAAAGGGGAAAAGATTAAGTAACTATCACACCTTTTCTTAAAAACAATCCTATAATTCATACAAAAACTGAATGATAAGCTACAATGTTGTGTTAGATAATATTAAAAAGTTTTATAGCATCATGTCAATCAAAATAAAACTTTACAATAAACAAAATAGTCACAAGGAAATAAAATCAATGAAAATTATAACCTACTGCCAGTTTCTTCCTACATGTAGAATAACGTAGTATGTTACAGTTTCTTTTTAATAATACTTTTATGGATTCTTTGAGAATTTTGTATAGTGTATTTTGATCATATGATCCTTCCCACAACTCTTGCTAGATCCATCCCAACCTACCTACCCTTTCAAATTCCTGTGTCTTGTCTCCCCAGCGCACACTTTAAGCTCATCAAGTGTAAGTATATGATTGTCCAACTTTAGTGTATATGGCTGCCTTCAAGTGTGATCCATATGTCATCTGTCAAACCATTGAAGGAAACTGACTTGCTTTCTATTAATAGCTATCAAATACTTTTCATATAGGAGTGGAACTTTGTGCCTACCTCTTTGAATTTTCTTTGTATCTAACAAAAAGTATCATTGGCATAATGAAAAACTTGCCATGTGTATTCCTGGGCTTATACATTCAATTTTCTTTCTTCTTACTGCAGTGGTTTAGGATTTGGCTTTGGGCTTCTGGATAAAGAACAGAGTTACCCAAAGATCAAAGATTTTGTTTCTCCCTGTAATGGCTAGAACACTTTAGGGGAAGCCTCACAGTCTCACAGAGGGAGGTGGAAATGAGTTTTTCACTTGGTGTTACAGTTAGCTGTTTTAAATGAGATTGTCAGTATACTATGATACTAAAGGGTTACAGCCCCTTGGCTAAGCTGCTGTGTTAATAGCAGGGGTGCAGGCGAAAGCCCACATCTGGTTGGCTTGCAACTGAAACACAGGCCTGCGGAGGCTTAGGTCCATCGGGCTGAAAAGTGGGTCCAGGTCCAGACGCTGCTCCCCTGGGTAGTCAGCAAGCAACTGGAGGTGGGGCAGACTCAGCTGCGAATTTCCAGGGAGGAGGGGACTTTACCTGGAAGTAGGGTGCCCTCCGTTCCCCAGAATAAACGGAGTCTTAGGTAGCCATGGTGGAAAGCTGATTGCATCATGTAAGCACCTTTACTTCATGTGAAATCAGGTATGTATAAACCTTGGGCACTGGGAGAAGTTCCAGGGTGAATGTATTTGGCTTGTCGCATCAGAGGTGCTAAGAACATTTGTTTTACATGTAGTGGTATAGTACCTCATTTATGTGCAGTAGCAAGGGCCTATCCCAAGAAGGAGAGCACAGTACTTAATTATCTTATGGGTGGGGAAAAATCTCCATGTAACACTGAAGGTCATTTGTTGAAAACTAAGTTCTCCTTAGAATAGGGTGAACACCCTGAATCCCCAGGTGCTTGCTAAGCAAGTTTCTTATCAGGAAACTGTCAGTCCTGTAATCTTCCCTGAGGGCTATATGACTCTCCTTACAAGATCTGGGGTTCCCCAAATCAGGTGAAGAGAGACACAACCGTGAAATGGAGTCTACCATTATAGACTAGGCTCAGAGGCTATCCAGAAACTTCAAACTTCAACCTCAACTAGCAAAATTTTGCTAAAAAGGATAATGATGTAGGACGTATTTGAAAATGTTTGCTTTTCACAAATTATTTGTAACATTTAAATATATCTCTGGTGGTTTGAATAGTTTTAGTCCCAGTAGACTCATGTGTTTGAATATGCTTGGCCCAGGGGAAGAGGCACTCTTAGGAGGTGTGGCCTTATTGGAAGAGGTCTAGCCTTGTGGGAGGAAATATGTCACTCTAGGTGCATAGCTTTGAGTTCTCATGTATTTGGTAAAGTCAGTCTAGTGTGATTCAGTGCCTCCTTCTGCTGTTTGTGGAAGACAGCTTCCTCCTGGCTGCTTCAAATCAAGATGCAGAGCTCTCTGCTTCTCAAGTGCCCTGTCTGCCTGCATGCCGCTATGCTTCAGACCTTGAAGATAACGGACTAAAGCTCTGAATCTGCAAACCAGCCCCAACTAAATATTGTCCTTTATAATATTTGGCTTGGTCATGGTGTCTCTTCATGGCAACAAAACCCAAACAACCACAATATCAAAACTTTAAAATTATTTTTGATTTGCTGAACATTCAATAAATGAATCCCAGCACCGTTCAACTATCATTCAGTAACCTATGATGCAGTAGCTGTAATTTCATTCGTGCATTCTTCTCATACTATTCTGGTCTGGATAACTTCGGTAAATATCTTTTGAGCTTGCCTCACTGCCCTCATTTGTGTTTCCTGCTATGTAGTCCACCCAGCACAAATTTTTAGCCTTCAGAAATGATACTTTCCCATTCTAAAATGCCTACTTGATTCTTTTTATTTTTATTTATTTTTTTATTTCTTATACCTACAAGTTCTGTAAGGGTTACAGTTTTTCTATTAATTATTATTATTATACTTCTTTCCATTTTTAAATACATTTGTAAACTCCATTTTAAAATGCTTTTTTCTCCAGTGCAGTATATGCTAACTTTACTATTGGATTCTGTTGTGTCATTTTTCACTTAGTCTCACAGTTTTCCATCTCATATGTTCACAATTTTCTTTTTTTAATTTTAAATTAATATTATTTTTATATTAATTACAGTTTATTCACTTTGTATCCCAGCTGTAGCCCTCTCCCTCCTCCCCTCCTATTCCCATCCTCCCTTCCTCATCTCCCCCTATGACCCTCTCCAAGTCCACAGATAGGGGAGGTCCTCTTCCCTTTCCATCTGACCCTAGCCTATCAGCTCTCATCAGGACTGGCTGCATTGTCTTCCTCTGTGGCCTGGCAAGGCTACTCCCCCCTTCAGAGGGAGGAGATCAAAGAGCTAGCTACTGAGTTCATGTCAGAGACAGCCCCTGTTCCCCTTACTAGGATACCCACTTGGAGACTGAGCAGCCATGGACTACACCTGAACAGGGGTTCTGGGTTATATCCATGCATGGTCTTTGGTTGGAGTATCAGTCTCAGAAAAGACCCCTGTGCCAGATTTTTTGGTTCTGTTGCTCTCCTTATGGAGCTCTTGTCCTCTCCAGGTCTTACTATCTCCCCCTTCTTTCCTACAGGTTTGGTTACTTGCTCTCACTTGATCACTTATTGGTTCAGCTCTAAAAGGGACCTCAAGATCTTTCAAGCATTTCCCTTTGTGGATGCCTCTTTCCCTGTGTGGCTAATCAAGATGGGAGCTACAGAAATGCTCTGCAACTTCTTCTTCTTCTTCTTTTTCCCCAAAGGCTTTATTTCTATTCATGTATTCTTGTTTTATTTCCTCTGTCACACCTTCCAGTAATAACTTTAAAATCATTATTAGAGTTTGTGATTATTGTCTCAAGTCTACTATCATAAAAGCTAATTTGGCCATCTCAGAAGCTGAGTTCATAGTTCCTTTTTGTAAACTTAATCACTGTTGTTGAAGCCTTTAATATACTTATGGAGCATAATAACTATGAAGGTGATATACTGATAATGAAAAGAAGTACCACATACTGAGTTGAGGAAATGGTCTTTCGTTTTTACACTATAAATATATTTGGGATGATTACTATATTTCTATGTAAAGAAAAGTATTGTTTAATGCTGAAAAACTTTGTCTATATTTTAATATTGTCAAAATAGATTTTCATATGATGTAAAACATTTAATTAGTAGGATGATTTCTAAGGAATAATCTATATATTTAACATTTTTTCTATGTCAGTATTTTCCTACTTTATATTGAATAGTCTATGATAAATTCTATCTCATAAATACAGAAACTAGAACACTTCTTAGGAGCATCTTGGGAACATTTGAAAGATGTGAAACAAAGCACAAGATCATAACATGGCCATGAAAATTCAGTAAAGTTAATAAAAGGTACATGTAAATGACAATTATAAATCCCTAAAAAAAGTAAGACATGCCCTAGATATCACACTGTAATACAGTGTTTAGGGAATGAAATTAGGGTTGTCAAATCTAAAATATAATTTACATAACAGGCAATTCATCTTTGAAAATAATAGAAAGAAGAGTAACCGAGATCCAAATATAAAACCAAGTATATATGTAAATTTCAGCTTCTTTGATTAAGAGCCCTGAGAAACCCACAGAGTTTTTTTAAAGTAATTCTGGGATTTTGTACATAAAAACACAATATAACAGGGTTAGTTAAAACTCTTCTCAGCAGGAGGCTAGTGATATGATTATCACACAGGAATGATACAATACATGAAATGAGTAAAATCCTAACATTACAATTTTATTAGCATTCTACTGTAATGCATAGTTTAGAGAATTTTAGTTTATTTTATTCATTTTCTATTTAAATAATGGTTTAAACTTAGGTATGTAATTGTAAAAAGCCATCTTCGTATGTTACAGCAACCTTTAATAGTTGTACAACAGTATTTTGAAAAATAATAGAAATTATTGTAAGTAACTAAAGCAATAATGTAACTAATTATTATAAATCAATATATAAATTGAAATATGTAATCCTAGAATCTGGATTTTTAAGACAGATTGCCTAATGAGCTCTTAAAATTGGAGTTTCTATTTAGGTTTAGATTTCAATGAGTAATTTTAATTCTGAGACTTAATATTCTGAAAAATGCTTTGGAGGTTTCAGAAATCCTATTGAAATAATAAGCAACAGGGAAATGGGATATATTTTGAGATTTGAAACTGCAATAATCTGTTTTCTGTCTTCACTGAATTTTTAACTAATTACAAAACACTTAACCTATAAATAGGGACACTACTAGGGTATGAGTTTTCATAACCTATATTTTTTCTAAGAGGAAACATTGTGATAGTATAAGTGATTCTGTATAATTTATTGCAAATCTACCAATATCAATTAATTATCAATGAATTTGTGAAAAATTTTAAAAACCAGTGAAACCAATGACTGCCTTTCATTGCTGGGCCTGGCAGTTCTTTTCTTTTGAATTTTATATTTCCAGGCTGTAGCCATTGTTCTTAAACATCTGCATCATGATGGTGAAGATGTTGTTAGTGATAATGATACGCTGAAAATACCAAAGTTCGTGTGATGGAGTCCTGGCCTTTATAGATTTTAAGGAACTGAATTTGTCAATATAACAGAAAGTAGCTTATCATTTGAACAGACATAAAACATTTGGAATACATGGAACAGATCAAAAGATCACAACATGGTCATGAAAGTTCAGCAAATTTCCTAACATAAGTTTTTAGTTTGTGATTCTGTACTGTTGTTCTTAAATTATTGAATTCCTCAAAAAATAAATGAGAGAGAATTTTGGTTTGAAAACTATGAAGCAGCTGGGTGGTGGTGGTACATACCTTTAATACCAGCACTTGGGAGGCAGAAGCAGGTAGATCTCAGTGAGTTCAAGGCCAGCCAGATCTGCAGAGTGGGTTCCAGGAGAGCTAAGGTTAAAATAGAAAAACTCTGTCTGGAAAATTAAATAACAGAAAACAAAACAAAATAAAACAAAAACAACAACAACAAAAAACTATGAAACATTGTATTAGACATTTTCCCCCTTATGACAAAATTTCAGGAGGAAGGATTCATGGATGGTCATGTATTTAGAGGCTTCAGACCAACATAGTGGAAAATGTTTCACAGAACAGAGCAACTCACACCCTGATGTTCAAGAATTTCAAAGAGAATATGTCTCTCCTTCCCTTTTATCCATTTTCCATTGGCCTGATGATCTATTCAAGTTCAGCAATGTCTTCCTCACTTACTAAGTTCTCTTAAAAAGGCCTGTAAGCATTTTTACTAATTACGTAGGTACTCCTAATGCAATTAAGTTCACAATCAAATTTAACTTTCCCAAGTCTAACTTCTGTTAATTTTACATAAAACATCTCTTAAAATTACAGTATTTTGTCCGTGAGTCCTCAATGACTCATAAACATGTCAACAAATAATACTTTCTGTCTATATTCAAGGATCTTTATAGACTCAAAAATCACAGCATTATATATAAGACCATATTCAATTTCTTCTGCTACTTAACCTCATAGGTGTAAGCCCCTGCAAAATGAAAAAAAAAATTACATGCATATGATATAAAAGGTACAATGTAAATATTCTCATTTAAAAGAAAAATGGGAAGTAACAAGAAGGGAATGTGAACTAACTAAGATCAAAACCAAGCAGAACAATAACAAATCCTGTTGCACATTTAAGCAGCAACATTCATGTCAAATCTTTTGGTCTTCCCTACCTGTGGTTTTGCTCCCACATTCATGGCCTTATTCTTTATCTGGCTCTGTTTGCTCCCTATCATATTTCCTGATGGCTTTCCATAACTTTGGCACCTCCTGTTTACCAGAGTCTACATTATGTCTCTGAAGTCATCGTCATAGCTTCAAACATCACTTGCTCAGTAAAGTCTGACTTCACTGCCTGCATTGTCTAGCCTTACTGGCTTTTCATATAAACTTTAAATCCTTGAATCTGTGGTAAATTGGGTCTAGCCAACTTCTATATTGCCATCAGTGCAACCATCTATTTATTGTGCCTGTACAGGTACTTGGCTTTTTGTAGTAGCCCTAAGCTCTTCTGCAGTTGCACTTCATTTGATGTTAAATTTATGCTCATGCCTTCTCTCAGAAAATTATTTGTTTAATTAGTCTGTTTTGTCAAATCTTACATCTTGTCTATTGTTCCCACTTTGCATTATAATCCTGAACAGGGAGTGGTAGCCGCATAGAGCCTTAAGGCTAGTTTTCTTAAAATTTCTCTTCTGAATTTATTAATACTATTTATTACTACTTCACTTGAAAAGGCCCCTTCAAAGTCTTAGGACATGAGTAAAACATATGGATGTTCTTTGCCATGGAATATGCATATGTCATCAGAACAGTTTCTAATTAAATCTTATGTCTTGTTTTTCTGATCTGAAACAAGAGCAGATCTACAGCTTCTGTATCCTCTATTGCTAAATTGTCTGAATTTTCTCACAGATGATTGTAAAAGGTTTTGCAACCATGTGAACATTGAACATGCTTTGTTGCATAAATTTCTTCATTTATCACACATTTATCACACACATTTTTCTGTCATGGACTGTATGATTTTAATAGCCTAGAGGAGAATATTTTATTTTGATCCACATTCTCAGAGGTTTCAATCAATCATGATGAAGAAAGCAAGGCAAAATAACAATACATGTTGGAGTAGTCAGGAAGCAAAGAGAAAGAATGCCTTCAGATATTAAGGTTTACCTTTTTTTTTTTAATTCTTCTATCTATGCTTTCAGCCTATGTTATGATGTTAATCATATTCTGGGTCAGATGTCTAACCGTAGAATATATTCTTTGAAAATACATTTAGACTCATAAATGAAGATGTAGTTTAATAATTGAGGGGTTTCTCAACCCAACCAAATTAACAATTTAGATTTACCAACACACATTAATTTGAATTTTACTATGAAGTGCTTTACATTAGATCTCATCATATAAAATAATACTATTTTTATTGACTTTATCAGATAAGGCTTTTACAATATTGCACTTTTGTGGAAAGTATACCATGTTGATTTACATGTTTTTAGGTAAAAAAAAAGTGTATTGGAAGATCCGATAATTTACTAAACAAAATAAAAATGGATACACATTGAAGTGGAAAAAGCAAACACATTATACAAATAAGCAAAACAATGCAGATGAACTTGATATACTTACAGATATACTATACTGTTATTAAAAATATAATACTGAGTATCTAATAAAACTGAAGTGATGATGGACATTCTAGAAAAGAACTATAATCTTAAATTATGAGATGAAAAGACAAAAGACACTGTTCCAGAATTAAAACATTAAGTAAGTAGTATGTCAGGTACATCAAGAACTAGAAGTTCCAGTTACAGTAAATAAGGTGTTTGCTGTGTTAAGATGTTGATAAGTCCCCTCCAGGTCTTTCTATCCTTCCCTACTTTCATAATATTCCCTGTACACTGCCTAAACTTTGACTATGAGTCTCAGCATCTGCTTCAATATCCCAATCAGTAGAGTCTTTCAAAGGCCATCTCTGGTAGGCCTGATCCCTTTCTTCTCCCACTTCTGAGCTTTGGATGTCTTTCCCATTTGCAAACCAAGAGGAAGACACTGAAGCCAATTGAGGTGAGACCAGATAGGCTGGGGTCAGAAAGAAAAGGAGGAGCACCTCCCCTATCAGTGGACTAGGGGAGAGATATAAGGGGAGAAAAGGGAGAGAGGAGGGAATGAAAGCAGAAGAGGGGAGGAGCTACAGCTGGGATACAAAGTGAATAAATTGTAATAATAAATAAATAATAAATAGCTTAAAAATATGTTTATAGGTTTAAAATTTTAAATGAAACTATAAATTCATTCAATCAGAAATTTTACTATGCTCTTTGTAAGAATCCTTTAGCGTAAAATTAATGAAAAAACTGGAGTTTACAAAATAATCATTGTGAACTGGAGATATAGAAGAGCAGTTTATCACACACAGTGCTTTTGCAGAGAACTCAGCTGAATCCCCAGCACCCACAACAGACAGCCTAGAGCCTCCCCGACCATCTGAAGTCTCTGGCCTCTTCAGGTACCATTACTCACATGTGCATACCAACACAGATTCATTCACACACAAGTTGTTAAAAACAATAAAATAACATTTTAATAGCAACAACAACAACAAGAATAATTGATATAAAAAGACATTGAACCCATTTATCATTCTGTAATTGAAAATGAAAATATAATATATACACATTGGAAGCCAGATAGTCATTCAATATTTGAAATGTATTTCACTGAGCATGCTCTTATTTATTAACATCTGTGTAAAGAATATCCGTAAAGTAAAAGAATAACTTTGACAATATAAAATTCCATTCTCAGACTCAACTCCTGAGAGCAATTTTCGAAGGCCTTGGAATATATAAGCTGCTTATAGTACCTTGGTTCATATGATGACTTTTGGACTTTCCCAAAAATCTAAGTTAATGAACGAGTTACACTTAAGTCATCATTCCTGAATGTCTATTAGAAGCTACACAATGGAGAATATATTTATTTTAGCTTATGGTGACAAAGAATATGGGCCATCATGGCAGGGAAAACACAGTAGTGTTTGGTGTACCAGCAGCTTGTGGAAGCAGTGTTTCACCTCATGTCAGATGTGATATACATCCAACAGGATGAAGAATGAGAGATGTTTATCTTTCTCTTATGACCTTCTGCCAAGCTGACTCCTATGTCTGAAAGCTTGCACGCCTCCAAAGGACAGCCATAAGCTGGAGACTGAGCATTTATAAGATGAGTTTATGGGGCTTTCCACATTCAAAGCACCACAACTGACAGTGTGTTTTATGTGGCATGACCATAGACTTCTCATGTCTACTTAAACTCTAGCTTTTGAAGTGTAAAGTCAGTCACTCACATTCCACCATGTTTCCATCCCAAGCTCCAATGCAAGCTCTAGATTTCAAAGTTGAGAATTACTGCGCTGCCTGGCAACGCTCTCTGTACTTCGCTAAACACTACTGTGGGGAGAAAAGAGTGTTCTAGAATTTCCCTATTGGTAAAGGACAAGAAGAGGCCTTGGTCAGTTCCCTGGCTATGTCCCCTTTCCTTGCAATTTTTAAAACCTTGGTCCTTTCAGTATAGTCTGAGTTCCTTGAAGTATTAATACTGAGGGATGTTTTCAGGACTCCATGATTTGCACTTCCTATGGTAAATGATAGTGGTCTAGAGAATCTCAAACTGGCCAACATCAAATACCAGATAAGCTCTCAAAATTCCAGATGAAAAACACCTTCATTATTTTAGAAACAAATATTGCTATTTCCCTCTTGAAGGACTGGGGAAACGCTGGGAGAAGCTGTTGGGCATCTGTTGAGCTTTGATTTCCTTTTCTGGGTAATAGGAATAAAAATGTCTGCCACATCAGTGTTGTGGCTAGAAAGTTAGTAAAATAAAATTTACAGCTAAATGCAGTAGTGCACACCTGTAATCCCAGAACTTGGGGATCAGAGGCAAAGGCAGGTGCGTCTCTGTGAGCCTGGTCTACAAAGAGAGTCCAGGACAGACTCAGCTACACAGAGAAACCCTGACTCAAAAAAGTAAAAAAAAAAAAAAAACAATTAAAAAAAATCCTGCAAAATAAGGCTATCACATCCTATGAACACAGTAACAAAATTTAGCTTTTCTTTCCAATATGTTGAAGTTCAAAATGTAATCTGCTTCAAAATATTTAAAAGTTCATATTTATGTAGCAGCAATAATTTAGTGGAAAGCAAGATTCATATGGAAATATATATATTGTTCAATTAAACCCTTTTATATCATATAAACATAAAAGCACACATAAACTCAAACATTTTTATAATTTTTTTTCATTTGTTTATTAGTGTTTTTTAGCACAAGAAATTGAACAGGCATCTATGTGAAAGCTGGACAAACACTCTTTTACTGAGATGCCTACCCAGATAAAAATATTTGTTTTCCTTTCCATTCATTTGCTACATGATTATTCTATATTAAATCTGAGTAGTTAATATTTGCATATGTACATGTGTTCATTGAAATTTTATTTCAACTAGCACAGCCATGTACAGTAGGTTTTACAAAAATAGAGCTAAAACCTTGACTGTTACAAATATTTGATTTCCATGACTTTGTGGCCAGTCTATACATCACCCTAACCATATTCTGTTGATTTTTCTTTTGAAGTACTTTAAAGTTATATAAAGGAAAAAAAACCTAACTGCGAAGTTTTGAAATCTGCCCCAATTGTGCTGGGAGTTATTTACAAAGATGTATTCGTTCTCTGGCAATGCACAGTACCAGCGTTCCTTATTGTTCTGGACATCTCAGGCACGCCAACATTTGTTTTCTCTAAGGACAGAAGTAAATAGCACAATTTGTTTCTCGAAGACGACTAGCTGATTTTGAAATGTGAGGAAGCTCATGGCAAATGGGCAGACTGTTAGAAATAAATAAGAAAAATGATGCAGCAGAAATAAATCTTTCATGAAGACTTCTCTTGCTCATTTTTATGGACACAGGCTCTTACCCCACTATAGGTGCAAGAAGCAACAACGATTACCAGCATGAAATATTTCTGAGAAAATTACTTTAGTATCAAAGAAACTTTAACATCAATCTCAAAAGATACTTATGTGAACCCCTTTAAAAATGTGTGCTGAAATTGATTTATAAAGAACTCTGATTTTTTTTCCAGACTTGAAGCTGCTACTTCTATATTGCATTAAACTCTTACAATTCTCCTTTTCACAATAAATATATAAAAATAAATTTCTAGCAATATTTATACACACATATTTATATGTATATATACTGACACACAAATATGGGTGTGTGTGTGTGTATATATATATATATATATATATATATATATATACCTTCCGCATATATATGTATGCATTTCATACATATCTATGTATGTCATCAGAGGCTAAGGCAATAAGTGTGATCACCCAAGTTGTATAATAAATTTTTCTGAGTATAGATGGGTATAATGCACAGTTTTATTACTTTATTGATGTAAAATAGTTGCATTGGCATTTATCTCATATTTTCTTTTTTCATTTAAATTTATTATTTTTAATTTATTTTATTTACTTACTTATCATAGCCCCTCCCTCATCTCATCCAGGTCCCGCACTCCCTCCCTCTTCTGCCACTTACTCTCTGCACTAGTTCTCAGAAAGGGGAGCCCCCCCTCCACTACCAATTGACCCCAGTCTATCAAATCTCATCAGGACTGCCTGATTCCACTTCCTCTCTGACCTGAAAAGGTTGCACCCCAAGGAGGAAGTTATCAACGAACAGACAACAGAGTCCATGTCAGAGACAGCCTGTGCTCCCTTTAGTAGGAACCCATATGGAGACTGAGCTGCCTATTGGCTACATCTGAGCAAGGACCTAGGTCCTCTCCATGCATGGTCCTCAGTTGGTGCATCAGTCTCCACAGGCACCGCTGGATCCAGAATTGTTAGTCTTCTTGTGGAGCTCCTGTCCCCTCAGGGCGCTTCCATCCCCCTGAATGTTGCATAAGACTCTGTGGTCTGTCCAAAGTTTGGCAAATCTCAGTATCTTCTCTGATCCCCTGCTGGGAGGAGTCTTTCAGAGGACAGCTCTTGCCCTGTTCTCTCTTCATCCACTTCAGGTGCCCATTTTACTTGCTGTTCTGAATGAGAATTAAACATCCTCCCTAGGGTCCTCCTTGTTATGTAGCTTCTTTAAGTCTGTGGATTTCAGCATAATTATCCTGCATTTTATGCCTAATATCTGATATCTGTTAATAATTAAGTATAAACGATGGGTGTCTTTCTGGTTCTGGGTTACCTCACTCAGGATGAACTGTTATAGTTCCATTTATTTGTCCGCATGATTTTTTTTTTTTTTTTTGGTTTTGATAGCTGAGTTGTATTCCATTGTGTAAATGTACCAAGATTTATTTATCCACTCTTCAGCGGAAGGACATTGAAGTAGTTTTCAGACACTAGCTATGAGGAATAAAGCTTCTATGAACATAGTTAAACAAGTGTCTTTGTTGTATGGTAGAGTGTCTTTCTGGTATATGCCCAGGAGTGGTATAGCTGGGTCTGGGGGTAGCACTTTCCCAATTTTCTGAGAAAGCACCAGATTGATTTCCAAAGTGGTTGTACAAATTTGCACTCCCACCAGCAATGGAGGAGTGTTCCTTTTTTCCCACATCCTTTGCAGCATGTGCTGTCACTAGAGATTTTGATCTTAGCCATTATGATGGGTGTATGGTGGAATCTCAGAGTCATTTTGATTTGCATTTCCCTGATGACTAAGAACGATATTGTTTCTTTTAAGTTTTTCTCTGCCATTCAATATTCCTCAATTGGGAATTCTCTGTTTAACTCTGTGCCCCATTTTCTTAGTTGGATTACTTGGTTTGTTGGTATATAACTTCTTGAGTGCTATATATATACTGAATATTAGCCCTGTTAGATGTAGGATTGGTGAAGATCTTTTTCCAGTCTGTAGACTGTCATTTTGTTCTATTGACAGTGTCCTTTGCTTTACAGAAGATTTTCAGTTTCATGAGGCCCCATTTATTGATTGTTGATCTTAGAGCCTGTGCTGTTGGTATTCTATTTGGGAAATTGTCTCCTGTGTCAATGAGTTCAAAGCTCTTTCCCACTTTTTCTTCTAACAGACTTTGTGTGTCTGGTTTTATGGCCATCCTACCAAAAGGATTCTACAGAATCAATGCAATTTCCATCAAAATACCAACAGAATTATTTACGTAGCTTGAAAGGACATTTCTCAGTGTCATATGGAAAAACAAAAACCCAGAATAGCTAAAACAATCCTGTACAATAAAAGATCTTCCAGAGGAATCTTCATCCCTAATCCCAAGCTGTATTCTAGAGCAACAATAATAAAAATGCCATGATACTGGCATAGAAACAGAATGGTGGACAAATGGAATCAAATAGAAGACCCAGAAATATACTCAAACACCTATGGATACTTGATTTTTGACAAAGATGATAAAAACCATACAATGGAAAAAAAGACAGCATCTTCAACAAATGGTGCTAGTCTAACTGGATGTCTGATTGTAGAAAAATGCAAATAGATCCATATTTATCACCCTGCACAAAAGTAAAGTCCAAGTGAATCAAAGAACTTGTTTAATTATTATATAATCTTATTTAGCTAGAGTTCTGATTCCATCAACTATTGGACCAATTTGATAGTAGTTTTATTTAGAAAGAAAAACAGTCAACATATTATAGTTTCAAAATACTAAGATAAGTAATAAAATCCTGATTTCCTAGATATGTATTTATGAAAGCTTGAATAAACTACAATTAATGGAAAAACATTTCATCAACTTTTAGGTAAAAGATGCCAAAAAATTGAGAAATATAATTTTTGTTGATTAAAATTAACCACCTTTAACAAAATACTTCTTAGACATAAATTTTCTTTTGTGCCTGGAAATGTCATAATACTTATGTTTGAACCTTAGAATACATATTTTAAAGGAAAATCAAAATAAATATTTATATAAACCAATAACAGTTCAAATGATTATTTCAAATAAATATTTGTAATGTTTAGATTTTTATCTCTAATTTTCAAAATAATCATTTTCTTATTTTGGACATTATATTTGGGGAAGTGCTAGAAAGCACTTAGTCAATATCTTGAAAATGAGAGCAGATAAAATTAATAATAAATAATTAGCATATAAAATAATTAAAATTACATTTAATTTTTGGCAGAGCTGTCAAGAAAATGCACAGGAAAATATGATATATTCTCAAAACCAACATTATGTTTAGAAATAGTTATTTCATTTTCTTGTAAGCATTTTTAATGATATGAGCATCATATTAAGTGTTAATGCGACTATTGTGATTTAATTAATTTCCTTAACACTAGGGAATTTTTCTGCTATATGATAGCTCTAAAATTTTCCTCAGCTTGTTTTGGGGTATTCAGTGATTTTCTAATCTATAAGCATTCCTTTATTGTCATAGTTAATTTCAGTAAATGTAACATTTAATGCTGGTTGGCAGTAACATCTTAGGCCTCAAACACAGCTTGGTATTCCATATTGCTATTTGATCTCTCTGTCCAAATTGGAAAATAGCCATAAACTTTTATTTCATAATCACAACATAGATATAATAAAACATATTTGTGAGTTAAACCGGTGGATATAGCTAGTTGGAAAGAAAGAACTTAGGAAAAGGATGCTTCTTTTTATTACTTCCAGAATAATCTCAATATAATGCCAATATTCAATAGAAGGAGAACAGTAGGAAATTCATGCCACACAAAATCTTGTTATTGATGATGAAAACTAAGAATTGAATTTGGTAAAACATAACAAAGTTAATAAATTCTTATCCTCATTTTTTTTTCACTAAAAAAAAAAAATGTTTCTATGGAGAATATCTGTTTTTCAGGAATATTTCTACAAAGAATTTCGGAATGTTGTACATTTTGCTCACACAATTGACTTCTGATCCTAGCATGGAAATTCATTTTATTATCGCTATGCAATGCATAGGAAATTGAAAGTCTGACTCCCTATGATACAGAAGTAGGATGCAATTGTCAGGAACAAAGAAAAAGCGAAATGCAATTATTTTTCCTTTCCTTTTGTAGAGACATCCCTCTTACCTTTTATTCCTTTCTATGTCAACTTCAAATCAATACCATCTTTGATTTTAACTCTCATTAACATACAGAAAGAAACTCACTAGGAAAAGTACACTTATGCATTAAAATTCTTAACACGTTAAGAGAAAAAGTAAAACATGCCTGGTAAAATGAGCAAGACAATAAGATGTTACAGCATAAGGGCTGAAAATATGAAACAAAATGGAGACAAGTGAAAATCAAGGTATAATACATGGAGGTCCTTGAAGCAGGCAGAGAGAGCTCTGTCAGCTTCCAAGTAAACTGTGTGCCTGTTTGACTTTTCCTAGAATCTGCTCTACAGATTCATTGAGGTCCTCCCAATGCATGATTGTAAGATCTATCACTCAAGTAATACGCAGAGAACTGAGCAGCATACTAGAAGAGAATGCATTGAGAAGAGTTGGAAAAAATACATCCTCTATAATCTTACAGCAGCTGGAGAATCTACATTTTACAGATAATATGGCACTTGACCTGGGAAACTTGTTGCCTGCTTACACAATAATTAATTAGAGGTATAAAATTTTCTTCTTATAATGATAATCAAATTCACAATAATGGCATGGACAATAAAAAATTGAAATGTTGGTGACTAAAAATCTTGGAAATTGCTAATGTCTTGTAGTATGTAATCATTTCCTTCTGAAATAATTGTGTGTGATTAGTTATGGTATATGTAACTAATTTGTTTATATTTTTCAAACAGCTTCGAACTTCCAATCCCTCATCTTGTTAATACATCGCCATCACTTTTAGAGCAAAAATGAATGGGAGAAAACTTCTTCAAAAATTCCTCTCAACTTTGAGAGTGGCCCACTTTTTTTGTTTGTTTGATTCTTTGTAGATTGAAAAACTGAAACAGGAAACAGGACAGGAGCCTTCCACAGAGGGCCTCTGAAAGACTCTAACCAGCATTGTATAAAAGCAGATAGAGAGACTCAAAAACAAACTTTGAGCAGAGTGCAGGGAATCTTATTGAATGAAGGGGGAGATAGAAAAAACATGAAGGGGACAGGAGCTCCACAAGGAGAATGACAGAACCAAAAATTCTGGACACAAGAGACTTTTCTGAGACCAATACTCCAACCAAGGACCATTCATGGATGTAACCTAGAACCCCTGCTCAGATGTCGCCTATGGCAGCTCAGTATCCAAGTGGGTACCCTAGTAAGGGAAACAGGGACTGTCTCTGACATGAACTCAGTAGCTAGCTCTTTGACTGCCTCCCCTGAATGGGGGAGCAGCCTTGCCAGGCCAGAGGAAGACAATGCAGCCAGTTCGGATGAGATCCAAAAAGCTAGGGTCAGATGAAAGGGGAAGAGGTTCTCCCCTATCTGTGGACTTGGAGATGGGTATAGGAGGAGAAGAAGGAGAGAAGGTGGGGTTGGAAGGAGGGGAGGGAGGGCGCTACAGCTTGGATGCAAAGTGAATAAACTGTAATTAATATAAAAATAAAATTAAAAAAGAAAAAAACTGATTTATAATAATAATGGAGATGAGGGAGGGAGGGTGGGATTGGGGAGGGAATGAGGGATACAGCTGGGATACAGAATTAACAAAATGTAACTAATGAGAATAATAAAAATAATAATGAATAAAATGGTATTTAGTTTATAGTATAAGAAGCACTGGACAGGTGAACAAAATTTAATTTGATTTAAAAACAACAGAAGCAAATGAGCAAGAAAAGAAATAAAATGAAGCATGGGGGGGGGATTCCATATTGTTTGTCCTTGATTCCAGAAAAACATGTCTATTTATAAATCTAAGTTTGAAATGCCTGACTAATGCTTTCAGAAAACAGTTACATTTTCCCTTCCTGGAAGTTCAAAGCTTACCATCAGTACTTATTTCATAGTTAACTCTACATAAAAAACTATACAAATTTTACGTGCTTTTGACCAGAAATTTGTTAATAAGCTACACTGAATGGAGTTTGAAACATGGAAATAAAAGTAAAATGGAAAAAACCTACGAAGAGAAAATCTTCCATCACTAACGTCTAAGATTGTTTTGTCCTAAAATTGATCTCTGCTTTGTTGTCAACCCATAGATACCTGTAGATATCTTGTAACTTTAATTAAGTCAATATTAATAATCTAGATTTATAAGGTAATGCCTCAGGTTTAGACATGTCCTGATTTTTCTAGTAACAAAATAAAGAAATGGTCCGTGAAAGTATAGTCTCCATGCCTGATTTTTTTTAAATTTTTTAAATAGATTATAGTTTATTCACTTTGTCTCCCCTCTGTAGCCCCCTCCTTCATCCCCTCTCTATCTCTCCTTTCCTCCCTTATCTCCTCCTATGCCCCTCCCCACATCCACAGATAGGGGAGTTCCTCCTTCCCTTCCCTCTGACCCTAGCCTATCAGGTCTCATCAGGACTGGCTGCATTGTTTTTTTCTGTGGCTTGGTAAGGCTGCTCACCACTGAGTTCATGTCAGAAATAATAACCTAGAACCCCTAAACAGATGTAGCCCATGGCAGCTCAGTCTCATGTCCTGATTTTTAAGATGTGTTGTCCAATTTGGTCCCAAACTTTAAGATTTAAATAGCCTCCGTGCTTCCTCCTCCCATGTAAGCATCCTCTTTTACCTGTGATTTCATCTATTTGAGGTCTAATATAACAAGTCAAGAAATCATCAGTAATTTTAAAATTGATTGTGGTTGTAAGCAGATAGAACTTTTTCTATCTTATCTTCCTTTGCTCAAGATTTAGATTCCCCTTTGACTAGTATGTCCACACTGCTTGTACTGCCTGTCAGTCCCATAGGTGCTGTTCTAATTCAAAAGTGTGATATTGTTATGTTACATTGACTGAGTGTAAGTCATATTTATTTATTTATTGAAATGAAAGTCAAGTGTTAGAAATGAGGGAGGAGAGGAAGACCTCCCCTATCAGTGGACTTGGGGAGGGGCATGCATGCATAAAGGGGAGGAAGGGTGGGATCAGGAGGGGAGGAGGGAGGGGCTTATGGGGGGATACAAAATGAATAAAGTATAATTAATGATAATAAAAAATTAAAATAAAAAGAAATGAGGGAATTTATAAATCCTGGACAGTCAGAGTGACTCTGATGCTACTAACAACAGTGCAGGGAATATATGAAAATAAAACTAAAGCGTTTATATGGGCTTTGGTAATATCCCTGGCCATAGCCATTGACTAGAGTAGGGAAGATATCTCCATGGACAGACAGGTGTTGAGGGTAATGTCTAGAGCTGTCCTTTATTTTATTATTTCCAATATAGCCTATGTGTTGAGCAGTACCCAATCTGTAGCAAAGCTACATTTCTATTGCTCTTACTGCTAATTGTTTCTCAATACTAAACATTTAAAATGAATTAGAAATAAATATTCGTCTACCTGATTCAATATGCCCTTTGTTACATGAATCATTAGAGATGAGAGGTGAAGGAGACATTTTCCAGAAACGGAGTATAGAGTGATTGCTTTGTCTCCTGGAATTGCAAGAGAAAGTGCTTTATCTAAAAATGTGGTTTAACTATTTTAATATTCAAAACCAAAATGAAGATAACAGAATATTTAAACATTACCTTTAGATAAAACCAAACAAAAAGCTTCTTGAAAATATAATAATTATGTGCATATTATATATTTATGTATTTAAAATTAGTAGATAGACAAGATACCAAATTGCCCTTTACATGGGTTTAGTACAGTGCATTAACTGATGATATTTGTTACATATTTGCATATGATTTCAATGTTTTTTTTCTATAATGAACATTAAATTCAAATTTTATTGTGTAGTTATTAAAAACAATGGGATTTTATGAAACACTTGCATAATGACTAGTAAGCAATTAGTTCCCTAAAATGGTTGTAGGAAATTGGTTAGCTTTCTTGTGCTCATCCATCTGCCACTACAAAAGGTATCTGAAAGGAGGAGCACATCTTGATTTTGCCCACTTCTTGGTTATGGCTTCTCAGCTTTCACAACAATAAGAAACAAATCGCCAGGATCCAGCCTTTGAGTATTTTTCAGCCAAAATGTCCTATTACCTTCCATGTTTATCCAATGTTTGTTTATGAAACATCTTCTCTACTTGTTTCTAACATTGCAGGTCTAACTACATATTTAAAAATTTAAAAAAAAATGGTTACTGAGAGTCTCTACTCTCATCCTGATTCAAAGTTTAAGGGTTTATTTGAGCAAGGAAAATATATAGTTCTCTAATTAGTAGACTTGCTTGGCATAAGTTGTCAGCTTACACAATACCTCCTGATGTTAGCTTTATATCTTTTGTAGTTTCTTATTCATAGTCCTTGCCACTTGGGTCCCTTATTCCTGTAGGTTGTATTCAGTAGATTTAAAATAATCTTTCAGAAATCTTAAGAAAATATTTTATTGCTAGTAAATGTGTTTATGATATAATATATTAAATATAAAACAATCTAATGTAAAAGCAGAACCAGGATAGCATTAACTGACATGCCATAATAGACTTGGAAAAACCTATAAATCTTAACCTTACATAAAAACTACAGACAACAGAGTAAATCTGAGAGCAGGAGAGGTGGTCCGCCCTGGGGAAGACCATGCCATCTGATTTTTCAGTGCCAAAACTCCAAACCTGAAACATACATGTAACTTTTATCATATATACTCAACAGGTTATATTTAAGAATAAATATGTTGATAGATGTATCCCATAACAAGTAGAGAAAAAAGAAGCCAGGAATTTGTAGTAGAGAGCATTGAGGGCAATATAGAAATGTTTGGAGGGAGATATTTTATAATTACATTATAAATTAAAAGAATCTAAAATACTGTATTTATTTTGAGGGACTAGAGAGGTGACTCAGAGGTAAGATCCCTGGTTGCTCTTGCAGAGGACTGAAGGTTGCTAGCCAACACAGACTCCAATGGCTTATAACCACATGATATTTTATCCCCAGGGGATCTAACACCCTCTTCTGGCCTCTGATATACAAAAGCCCACACTCAAACATAGATACAGAACTAAAAAATAAAATTAAAATATCTTAAAAACTTTAGAATGAAAAATAACTTATATACATGTTTTACTTAAATAAAATTAATTCAATCTTATTCTGGAATTTCTGGAGATAATTTCCTAAATTAAGTAGAAGTAATAGTTTTCCTCCTCTGGAAATCATGAATTTAACCTGGCATTATTTATAGATCTCATCCAGGTAGTGACTTTTTTTTTTCAGATTGATAAATGTCATTGGGTGACAATAGTGATTGATATATTTGTAGAATGTGGAGTAAATGACTCTAAGTGATATTACAATGCCTTGAAACATCTATTTACAATGCCACATTTTTTACACATTTATGTGGTTCCATGATGAATAATGATTTTAATATACTTTTAATAACGGCTACTGTGTAAGCATTTCCTTTCTACAGAAACAGAAAAATGGATGTGACTATGCTACATGAATTTTCACTGAGTTTTTCAACAGAAAACGAAACAAGGAAATTATAAGAAGAGATTTAAAGACTTCTACTGTTCAAGTAATTACTGTCACTTTCAAGTTCAAGACTAGTCATTTACACTGTTCTACAACGATCAAAGAAAAGCAGAAAATCATGTTCCAATTAAATGCAGATTGGAGGAAAATGTGGTTTATAATCGTATAAATAAGAGCTTTTATTTATTCATCAAAACTTGTGCATGGGTAATATTTCCCAGCTTCTGAAAAGTACAGGTAATGTGTAAGTAATATAAAATGGCTTAGTTCCAAGGAATAAATCATATAATGTTACATCTTCTGAAATTATTTATTGTGCAAGCCTATTTATGTTGTTAACAAGTGTTAACATATCTAATTTCTGGTTTATTGTTCTATCACAATATTAATACCTTATGAGATTATCATATACCACTTCTGAGTAATCTGTTACTAGCAATACCAAGTATTCCTCACACATAAAGCATTGTGTATAAATTTCTACCTTCGTTTTAACATCTCTACACATCGGACTTTGTTCACTGAGAAAAAGCTGACCTTACTAAACTGGATCTTGTAAATATGGATTTATATCTTACCTGCTCTGTAGCAATAAAAACAAGAGACCCCAAGGAAAGATTGATGCTAATATCTTTAAGTTTCCACTTCTTTCAGCATATGAAACAATGAAAAACAAGGTGTCTAAATTGGAAGAGAGACTTGAGCACGTGATTACACAACCACCTATTGTTTAAATATAGCGATTGATCATTTTATTGAACATATTCTACTAATATTGTGACTGAGGATAAAATGAAATGAAGGAAAGCTGCCAGGTAGAGATATCAAAAGTATAATTAGAAATATGGTTTTGAATGAGCTAGCAGGTAGTTGAATCAATGTGGCTATGCTTATTCCTGAATAATATTGTGTAAATTATTAGGTGAGAAAAAATATATATCCAGAAATTTAGAAATTGTGTTACCTTTCAGAAAATGGTATTACTTAAGGTGTAACTAGGATAGAGTTGGAATTTACTTTGAAATTGTTAAAATAATTTCAGAATTTAATGAGGTAATAAAATTACGACAAATAATTTTTTTTATGATTATCTCAAAGACGTGATGGAGAATATCTGAAGAAATAAAAGTATTCATAAACTTATTGAAATTTGCATGGGGATAGCAAAGGTTTAAATTTAAACCCTTCCAGAGACACTACAGTGAGTAGGCTCCTCAGTAATAGATACAGCTGCTTTGTGTTGGGTGAGGAAGCAGGTGGGTATGACCATGAGAAGCCGCTTAGAAGAGCGGCTGACAACATCAGAAATTTCTGGAAGCCTCATAAAGAAGCTCCTGGTTCCTAAAACACGAGATTATCCACGGATCCCTTTCCACAAGTTCATACCCCTGTCCAGTGCTCTTCTCTCAGGACTGATGAGCAAAGTGAAGATTCAAATTACCATTTTCACACAGGAAAACTCTTCCTTTAGTATCCAGCCCGCACGATTGCTTTTGAGGCCTGTCCCAGGAGAGCAAACCTATGTTGCTTTGTCAGGAATGAGATCGGTGACTGATGGCCAGTACAAGAGAGACATGCTACCATCCTCCAGCTCTCTGAGGCTACCCATGTCAGGAAGCAATGACAGCAGCTGAGTGTTTATCTTTGCTCCTTTCCAGAATGAAATAATTTCCCATGTTAACAAACCATAAAATAAGGAAGATTCCTGATAATTATTTTTGCAGAAATCATTTTAGAATTGTATTTGACATCACTTCTAGGTGGAGAATATTTAACAATAGTTTTCTTAAAGTGATATATTCCATCCTCTCACTTATAACTTAGACATTTTAATATACCTGTTTCTTGAATTTACTGATTTTTCCTTACTTTTGAAATACAGTCAAAGCTCTTTCCCTTCCTTCTGAGGACTGTGTTATCTGTCTTGACACCCTCTAGAGTTGGTGGCCACCTATTGCTTCATGTTAATGAGGGTTTATGGATAGTACTTTTTTCCTAGATTATTGCAGAGTATTACATTTTAATTAATGAGTTTCCAAACATTAAGTTAATCAATGATAACTCTTCTTGACTTTTCATTTTCATAATGAATCAATGTTTCCGTGTCTATTTATGGAATTTGTATTTCTGAATTAGTTACCAAACTGCCAAAGTCTAGGACAGCAGCAGCCATACAAAAGCCTAGTCTTTACTTTTTTAAGTGACAGAATTAAATTATAAGCATTTTACTAACAAATACTGCCCACTCCTTGGGTCTACAGAAGAGAGTCATGACCCACTGATTAATTTAAAGATGTTTATCAAACCTCTGTTCAGTTTGCTGGGGCAAACTGAAGATGTGATAGCTTTACTTGTGAAGATAACATTGTTAAAAAAGTGGGAAAGAGCTACAGTCAACATAAATACAAGGGAAATGAAATTACACATTTAAAAAAGTTTTATGAAAGCAAATTATAAGTTATCACCAAGGAGGATTTTGACTAGTCTAATTTAGATTCCGGAATTGGATAAGAGCTTCGTAAATAAGTCATCTTTGCTTGCAAAGCGATGAGAAAAGTAAATCAAAAGGTTTAGGGAGCAGTGGCTGTGTGGAGCAAGAGGAGTTTTCTAACATAAAGAAGACAAAAATGATGACAACCTGACTTTGCAAAGACCAGTTCACACACGGTGGAATGTGTGAGTTAGGCCATAGGGCTGCACCCTGTGACTCATGAGGAATCTCAGAAGGAGTCCTAGAGCCCCAAGTTTCTTCTGGGACCAACTGGGGTTTTGATTTCACTGCATTTCCATGTTCCTTGTGCTCAGCCCTGCATCTTCCTGCTTCATTTCTCTCCTTGCAGTTACAAAGAAAAGAAAAAAAGAAAACAACAACAACAACAAAAACCTCCACCTGCAGCCTCTGAAGCTGGCTCCAGCTGTCAGTGTCCTTGGCAGGGAACCTGGCTTCAGAAAGAAAAGGCCTGTGAAACTGAAGGATTGTCAGAAAAGAGTAGAAATGGGGAAGATGCGCCTGGAAGGTTAGGCTAAGGAAAAAAACAAAACAAAACAACAACAAAAAAAAAAAACCACAGCCTATTTTCTGTTTTCCTTTGTTGTTGTTGCTTTGTTTTGTTTTATTTTACTTTGTTTTTGCCTGAGACAGAGAGAGAGAGAAAGAGAGAGAGTAGCTGGGGGTAGGGTGCTTGGAGTTGGGTGTGTAGGGAAGTGGGAAGGATCTGATAAGAGTTGAGGAGGGAAAAGTATGATCAAAATACATTTTATGAAACTTTTTTCAATAAAAAAGAAAAGCAAACCAACTAATATGTTTCATTCTGACTATATTGGGAGGCCACTACAGCATTTTGAAAGAGGGATTACCAAATGTGATTTTATATGATGACTCTAGCTACTGGAAATCAAAAATGAGCAGTTTCTTCCTTTTGTTAATATAAAATGCAGGAATTACATGTGTTCCTTCTCATGACTTATTCTAATCTCAGCTCCACGCTGTCTTTCATCTTTAGAGGTTCCAATCACTGCCTTTCATAGGACAATAATAAAATTATTTCATACACACGATTTTTCAGTTCCTTGGAAGAGGCCTCAGCTTCCTAATGAATTCCCAGGAACAATTATTGTGATTCTGAATACATAGCAAATGCTTACGATTGAGGTTGAAATAAAAGTTGCTGTGGGCATGAGAGTTGCAAGCTGGGCCTCGGCTTTCTCCAGGCTGCTTCATCTGTGCTCATTACGTCTGAGTGTTTGTTGCAGCTGCCTGCAGCCAGCTCTTTAGCCTTGGCAAGCACAAGGACTGTATATATCAACATACCAAGAATAGATTTGTCTCAGGGGAACAGGCTCACATTACCCAAGTCCCCAGAGACAGATGTTTAATGCCTGAGCTCAAAGGTAGATCAGCACATTTTATCTTTTTCAGAAAGCTATGCTAAAGGCTCAAATATGACTAAGAAGCAGTCTGTACATATGCTGAAAGACAAATTACAATCAGCAATGTCTTTGGTAAGCACAGAATCAGAAAGAAAAGTTACTGTGTGATTTGAATGTGTAAAAGCATAATTGTTCTTAGACAACTGGATTCATTTATAACTCAAATATTGATTTTTTTTAAACTGGGTATTAAGAACAGCAAGCAGGTCTCTTAATGCTTCAATGAACATGGTCCAAATTGACTTTCTTGATGTATCTAGGATTGAGGAAACATTTTCAGAAAAATAGACATCTTGGTAATGATGTTAAGTAGTGAAGCTGAAGCTAATTTTTTGTGAGGAAGAGCTTCATGCTTCTAGAATAATATTCTCTTATTTCTCATAGAATTCTATGATAATTTAATAACTCAACTCAAAAAGTATTTCAGCATGTGACAGATAGGATGGGGTGTTTTGTGAACTGTGACTTAGCATTTGGGCATTTAAAACAACAGTACAGTTTTGATACTATCAAACCACAAATGTTCAAAAATAGACATTCAAAATTATGAGACATGTAAATACAAGGTGCTATTGTGATCATATAATATTATTTATCAATATATTGAATACTATGTGTTCAGTATTCCTGATTTTGTTATTTTATTATATTCTCTGTTTATTATTATCACACAAGGGTAAAGAAAGTAGTCATTACGTAAAGTTATCAAATATTTATTGAGCATTAATTATCTCAATTTGTTACAAAGTAAAAATAATAAGATATTTTATGTCAACGCTTAGAAAAGTTTGCCCATTAAAACTAAACTTCAAGATAATATCTTTCAGAACTGTTCACCCACGTTGGTTAAAAATCAATTTTTAGGGAAAAAAAAGAAACTTTGAAATTCGTCCATTTACCCTTCCTTCCTTACTACTGCAGCTGCTGTTTCTTTTCCTGTTCCTCCTGATCCTGATCCTTCTATCTAAAGTGCTGAGCTACTTGGTTGAGTCATCACACTCAGATTCACCTGTGCTTCTAAGTTCCCATTCATTTTAGAGAGGAAATCATCAGGTTGTTTTTTCTATGTGTTCTGAATAAGCCAGCAGTAAAATGAAGTTATTTATTGTACACACAGTGCAATTTTATCCTCCTAAGTTTTGACATAATTTTCTTTTCAATTTGATCAGTCATTAATTTGTAAATGGACAGTATCATAATGAAGAATTTTTATTTGGGCCAGAGAATAAAGTATGAAAGAAGTTTCAAGCGAAAGTGAAGTAGTGAGAGGAGTATGTTAATAATATGTTGATAATATGAGGAGTGTGGCAGGTAAAGCAAATGAGGATTCCGTGCTCTATTTCTGAAATGACTGTGTGATATGTAATTGTTCATTGTTTGATTATGAGAAAGCAATGTGTTTATTAAAAGTAACAGATACATGCATGTAAAAAATAGAGGCTTATAAAATGTTAAGAAAGTGCCGTTATCAATGTTAACAAAATAATTATTGCCCAAATAATAGTATCAATAATTTCTACTGAGATCTATAGTAATAGGGACATCTAGATTAGAGTAAACTTGAATTATTTTGGTACTATAAAAGAATGATGAAATATATTTATATATGTGTGTGTGTGTGTGTGTGTGTGTGTGTGTGTGTGTATGAACAACATATATTTGCACTTCTTACCATGACAAGCCTTTGAAATTGAGTGTTTGGCTTTAGGACCAATTAGGCTCTATATTGGTAAGCATATTTATGATGAGAAGATTAAATAACTTTTTATCTCTCATGTGTGTTTTGTTTTCTTAAAGAATTATGTTTTTTTTTCTTGAGGCCAACTACCTCTTTAGAAGCACAGAAATGCTGTTGTTAGGTTTAATACAAAGATAGGTTTGTTTCCTGCAGTTGTAACCCCCAAAACAGTAGATCCAAAGCTTTTCTTCCTTGGTTCACTGCTTATGTATAAGCACATGCTATGATAACTCAGCAAGGAATCATAAAGCACAAATGTCAGATCAATTCAAATGATAAAGGTTTTTTTTTTTTTTTTTTTTTTTTTTACTTTCAGTACATTTACTTTATATCCCAAGGGTGCCCTCTCTTTACACTTCTCCAAGAACCCCATTCCCTGTTTTTTCCCTTTCCCCTCTTCCTTTGCCCTCAGAAAACGGGAGCCCCCATCCACTCCCCCTCTGCATTAATCTTCATCAGCATATCAAGTCACATAAAAAACTGTGCATATATTCATCCCTTGAGGCCAAGCAAGGTAGGGCTGCCAAGGGGAAGTGATCCAAAGAAGAGAGTCCATGTTAGAAATACGCCCCCCCCCCGATCCACTCACCAGAAGACCCATATTAAATCCAAGCTGCCCATCAGTCACATATGTGCAGGGCACCTGGGTCCAGACCATATATGTTCCTTAGTTGATGTCTCAGTCTCTGTAAGCCCCCTGGGACTGGCTTAGTTGTCTCTGCTGGTCTTCCTGTGAGGTTCCTGCATCCCTCCAGGTCCTTCCATCTTTCTCCCAACACTTCCAAAATATCCCCGGAGCTCTGCCCCAAGCGTGGCTGTAAGTCGCAGCATCTGTCTCTTCCATCCTCTGCTGCTGGCTGGAGCCTCCCAGAGGAGAGTCAAGTTAGGCTCCTGTCTACAAGCATAACAGAGTATCATTATTGGTGTCAGGGGCTGGCTCTCTACCATGGAGTGAGTTCCAGGTGGGCCGACTATTGAATATTGGTTAGATTTTTCCTCAATCTTTTGAGATGTTCTTCCTGCATCTTTTTGTAGGAAGGCTAATTTTTGGATGAAAGGTTTTGTAGGTGGATTGTTGTTCCCCTCCTTCCACTAGTCCTGACTGGCTAGGAGATGGTCAGTTGAGTCTTCATGTCCCCCTGTTAGGAGTCTCACTAGATTCACACCCATACACTCCCAGGAACCTCCCCTTTCTCAGTTCTCCAGCTTGACAAAGAAATGTCCCGCATCAGTTTCCCTTCTTATTCCTAGCCCTCTTACCTTTCACCCCTGTTCTCCCCACATCTGATCCCTATCCTTCTTTCCCTCCCCATTCCATTTCCTGCCCAGTTCCCTCTCTTCATGTACTTTTGCTGTCTATTCTATTTCTCCTTTGGAGTGACATTCTGGCACCCTCCCTTGGGTGTTCCTAATTACTTAGCTTCTTTGGGTCTGTGGATTATCACAGAGGAAGACAATGCAGCCAGTCCTGAAGAGACCTGATAGGCTAGGGTTAGATGGAAGGGAAGAAGGACCTCCCCTATCAGTGGACTTGGAGAGGGGCATGGGAGGAGAAGAGGGAGGGAGGGTGGGATTGGGAAGGAATGAGAGAGGGAGCTACAACTGGGATACAAAATGATTAAAATGTAATTAATATAAAAAATAAAAATAAATAAATAAATTTAAAACAAATAACCCCCCACACACAAAAAAAGAAAAAAAAAAAAACTAAAAAGATCCCTTCTGCAGATTTCACCTTACACCCATCAGAATGGCTAAGATCAAAAACTCAAGTGACAACACATGCTGGAGAGTCTGTGGAGAAAGGGGAACCCTCCTCCATTGCTGGTTGGAATGCAAACTTGTACAACCACTTTGGAAATCAGACCAATTTCTAATACCAGTCAGGAACACCTGGGCTGGGTTCTCCTCTATCTTTTAGCAATCAAGAAAATGCGCAACTACCTTTCTACAGGCAATCTGATAGAAGGAGTTTCTCAATTGATGTTTCTCTTCCCGTTTGATTCTAGCTCATGTCAAGTTGACAAAACAAAACAAAACAAAACAACACAAAAAAAAAACTATCCAAGGACTTGACCTCTTTTCAATCTGACACACCCATTCACAACTATTAAATAATAACGTGCTGTCTCATTTATTTTCAAAGTGTCATATTAAAATTACCATCAAAACATAAAGGATTCTAACTTTTGAAAGTCTAATAGTCCTAAAATTTCAAACATTTTAAAAGTTTATTCCTTTAGAATATCAAAAGTTTCTTTAAAATTTTACACATTCTCTAAAATATTCAATGTCTCAGAACTGTGGGTTTATGTGAAATCTAAAATTAAGTTCCATATTTTCGTATTGCAAAAGGGAAAAGACAGGGCACAATCATGCCGAAATAAAACCAAATTCTAACACTATAAAGCTCAGTGTTATATAGGAATCCTCCAGGGTTGCTTAAATAGTGAAGTTGGAAGTCTGAAGAAGCTGGTATTTCTGTGGAGAAACGCTACAACAAGATGGTTGCATTTGCCAGTATGAGTAGAGGAGAGGCAAGCAGGCAAAAGCAAAGTTTCCTTCTTCCATGTTTTTCTCTCTTCCTTCCTTCCTTCCTTCCTTCCTTCCTTCCTTCCTTCCTTCCTTCCTTCCTTCTTTCTTTCTTTCTTTCTTTCTTTCTTTCTTTCTTTCTTTCTTTC
>NW_026596244.1:1413680-1423103 GCF_907164565.1 Psammomys obesus | reverse complement strand
TTCTTTCTTTCTTTCTTTCTTTCTTTCTTTCTTTCTTTCTTTCTTTCTTTCTCTTTTCTTTCTTTCTTGGTTCTTCCTTTTTTTCCTCTGTCACCATCAGAAGTTGCCATGAACACTTAAGGTGTCTTCCCATTTAAATTATCTGATCACAAAGTCTTTCACAGCAGTTTCCAAACGATTGCACTTTAATGAGTCTAGAGCCAATCAAGTTCACAACCAAGATTATCTACAGAAAGTCATGAATGAACACACACACACACACACACACACACACACACACAGCCCTCTCTTTATAACATACTGAAAATGACCTCTCAGACCCTCCAGTTTATTAATATATAAGCTTTGATGGCTAACCTGGTCCCTTCTATGAAGAACTTTCTTAAGTAGATGGTTTGAAGTGGGAAGACCCACACTACTACCAGTGGAATTTTTACCCAAAAACATGAGAAAATCAGTTGTCCATGGACTTTTTCCAATTTATATTATTATTATATATGTGATGGCTATAACTGATTGACAAATTAAGAAGTAGATAAATGTTGCAAAACCTGGCAAAGAAGGTAGTACGAGGAAACGGAGTCTATACAACTAACTAATGGCATCAGTAACAGAGCGATTACTCTGTTACTTTGAGAGGCTTTGTGTCACAGCCACTTCTGGAAATTCTTGTCAAGGCGTCTAAGAAATTCACATATTTTAACTCCAGTTGATTCATTTACAAATTAATTCAAGAATGAATACCTTAATAAAAACATAAAGTTGTCTTCTTTTTTTTTTCCTTTTGTGTTTGGGTATGAGTGTGTGCTGTGTGCACATGAGTGTGTGTCTCTGTTCACATGGCATACGGACACCGAAGGGAGTTTATCATTCTCTGCCTAACACCCTCATACCAGGATTCTCAGTAAACTTGGAGCTCGCCTCTGCTGGATAGGCTTGTCAACCTCCTGTGATCTGCCTGTTTCTGCTACCCAGTGTTGCAGTTAGAGGCACACGCAGCCTTGCCTGGCTCTTTTCATGGTTGCTTAGTATTTCAATTCTAGTCTTCAGATCCTCATTCTGGCAAACCTATCATTTTTACTCATTGAGCCATCCCCATGGCCCATACTTTTACTGTTTGGTGTACACTTTGTGGCTGCTTCATATGGTGAAAATGAATGTACAAAATGAAGCCTTTAAACCAAATAGTATTATGTTAACTATATGTCAATAAAAGATTGGGTAATTATTAACATTATAAAATGCTTGCAACTTCACACAGTGAAAAATATATATTTTCAATTGAGCTTTCCATTTTAACTTTGTTCTATTGGCATGTGTAGATGAATATACTAGGCTTAGAGAACTAAATCATTAGAAATGTTGAATTCCCGATAACAGGTATTTTAGGACATCTACAAGTAATTTCCTGGCAAAGATTCAAAGTGGTTGGGTTCTTTTAAGGCTATAATTACCTCATATTAATATTATAAGTACTTTGATAGAGTAACCATTAAAAGCCTATAAAGTCCATGAACACATAAGATGTCAGTTTTAGGAAGGCAGTTTTAATAGTGTATGATTCAGACTTTCAGAATTATCCAAATATATCTCCAAAATCAAATATAAGGAGACATAACAGTCATTGGATACAGGGACAGGAAACTCAGATGCCTACAAGGCAACATGCACCAATGAAACAAGTGAAGTGAAGAGAATTAAATTATGAAGAATAAATGTCCCTTTTAAGAAATCAGCTTGTTGTGTTGTTTAAACATAAATTCCAATTTTCCATAATAGTTTCTATAAGCAATTACTTTACCTGCCTCTAATTAACCATCTTCTCTTTTATTTATATAAGGATTATTAGTGGAAAGTATTTGGGTAATTAGGAATAAAGATTAAGAAAATCTCCTCACTCATTAGCATAGGAATTTGCTGTTAAGATTAGCTCCATCTACCTGGTACAGAAGCACAAAAGCGACTTGATAAGTTCCTGCTTTGGAACTCCATCATTATTATATGAAACAGCCTAAATGGAGCTGTTTACCGCATGGAAACGTGAACTACATATTCAGTGGCATAGCTGCATTTCCCACCGTCTCTCTCTACAGCCCCAGCTATCACACTGGATAATATCTTTGTTCAACTACAGCAAAAAAGGGTATCACCTGCTTGTTTTTGTTCACATGGGTCTAGTTTGTTATGAAGAAAACAGTCATTGAGACATTCCCAACAGCCACATATTGTACAAGGTTTCAACTGCAAAAACTTCATTATACAAATATGAATGATAAATAGAATACAGAACACATAACAACTAACTAATAACAAACGTTATTTTACTGAGAAAGTTGACCAAGACTTCATGAGCTCTGGTAAAGTCTGGGGTTGGGTTGGTTTCAATTTTAAAATATGCTATGAATACACAACACATGTAAGATATTTGAATTATGGTAAATGAGTTTACAAGTCAATCATGAACTGAGTGTCATAGAAAGTCTTGTTGATTAAAAAAAGAATACAAACAATTATTGTGTATTGTGATATCTACTGCATGAATAGTATTTCTGCCTTCTAATTAAATTAAACTAAGATGATTTTCTTGAACATTTTAACTATCAAGAAGAGTGACAACAATTAGTGCCTAGGGTAGAAAGACAATTTAATTAGAAATTACTTAAGAATGTTGTTTTAAATGCCCTGAAGTCATTTATTTCAGAAACTAGCCCTTCCACCTCATGAATTTGTTACATTCATGTTCCTTAAATTTAGAGGCAAAAATAAAACCTTCCATAGATAAGCAGTTTTCTGGGAAAATATACTTCATTCAGTGAAACAATTTCAAACTGTATTCTATAATGTAAGCTTTTTATTTTGCACTCCCTTCTTGTTAATTAGATGTAAACAAATTCCAAATTCTTATCAACTTGATTGCATTGTAAGTAATCCTAAATTTAATGAGTTTAATCCTAAACTCATGTGGTAATCAGTAAAGTTGTTATAAATCTTCTCTTAGAAGACACAGGGAGAAGTAAGTTAAAGCACAACCCTGAGAGAATGCAGAAGGAGGAGATGCTGCTTGCGGCTGGCTGGTTATCCTTGGCTATTCCCTTTTCCTTGCACTGAGCTTGGCAGTAAAACCAGGAGAAGTACACAGCTGAAACATGGGGTGGGCAGTGATGCCGTGAGCCCTGTGGGGAAGCTGTCGGTTGATGACATAGCAAACCCCACAGGCGCTGTGGGGTGATCGCTTGCGTGTTGGCTCGCCTGGAGAAACTAATCAAGCAGAAAAATAGAGTTTAAGTTTTCAAAATATATGTGCTTGGTTGCTCAGGAGTGTAAAGCAAGCTTGAAGGGGCAAGACACTCAAGGAAATCAAGATGGGTAGCTAAGAGTATTAACGAGAATGAGAGATGAGAATAAATACAAAGTATACCCAGCACACAAGAAATGGCACACTAGAAGCAATAATTTTTCCTCTCTGCCTACATTTGAATGCCGGTTATTAGGTACTGCTTTATCACTTTAATCATTGCCTAGAGTTTTAATAAATTATTTGTCAATTATTCCAATTGCCTTCATATCTTGTTACATTATTTCAGTTATAATTAAGTGAAATATTAAATATCTTATATAATTTTGAACAGTGTTTTTGTCATACAGAAGATATTTCTACATAATAAAGCAATGTTTCCATTACACCAGTAACAATGAATTAATTCTATGTTAAGAGTAGGTCCAGTTTTTTGTTAAGAAACCTGCATGATATGCATTTTGCTCTATGATTTTTTGTTGTTGTTGTTTTTTGTTGTTTTCAGAAATTCTGAGCTTTTTGGAAAGTTACAAAAGAACTCTAAAATTAATGTAGAGATTGGAAAGCAAGCACCAACAAGGCTCCGAGGAAGAATGTGAGAGTCAGAAGATGGGAGGCCAGCTGTGAAAAGATGCTCTTTAGTCCCTGGCATGTCTATGACAATCACAAACTCACAGTAACTATGAGTACCTGTACATGACCTACATAAGATCCAGCCGCCCAAATCCTGGCAAAGATTCCCAACTGAGGAGCTACGGACAGTAGATAATTGATGGAGGAGGAAAAATTCTTCTTTATTATGAATATGACAGCTGTTCTTATGCCAATACTCTGCAGTTTTTATTACTATTGTTCTGTAGTGTATCTTGAAATCAAGGACGGTAATACTTCAGATAGGTTGTCAATGGAATCAAATTGAAGACCCAGAAATAAAACCACACAGTTACCGACAACTGATTTTTGACAAAGAAGCCAAAACCATACAGTGGAAAAAAAAAAAAAAAGACAGCATATGCAATAAATGGTGCTGCTCTAACTGGATGTCTGTAGACAGAATAATATAAATAGAACCATATTTATTGCCCTGCAAAATACCTCAAATCCAGGTGGATCAAAGATCTCATCATAAAACCAGATACACTAAATGTAATAGTTTATTTACTTTACATCCTGAGGGAGTCCTGTGTCCCCCCTCCTCCCATTACTTCCCACCTCTCCTCCTCCCCCTTCTATTTCCCTCCCCTCCGTATCAACTACCTCAACCAAAGAATGGATAAAGAAAGTGTGGTATATTTACACAGTAGAGCACTACTCAGCTATTAAAAACAAAGACATTTGTAATTAGCAAGAAAATGGATAGAAATAGAAAATATTGTCACAGAGGTCTTTCCTGAGACTGACACTCCACCAAGGATCATGTATAGATATAACCTAGAACCTCTGCTCAGATGTAGCCTGTGGTAGCTCAGTAACTAATTGGTTTCGCATAGTAAGGGTAACAGGGACTATTTCTGACAGGAACTCAATGGCAGGGTCTTTGACCTCCCCACCCCCCAAGGGAGGAGCAGTACTGTTAGGCCACAGAGGAGGACTTGCAGCTAGTCCTGAAGATACCTGATAGAACAGGGTCAGATGAAAGGGGAGGAGTGGACTTGGAAAGGGGCGGGGAAGAGATGAGGGAGGAAGGGTTTGGAAGAGAATGAGGGAGCGGAGCCCCGGACCTGCCGGGGCTAAGTTATTGGGGGGGGGTGTCGAGGAGGGTCCGATCCTGTGGAAAGATGGGCGAGAGAAAAGAACCAAATCCAAGCAAACAGGTGCTTGTCAAGGACTAACTTTACTATGCCAGCTAGGCTTTTTTAAAGGGGTACAGAATGAGGAAGTAGGGTGGGTGGAAAGTTACAGAATCTTCTCGGCCTGGGGCCTGGAACATCTTGCAGTTAGGGAGGTTGTTCTGAG
Source organism: Psammomys obesus (assembly GCF_907164565.1). Taxonomy (NCBI): domain Eukaryota; kingdom Metazoa; phylum Chordata; class Mammalia; order Rodentia; family Muridae; genus Psammomys; species Psammomys obesus. Next base: position 1,417,852 of record NW_026596244.1, on the reverse strand, counting down.
AAGTCATGGCTCCATGCACACATCTCTGCAACTGCCAAGCATGATGCTTACCACAGGTGAGGGAACGGTCAAGTCAGTGAGTTCCCACGGATGGCTCCTAACAGAGCGGGATACAGCTGGGATACAGAGTTAGTAAAATGTAACTAATAATTAAAAATTAAAAAATATATATATATATATATATATCATCCTTAGTGAGGTAACCCAGACTCAGAAAGACATGCATGGTATATACCACTTGTAAGTGGAGATTAGTAATAAAGTACAGGAACCATGCTCCATGCTACAATACACAGGCCCAAAGAAGCCAAGGTGGGCCCAAGAGTGGGTGCTTGCATCTCACTCAGAAGAGGAAATAAAGCATACATCTGAAGTAGACTGAGGACGGGAACTGGGGAGGAGAGGGAGCAGAGAGCATAACGGGAATGGGGATGAGGTGTGGGAAGAGCAGGGTTTGGGACAAGGATCGGGAAAGAGTTGAAATGGGAGGGGGCATCTCTGGGGTAGAGGAGGCTGCTGGAAGTCTATGGGGTGAACCTAGCGGACACTCCTAGTATTTCGGAATAGAGAGTCTGAAGTTGCCACCTGCTGTAGTAAGATCTGACTTTCAATGGAGAGAGGGGGCACCAATCCACTCAAAAAAAAAAAAAAATCCACCCAAAATTTGTCGTGCATACAAAAAAGTGTAGGGAGTAAGATGGATCAGGGATTGGGGGAACGCCAAACCAATAACTGCCCCAACTTAAGACCAGCCACATGGGAGAGGGCTAACCGCTGACACTATTAATGCTGCTCTGCTGTGCTTGCAGACAGAAGCCTACCATAACTGTCTTCTGTGAGGCTCCATCCAGAAGCTGATGGAAACAGATGCTGAGACTCAGAACCAAACAGTAGACCAAGCTTTGGGTGTTTTGGTGAAGAGTGAAAACAAGGATTGGTAGAGACAGAGGGGTCAAAGACACCATAAGAAGACCTACAGAGTAAAGTAAGCTGTGCTCATGGGGGCTGACAGAGACTAAACCACCAGCCAAAGAGCATGTATGGGCTAGAACTAGGATCTTTACCTATAGGTAGGAAATGTGCAGCTTGGTTATCATAAGGTGTTCCTAACAATGGAAGTAGAGGCTGTCTCTGACTCTGTTGCCTGCCTTTGGATGCTTTTCTTCTAGCTTGGCTGCCTTGTGAGGCATCAGTGGGAGAGGATGACACTAGCCCGGTTTGACTTGAGGTGCCAGGGTGTGTTGGTACCCCTTGGGGACCCCCCTTCTCTGAGAAGAAAGAGAGGGGGATATGAGGTGAGAGTTGCATGAGGGTTTGTCTGGCAGAAAAGGAGTAAGGGGGCTGGTATCAGGTTGAAAAGTGATTAAGTAAACAAACAAACAAACAAATCAATAAATAATATGGCAGCTGATAGCTTTCATGCGTGTACCAGGGGAGAGTCCCTAGCCTATACACATACAAACAGCACTAACTAGACTAGTGCATATCAATACTAAAAAAGAGATGTGAAATTGTCAGGGGCCATTAAACCTGCACAGGTTCAAACGAGATCAAATGCCAGCATTATAAAGGGGAACTGGACACAAAGTCCCACCCCTAACAAAAAAGCCATGTGTAATTGATATCTGCTAGGAAAGAGGAAACCAGTTTTCTCCAATGGAGAATCAGCAGTATTTTATCAACTGCATTTTGGTTACATATATATATTTGCTTTTGAGATAGAGAAAGAAAGATGATAAAGAAGGTTGGTTGGGCTAGGAAGACAGGCATGTCGGATCTACAGTTGTGTCACATTAATAACGTATGAACACACAGTAACCAGTAAACATCATTGGCATAAAAACATGCACTAGACAAATGAAATAAAATTGAGGACAGGCAAATAAAGCCAAAGAGCCACAGATGTTTAATTCTTGATGAAGTTATCAAAAACATGCATTGGAAGCTTGACATTTCTTGAGGTAGAAAAATTCATATTTGTTGTATAAATAAACATATATGCATCCATATAATTATATATATTGATTAATGGTGGTTACCTAACAAATACCTATTTATTAGTTAAAATTAAACTATGAATAAACATTAATCATAAAGATTTACAAGCTTGCTTCTTTCCTTCTTTTTTTTTTCTTTTCTAAATCATATCTCTTCCAATCTTGAATAAAAATACACTAATGACAGTATTAAATATAAAGGGATATCTACCTTAGGAGCTGGATAGATGCCTCATGTTTGGTGTTTCTTCCAGAGGACTGGAGTTGACTTCCTGATGTCCACATGACAGCACACTGCTCTCTGCAACTTCAGTTTCCGAAGACATACATCCACTTCTGCTCTCAGTGGAAATGCATGCGTATGGTGCACAGCAATACATAGAGGCAAAACACCGATCATAAAGCAAAAAGTAATATTTTAAATACTTAATTTATTGTGATACCATTCACAATTGTTAACTTACTCAGTTCATCTGAAAACTTGTTAGTGGATAAATGGACAAAGAAAATGTTAACACAGTTATTTTTACATAAGAAAAATGATATAATATTTCCAGGAAAATATATATAACTAGAGATCATCATGTTAAGAAAAATAAATGAATATGTGCTTTAAGAGAACTATATAAAGCTATATTACAAATAACTAGTCATTATTAGATTTATTCTATCAAGAATTTATTTATAAGTATACCAACTTTTCTTCTCTATTCAAGTTGCAGTTTATAAATCTTTAATATTTACTTTTATATTTCTAGAAAAAAGGTCATTTCTAGGAAAACTCTTAAAATACTGCATGATAGAATGCTAATTTCCAAGCTGATTTTTTTTTCTAAATTGCATCTGCTTACCCTGAGTAATTTTCTACATTTTCATTACAAAAACTTCTCAAGAGATTGAAAATAACAAAGAGATTTCTGGCAAGTCTGAATTAATCATGCAGAAGTAAGATGAATATGATAAAAGCATAAAGAACCTGTAAAATTTAATTTTCCTCAAACTCTGAACATAACAATGCAATTTTGTTGAAGATATTTTTTGCTTACTTCCATTAACATGTCAGGTTTAAAAGGAAAGCATAACAGCAAAGAGAAGAAACAGGAAGGAATCAGGCATTTTTATCAGTGGTGGGAATCTCTTTCTTTCCTTCAAATCTAAAACTACTTTTTACCACAGGAAGCTTTGATGATCTCTAATTATAAGTAATAACAAAATGACAACTGAATATTTGTATTACTTGACTGTTGACCTCTTAAATCATTACAAGCATTTTTTTTATTCTTTCCTACCTATTTTAAAAGTAAAACTCTACAATGTGTTTAGAAACTTCCTTTAAACCTGAAGAATAATTTCTATTTAAACTGGAAATAAAAACACTGAAAAAGAGTTTATGCTGAATACTGTGTCAGCATTTTTAACTTATTGAACTGATATTTTTTTCACATATGTAATGAATTATGTATACATATTTTCGATTGAATAACTCTATGGATCATACGGACTTTGCACCCCTTAAAAGGCATTTCAGATTTAAAGTCACAGGCCACTTTGTGAAGAAATTTGACAAAGAAAATAACATAAATAATGCTTGCCTCTTGCCATTTTCATGGAATTATCTTACAATTTATGGAATTGTTCTATAACTTATGGAATTATCTTATAAGTCAAATATGTTTGAGATGTAATCATTACATTTCTGACCTTTTTGTATCAATATCATTGCTCAACATATGCTAAAGTAGAGACACTGAACCACTGGGAAGGTTTGGCCATACTATGAATTTGCTGTCTTTCCTTGCTAAGTGTACAAGAGTGGGACCTGGGCATGACAGGTCTTGGTAATTGCAGTTGAGCATCAGAATACTACTGCAAAATAAAAGAAAACAAAACAAAAATAATGGCCTGACACTGGAAATGCATTTTTATGTGAAGGGAAGTGGCTTACAGTCCTTTCTTTTTCATCCAATTTTTTATTCAAAAGAATTTTTAAAAATATATATCATTAGTTTTCCTCTCCTTCTACTACTTCCAACTTTTCCACATCTCTGCTTCCATCTGGGTACACCCCTTTCTGTATCTCCTTAGAAAACAAACAGGCAACTAAGGGGTTATAACATTATAATATATAATATAATATAATATAATATAATATAATATAATATAATATAATATAAT
>NW_026596244.1:1302411-1413670 GCF_907164565.1 Psammomys obesus | reverse complement strand
ATATAATATAATATAATATAATATAATATAATATAATATAATATAATGATATAATATAATATAAATTGTAGATAATACCAAATCAAAAATTGGAATAGAGAAAAACAAGTAGGATTTTTTTCAAAGCCTAGGATTTTTAAAAGGCATAGAAACAGATATAGATACAGAGACAAACTTGTTTGCACAAATCTGGAATCCCATAAAACACAAAACCAGAAGCCATGATCTGTGACATGACATATCAGACAAGGAACCTCCAAAGGCTTCATTGAGTTTCTGTTCTGTTAGTCATCAATTTCTGGGTATGCAGCCTACCCTTAGGAGTGGTTTCGCATGAAACACCCATAGAGAAAATTGTCGTTTGCAAGTGGTTATCAATTGGAGATTGTATCTGGGTTAAGGATGGGGCTTTCCCTTTTAGCTCTAAGACCACATCTGGGGCAAACCTGTGCAGGCCATGTGAATGCTTCCACAGTCTTTGTGAGATCAAAGGGGTATCTATACTCTTGGTTTAGACTTTGTTTCATTGGTGTCCTCCATTCCCTCTCTCTCTCTTACAGTCTTTTGGTTTCTACTTCCCCATGGTGCTCTGAGACCTGAGGGGAGAAACTTGCTGGAGACATCCTATGTAAGGCGAGTGTTCCAAGGACTCTCCCTCTGCATATTGTCTGGCTGTGTGTTTCTGTATTTCTTCCTATCTACTGCAGGAGGAAGCTTCTTTGAGAGCTGAATATGCTACTAATCTATGAGTGTTACAGACCGTCCTTAGGAAGACACTGTACCGCTACATTCCTTGTGCAGTACATCTCTTTCTTTCTTTTCTTTTACCTTAGGTGCATGAGATGTCAAGTCTGGGTATGGGTTTCATCTAATGAAGTGGTCAATAAACCAAATCAGATATTGGTTGGCTACTCCCACCACCTTTGTGCCATCATTGCACTAGATTATCTTCCAGGCAGGACTTCATTGTGGAACAAAGGGTTTAAAGGTGGACTGTAGATTGTATTTATGTTTCCTCTTTGGTAGAGAGTACTTCCTGAACACTTCCAAGAACACGAGCAAGCAGGGGATCCAGGCAGTCCTTATGAGATGTGATAGGCTAGGGTCAAATGGTAGGGGAGGAACACATCCCCTATCAGTGAACTGGGGAATGGACAAAAGGGGGAGTGAAGGACAGTGAGGGTGTGTGGGACTGGGAGGAGATAATGGAGGGTCTACAGCCGGGATATAAAATGAATAAATTGTAATAATAATTAAAAAACAAAGAAAACAGATATTGTCAAGTATGGATAAACTATATTTTAGAGAAGCACTCTTTGTGTTCATGGTTATTCAAATCCCTATTTGAAAGCTCCATTTAAAAAAAAAAAACCTTCCTTTTGATGTTGACTTATAAAATTTCCTTAAAATTGATGTATAATTTATATTTCATGCAGCTGAAAATTGGTAAATTTGAGAATTCAGCCATTTTTGTTCTCACAAAAAGTAGAAAGTATAAACTTTAAAAACAGAGATGAAGCTTAATTTTAGTATTATTTTTATGCTAGTGGAATTTTGAAATTCTCCATGAAATTTAATTCAAGTGAATTCACTACATCACCAATAAAGTCCCATAAAATGCATCTGAAATTATATACTATTACAGTTGGATAAATGTCTGTTTGTCCCAGAACGGACAACCCAATGATTAAATATCACCAGTGTAAATTGATTCTACATCTCTTCTCAAGTATTTTGCTTTCACTATTTGGAACACAGTGATGTTTATGCTTTCATTAGCTATACTGCAAATATCTTGTTCTTTGTTGTTACAGATCTCACTGCACATTGCATGAGACAGATACTTACTTCTTACAGGAAAGATATACTCCTCTGTACACATAAAGCTATTGTGTAATTCAAATGCTGATTTCTGTATGCCCCCATATCTGGTTGCAATCCATGTTCTGAGAATCTCTTGTCCCAGTGTTCTGTAAGCACTGCTCCACAATTGTCCCCTGATATGCTACTAAAGCAGTTTACAGTCAATCACTGAGAAGAGAATAGGGCTGGACTTCCTGACAGCCAGAAAAGGAAGAGTTAGAGGAAGAAAAGGAGATTCAGCTACAGGAGAGGTTTAAGTGACATCAGAAGAGAAGAACTGATACGGAGAAAGCTACACTGCACAAGTATCTCTCAGATGTATGTTGAATACAAATTAGCTGACATGGTTAAGACAGAGTCATAACTGCTCAGTTCTTTTTTTTAATTTATTTTTTATTGATTACAGTTTGTTCACTTTGTATCCTAGCTATAGCCCTTTCCCTTTTCCCCTCCTAATCCTACTCTCTTTCCCTCATCTCCTCCCATGCTTCTCACCGAGTAAACTGATATGAGAGGTCCTCCTCTTCCCTGGGACCTTAACATATCAGGACTCATGAGGATTGGCTGCATTGTCTTCCTCTGTGGCCCGGTAAGGCTCATCCTTCCTCAAAAGGAGGTGATCAAAGAACCAGCCACTGAGATCATGGGAACAGTCCCTGTTCCCATTACTAGGTACCCACTTGGATACTGAGCTGCCATGGGGTCCATCTATGCAGGGGTTTTAGGTTATCTCCATGCATGGTCCTTGTTTGGAGTATCAGTCTCAGAAAAGATCCCTTTGCCCAGATTTTTTGGTTCTGTTTCTCTCATTGTGGAGCTCTTGACCCCTTCAGATCTTTCTGTTTCCTTCATCCTTAAGATTCCCTGCACTCTGCCCAAAGTTTGGCTATGAGTCTCAGCATCTGCTTTGATACCCTGCTGGGTAGAGTCTTTCAGAGGCCTTTTGTGGTAGGCTCCTGTCCTGTTGTCTGTTTTCTCCCTCTTTCAATGCCCGTCCTGTTTGCCTTTCTGAGTGAGGATTGATCAGTTCTTGTGCTATGAAGCTTGTTAAAATATAATATCATATTGAGTTTAATCTTTAATTTTTTATGTAATTGAACCCTAGGAGTATATAAACAAGCCAAATTTGAGGGAAAAAAAGGCCTTGATATGAAAATTAGTATGCTGAATAAGTATGGCAACATCACATAATATCTCACAGCACCTTGGATACTTGAGTCGTTACCTTTTATAATGTGAAGTTTAATCACCTCTCTGAGAAATCTCCATTTTTCTCACTGTCACCCATAGAAGCAAGCAACAGGAAAATTTTGGTGATGAATCATCTGCTTATGTGTGAAAAGTTAAGGAAAACAAAGGAAATAATTATGCCCAGGAAAGTGATGTTAAGTACTTCTTCTTAATACTAATTTCAAATGTATAGAAAAGATACTAAGAAGATCGCTGGAAGTCATAGCAGGTCTTTTTATGAGAACACTGTATACTGTAACACATATAAACATATGGGTACAAACAGAATGTCTGGAGATCACAGTTTACTATGCTGTTAAGAGCAACAATCAATAAATGGGACCTCATGAAATTGAAAAGCTTCTGTAAAGCAAAGGACACCGTCATCAAAACAAAGCGACTGCCTACAGATTGGGAAAGAATCATCACCAACCCTTTATCTGACAGAGGACTCATATCCAATATATACAAAGAACTAAAGAAGCTGAAAAGCAGCAAACCAAGTAATCCACTTAAAAAATGGGGAACAGAGCTAAAGAGAGAATTCTCTGTAGAGGAATATCGAATGGCAGAGAAGCACTTAAAGAAATGCTCAACCTCATTAGCCATTAGGGAAATGCAAATCAAATCAACCCTGAGATTTCACCTTACACCCATCAGAATGGCCAAGATCAAAAACTCAAGTGACAACACATGCTTGAGAGGTTGTGGAGAAAGGGGAACCCTCCTCCATTGCTGGTGGGAATGTAAACTGGTACAACCACTCTGGAAATCAATATGGCGCTTTCTTATACAACTAGGAATAGCACTTCCTCAAGATCCAGCTGTACCACTCCTAGGCATATACCCAAAAGAGGCTCAAGTACACAAAAGGACATTTGCTTAACCATGTTTGTAGCAGCTTTATTTGTAATAGCCAGAAGCTGGAAACAGCCCAGATGCCCCTCAACTGAAGAATGGATGCAGAAACTGTAGTACATCTATACAATGGAGTATTACTCAGCAATGAAAAATAAGGAAATCGTGAAATTTGCAGGTAAATGGTGGGACCTGGAAAGGATCATCCTGAGTGAGCTGTCCCAGAAGCAAAAAGACACACATGGTATATACTCACTCATATAAACATACAACATAGAATAAACCTACTAAAATCTGTACATCTAAACAAACTAAGCAAAAGAGAGGACCCTAACTAAAATGTTCAATCCCCATCCTGAAAGGCAAAGAGGATGGACATCAGAAGAAAAAGAAAACAGGAAACAACCTAGGAACCTGCCACAGAGGGCCTCTGAAAGCCTCTGTCATGCAGACTGTCAAAGCAGATGCTGATGTTAGCCTGATGGCCAACTGTCAGGCAGAGTGAATGGAATTTTATGTAAGAAGTAAGAAATAGTAAGAGCTGGAGAGGACAGGAACTCCACAAAGAGAGCAACAGAACAAGAAAATTTGAACACAGGGAACTTCCCAGAGACTCATACTCCAACCAAGGACTATCCATGGAGATAACCTAGAACCCTGACAATGCAGCCACTTCTGATGAGAACTGATAGACTAAGATCAGAAAGAAGGAGAGGAGGGCCTCCCCTATGCACTTGGGGAGGGCCATGAAAGGGGGGGAGGGTGGGACCGGGAGGAGAGGATGGAGGGGCTCATGGGGGGATACAAAATGAATAAAGTGTAATTAATAAAAGTTAAATAAAAAATTAAAAAAATAGTGACCTACTGCTATTAGGAGTTTATTTTGCATGCTAATCCACACTTTCTTTCCACAGCCAGATTTACTGTTACATTCTGGAGCATGTTTTGGTTTCACTCTTTTGTTTTCATCATGTAGTGTGATATCTTTCATACAGATATAACAGTGTATTCTCTGTCACGAAACTCTGTATTTCAGTCTCTTTTATGGCTCTGTGTGTCACATCAGTTTCAGTTTCACAAACTACTGTAGTTTGCTACACAAATGGTTATGTAGAATAATCTTTTACCATTTTATAGCACCATAAACAAACCGTTAAAATGATGTATTTTCAAACACTACTCAGGGTTTTGTAGCCTTTAGTTAATAGTAATTAAGTCAAAGTAATTAGTGCCGGTCAAGGTTGTTTCCACATAGTGATGTTTCAAGTTCAACATAATTAGGGAAACCTCAAGTTCCAGTTCCAAGTTAAAAAAAAAAAAAAACAAACCTTAGCCATGAGCATAATGAGCCTCCTTTTGTCTTTTCAATAGTAAGCAAAGCAAGTGAAACAGGAATACATTGTTATATAGAAAATTTGACAGAAAAAAACAAAAAAAAAAAAAACAAAACAAAACAAAACAAAAAAACAACACTGTCCTGTGCCAGTATTTTCCATGGTTAATATTGCCGTATTTGTAGAAAACAATTATAACTTCAGTTTATAGTGTTAGTTTTTGACTAAATCAATCCGACACTGCTTCTGTTTCAGATTCTCCCATAACTGTTGTTGCTACTTCAGATATTTAATATGACATTTCCTACTGTAACTCATTGATGTTGTACGTGAGTGTGTTATTATTGAAAAAATGCTCTAGAAGAAAGATGGTGTATGTAAGACCAACTAGAGCTACAAAATAAAAACATATCCCAAAACATTTTAATGGTATAAATAAATAAATATAAAAGGAAACCTAATGTAAAAATAAAATTTTTATAAATTATTATGATCACAACACAACTGTCCATTTACCACCAGCCCTCAAAAGTCAACACTAAGGCTTGGTCCTGCAAACCAAACAGTTATAGCTCACAAAAGGCTTAGAGAATTATTTTATTAAATTTTTATTTGTTATATTTATTACAGTTTATTAATTTTGTATCCCAGCTCTAGCCCCATCCCTTGTTCTCTCCCAATCCCACCCTCCGTCCCTCATCTCTTCCCATGCCCTTTTCCAAGTCCACTGATAGGGACTCCCTTTCCATCTGACCCTAGCTTATCAGGTCTCATCAGGAATGGCTGTACTGTCTTCCTCTGTGGCCTGGCAAGTATTTTTAAGAATGGGGAAAAATTATAATTAAGGTGTATATCTATTTAAACATAATACTAATGGATATTTAATAAACTGGTAGAGTATAATATACATATATAAAACATTCCAAAGTCAGAAAATAGGCTAATATATGGATGTAAATGTATGAAATTTAACTTAAAAAACATCACATGTTCCTACACTTAAAAAATTACTGTGAGAAATGCTCAACCTCATTAGCCATCAGGGAAATGTGAATCAAAACGACCCTGAGATTTCACCTTACACCCATCAGAATGGCCAAGATCAAAAACTCAAGTGACAACACATGCTGGAGAAGCTGTAAGGAAAGTGGAACCCTCCTCCATTGCTGGTGGGAATGTAAACTTGTACAACCCCTCTGGAAATCAATATGGCGCTTTCTCAGACAACTAGGATTAGCGCTTCCACAAGATCCAGCTATACCACTCCTAGGTATATATCCAAAAGAGGCTCAAGTACACATTAAGGACATTTGCTTGACCATGTTTGTAGCAGCTTTATTTGTAATAGCCAGAAGCTGGAAACAGCCCAGATGCCCCTCAACTGAAGAATGGATGTAGAAATTGTGGTACATCTACACAATGGAGTATTACTCAGCAATGAAAAATAAGGAAATCATGAAATTTGCAGGTAAATGGGGGGGGGGGCCTGGAAAGGATCATCCTGAGTGAGCTGTCCCAGCAGCAGAAAGACACACACGGTATATACTCACTCATATAGACATATAACATAGGATAAACCTACTTAAACCTGTACATCTAAAGAAACTAATCAAGAGAGAGGACCCTGATTAAATGCCCAATCCCCATCCCGAATGGCAAAGAGGATGGACAAAGAAGAAGAAAACAGTAAACAAATTAGGAACCTGCCACAGAGGGCCTCTGAAAGCCTCTGCCCGGCAGACTATCAAAGCAGATGCTGAGACTTATGACCAACTGTTGGGCAACGTGCAGGGAATCTTATGTAAGAAGTGGGAAATAGTAAGATCTGGAGAGGACAGGAGCTCCACAAGGAGAGCAACAGAACCAGAAAAATTGAACACAGGGGTCTTCCCAGAGACTCACACTCCAACCAAGTACCATGCATGGAGATAACCTAGAACTCCTGCACAGATGTAGCCTATGGCAGCTTAGTGTCCAAGTGGGTTCCATAGTAATGAGAAGAGGGACTGCCTCTGACATAATCTGATTGGCCTGCTCTTTGATCACCTCCCCCTGAGGGGGGAGCAGCCTTACCAGGCCACAGAAGATGACAATGCAGCCACTCCTGATGTGATCTGATAGACTAAGATCAGAAGGAAGGAGAGGAAGACCTCCATTATCAGTGGAGTTGGGGAGGGACATGTGTGAAGAAGGAGGAGAGAGGAGGGGACTAGAAGGGGAGTAGGAACTTATGGGGTAATACAAAGTGAATAAACTGTAATTAATAAAAATAAATAAATTTAATTATATATAAAAAATTACTGTGAGCTTTGTTTGCCACTCTATTTACTGTTACAGTATTTATCCTGAATTTATTTAATCAATTCCATAAGTTCGAGGCTTTTTTTTTTATTTACTCTAATTAAGCTTTATATAGTGAGCAGGTGCAGCTCAGCCATATAGGTATTCACTGGATAGTTTCTAATGACCAAATGTAATAACTAACACTTGACTTATTGGTCAGTTATATGCATTGTAAAATTCACATAAATTCCCATGTCTTCATGTACTCCATGCTTGCACTTGTGGGTTTCAGTGCAAAGCATTTATTCTTCTTGGTTGAGATGGTGTATCTTCACATAATGCTTGTAATTTTAGAATGTTTCATGAATGCGTGACATGACACGTTGTCACCATGTAGCTCAGTATTAGGTCTGATAACTTAAAAAGTCTAATAGAAACATAATATATTTTGTTATTTTTAGTAAGAAATGCCTTCCTTTTGACTTATTTCTTTTAAAAATACAGTTATGAAAATATAAAACAGTGACAATCATTTCAAAATAATTATCTACAAAATGAGTGGCTATCTACTCACATATAATTAGCACTACATTATAACAGTACCACTCATTAATGCAACCAAAGTGGTCTCTGGTTTTTATATATGAATTAGCAAATGCAAAACCCTATGAATATTTTCAATAATTTCAAAAGTTTTTGACCATCCCTTTTCAACTGAGTGGGCTTGTGGATAAATGAATCTATAATCTTGACATGATGAGATCAGATTAAAAATTTAAAAATATCAGAGTGTCTGATAGCACTTTACATTCTTAGTTGGGCTTCTAGAAGTCTCTGTTTTTGAAATCATGGTATACTGACTTCGGGACTTTCCAGGAAGCAAAAACAGAAGCGCTCCTTCAAAACTTTAATAAAGCTATGATTAAATTTCTGTTGGAATTTGACTAGTCCTCAAATAATAAAAGTAAGCCAATATGTAAAAATAAAGTAAGCCAAAGTTTTATGTATCATCATATCAACGTCAAAAAGAATTAGAATTTATTAGATGTAGTGTCATGATTCAGCTTCACAATGTAAAAAAAATAAGTAAAGTACAAGAGCTTATTACAGGAGAAACAATGACAAAAACACTGACATACAGAAACTGTACATTGTTAGACTTATAGCAGCCAACAAGGGCATCATTGTAAGTATAGCAATTTTTAGCATGGCACATTAGTGAGTTTAAAAAAAAAATAAAATAAAACTATCTCCTTAAGAGATTAACTCAGAAAGGATGGAAATTCAATGGTAATTAACAAATAATAAAGCCAGGGAACTACTTTTTCACTTGAATTTTTTCAGATCTGCTTTTAGTAAAGTATTTCTTGCAAAGTTTGAAAGTGCCATAGAAGTTTGTCACTTAAGAGTCAACTTTCTTTGAAAAGCCAAATTATCAAAAATGGCTTTGTGGAGCTTCAGCTGAACTGATCTCCTTCTGTAAATAAAAACTAGGTAAGCTTGCTGAAGTACCAAAATGAGTATATTTATTCATTTATTCACTTTCTAGAAATATACACCAGATATGAGCCAAAAGTCTTGTCTCTCTCCAAGGTAATATTTAACTGGCATTAATGATATGGGATTTAAAATTTTATTGAACAAATAGAATATTAGATCAGACTAACTTCCTGTCAAAAATGAGAAAACAAACTTAAGCTGTTTAAATTTCTTTTTCTATACTAAGATACTTTTAAAAATAGAGGTCTGGTAGATTGCTTAATGGTTAAAGCACTTAGCATAAAAATGTGGGACTGAGAGTCAGATTCCCAGAACGCAGCAACAAGAGGGCATGACATCCCAAATAAAATTACAGCTCTCAGAAAGCCAAAACAGGGGTTCTGAGGGCCAACTTGGGTACATAGGCAAGCCCATATTGCTGAACTCTGGGTTCAGCAATTAATATGCTGTAGAGCAATTATTAATGAAGATTCTTTATGTAAAGCCAGGGATTCCACAAACCTGCATACCTATATACACATGTGTACACACCATACATTTATGCACAGTATACACGGACACAAGTACAAACTTCTTCAAAAATACAGAACTGTCCTTGGAATTTGTTTTCATGCTCCCCGTGGTTGTACTGATTAGGGCTGAGTTCACTTCAGATGCTGTTTTACATATACCTCTGTGGAAAAACATGTTTTTGTCAACCATTGTTTAGCTTGCCCTTGTGACTGTATTTTTTATTCAGGTGACTCTTTTGAACCCTCAGAGTTAAATTGCATGATGTTCTGAATCAAGTTGTCTATTGCATGAAACTTTAACCCAACTCAATTTTTGGCCTTCTTTCTCAGGTTCACTCTGCTAGTGGTAAAAGGATGCACTGTCTGGTAATGTATGTCAGCTTGACACAAGCAAAGAAACTCAGTGTCTGGTTTTCTTAATTATGATTTTACCTCAGAGATGTCACCAAAGTTGTGAAAGTATAGAAATCACAATGTCCTCTCATTTAATACTAAACAATTACTTTTCATGTACGTTTATTTTATAGGAATGGCGAATACGCACTTCTCTTTCTCTTGCTCTCTTTAGTGTAAGGAATTCCAGACACATAGAAAATTTTCCTGGTTGGTAATTTTTCTAATTCTTCATGAAGGAGTGTGTATTTTTATTCATGAATCATATATCTGTATATCATTTAACCCTGCTTATTATTCATTCATGTATTTGTTTTTTTTAATATATTCACTTCCAACTATATGTACATAAAATTCTGTTAGATTAAAAAGATTTTTGTGGCTGCATTGTCTTCCTCCGTGGCCTGGTAAGGCTCCCCTGTCAGGGGAGGTAATCAAAGAGCAGGCCAATCAGGTTATGTCAGAGACAGTCCTTGTCCCCATTACTATAGAGGCCACTTGGACACTGAACTGCTATAGGCTACCTCCATGCAGGGGTTCCAGGCCATCTCCATGAGTAGTCCTTGGCTAGAGTATCAGTCTCAAAAAAGACCCCTGTGCCCAGACTTTTTGAATCTGTTGCTGTCCCTGTGGACCTCTTGTCCTCTTCAGGTCTTACTATCTCCCCCTTCTTTCATAAGATTCCCTGCACTATGCATAAAGGTTGGCTATGAGTCTCAGACAATGCAGCCACTCCTGATGAGACCTGATAGACTAGGATCAGAGGAAAGGGGAGGAGGACCTCCCTTATCAGTGGACTGGGAAAGGGACAGGAGTCCAGAAGAGGGAGGGTGGGATTGGGAGGGGAAGAAGAAGGGTGGGATTGGGAGGGGAAGAGGGAGGGAGGTACAGGGGAGCTACAAAGTGAATAAACTGTAATTAATAAAAATAATTAAAAGGAAAGATTTCTGTTTCTAAAAATCTAGACAGTTCTCTTTTTGTGTGGAGCCAAAATTCTACTAAAGGTAAATGATAAAAAAGAAAATACTCAACAGGAAGTAAAAACATACAGTCTGCTATTAAATTATTACTGTCATAGAACTGGTTACTTGGAAAAAAGGAGTCACAAAGGAAGGTCTTTCAGAGGCTGTGGGATTTGAAAACAGATTTTATGAAAAAGGAGAATAAGATAATAAATTTCCCCAAAGTCTTAGAATTCACTGAGGAAGATGACTTAGGAAGACTATACCAGGGTGGGCCTCTGCAGAGAAACATTGTTTGACATTAACATCGGACAATGTCAAGCCTGTTGCACTCTTGAAAGCACAGTAGCTCTGACTGCTGGTCAAGGCCTCTGAAGATCAAGCTAGACACAATTGTATCCGGGAGTGAGAAGGAATTATAAAATCCAGCTTCTAGCTGAAAGCCTACAGGAAGCTGATGGCAGCTGTGAAGGCAGAGTCAGCTTTTTTCAGGGAGACAGTCCCTGAGAGGGTATCCATGTTCCAGCAGAGGGGCCTGCACCTGTGTGTACAGAGCCGCAGGCAGTACCAGGTGCACTCAGTGCTGGTGGGGGCGGGGAAGGAAGCGAATACAAAGTTAGGAGGAAAGGGTTGTAGAGGGACTGGAGAGGTATTGGAAAGGAGTTTTTGAGAAAAACCCATTACACATGTGTGTACAATCCTGAATAAAAAAGAAAAGGCAATTCCTAATAGCATTTGTAATAAGTAACTCAAATGTTTTTAATTGTTTTTGTTGGCAGACTATAAGTTTGATAAGAACAGCACTTATTTATTTATTTATTTATTTATTTATTTTGGCATGATGGAAGAAAAAATTGCTTTTTCGCATCCTAGCTGAGTTGACTTTGACCTCTTGTTTTCCTGCCTCTACCTTACGGGTTCTGTGAATATAGCAGTACACCACTGTGTCAAAGTTTTGCGTGCTTGTGACCAGCGCAGGACTCTGTGCAAGCTGTGAACCACTCTAAAACATAGCTATGGCCCAGCGTAGCCTAACTATTTTATTTAAAGTTTTGTGTTAAGATTTATGGTGACCCTCTTATTCCATTGTGTTTTTTAAACATTATTCAGCATGCATGCAGAAATGGGGGGAGGGTAGGACCGGGAGGGGAGGAGGGAAGGGCTTATGGGAGGATACAAAATGAATAAAGTGTAATTAATAAAAGTTAAAAAAAAAACATTATTCAGTTAAAACCAAAGTTCCTTGTTTTGTCACAGTTATGACAAAATGTGCATAGATAGAAAGCTCTACATTCTCCAAGATGTGATTTAATTTCACATGCTGAATATCAAAGACAGGAAATGATGTTTCTACAGAGCAATTCTCTAGTTACTGATCAAATCTATTTATTTATTAAGCAATTTTTTCTTTATAGATCAAATCAAACTATGGTGTTTTTCAATCCTTTTCTATATTTGGTAAATCATGTAATGTCAGTCATAATAATACTATGCTTTACAATTCTTTTCTGTTTATGTTACAGGCCTAACCAATGACCATGACGTTCTGATTTAAAATAGTGAGTAGCTGTCATAGCAATTGAAAACACTGTGTAACATCTGCGTGTATGCATGTAAATTATATGCAAAGCTGTTTTATTCCATATATTCATACTACACATTGAATAATAATAGATGAATTTGTGCAGTGATTTAAGTAATTTCACACCAAACATCAAAGTCCCAATTGAGGAAGCAAACCAGCAGGAATTCTGAGCATTGCAGCATTTGAAATTGCTGTCAAATATAGATACCTTTATTTTTAGTTACATCTAAATTAATATATACTAAAAATTTGAAAAAGTTAAAAACAAAACGATTTCTGCGTATAAGTATGACATTCTATCAACATGTATACTTTCAAAGATAATTTGATAAAATATCTGTTTTGTAGTAAGAACTAATTACAGTTGTGTGTATTAGAAAGAGTGATCGAGGGAGGGAGATACAGACAGACAGACACACAGAGGGAGAGACAGACAGAGACAGAGGACGTCAGACAGCTGAGAATACCAGTAGAGAGAGTCAGTTTCCAGAAGAGTAGCAAGTACAGTTAATGGAAATCTCTCCAGCCCCAAGAAAACTATTCAGTGTTTTAGGAGATAAGAGAGTAGGTTCCTGAATCCAGTCTTATTCTTGAATAAAGTTGATTCAAAGGAGAGCTACAGACAGTATAAGTTTACAGTGTTTACCCAGATATTCATGAAGTTTGCATTTATCACAATCTTGAATTTATCAGAACAAAGAAATTAATATGTTACAGTGTTATTATTAGTACTGGAGATTTTATTCGTATTTTAGAAATTGTTTTAATTTTTCAGGAACTATAATCTAGTCTATGATATCGGTTTTTTAGTCATCATGTCTTTACTTTTCTCTACATTTGATAAGCAGCTACTGTTTTTAATTCCTTATTGTATAATATTTTTAAGAATCGATGTCTGTGGAATTCAGATGCACAGTACAGACAGTAAATGTGGTAAAAGTTGTTTCTCTGCTGAACTCATGTCTGTGTAGCTAGATTTAGTTCTGCTTGTCACAACAATGTTGCTTCAAATAAATAAAGCTTATTGCTAGTAACTGCATAATTGAGAGCAATTGTTGCTTAAATTTTGTACAAAATTTTATATAATTAAATAAAAATTATGAAATAGGGACAGGTGTGGTAGTGCACATGAGTGTGGTGTAGAGGAGGGGCAGGTAGATCTCTGAGTTCAAGGCCATTCTGGTCTGAATAGCCAAGGTAATATAATGAGACCATGTCTAAAACATTATAAAATAAAAATTAAAAATTAAGTAAGCAAACAAGCTTGAAGATGTCAGGTAAAAGAATATGTGTGAACTGGACACCAGGACATAAACGTCTTACTATGTAAGCAAATCTATCTTCTAGTGATGCGGTCACCCAAGGTCAGTCACTCATCTCTACACTCATCCATGACTCATCCTCCCCTTCACACACTCATAACCCTTCTCCCTGAGGATTTCAGCCTTTTCTTTTATACCTGCAGCCTCTTGTAGAGACATATAGAAAACACCTAAGATTTTATTAATTTATTTATTTATTTATTTATTTATTTATTTATTTATTTATTTATTTGGTTAATGGCTTTATCATTAATTCCATTGAGTTTTTGGATTGGGAGAATGATGTTTTACAGATAAAGTGCTATTTTCGTGTTAGGTTGGATGCCACACGTCACCAAGATCACTGGAAGCATTTGCTACGAAAACTTAGGTAAGAAAGATCTAATCAGGGTGTTCACATTAGTTTGGAAAAAGTCACTAAATCCAGCACACAACAAAGGTCAAGAAGATAGAATGTAATTTTTATTTTATTTTTTAGGGGGAAAGAATAATTTTATTATTTCAAATAGGTATGTAATCCAAAATTTTCACAGAGATCGTGTACTATTCTCTCCTTGTTATAAAAGTAAAAAAACTTAAATTTTGTAGAAATTTTGGCATTGGGTGATTTACAGTAACAGATCTTGGGTACATGGTCATAATTTAACCTAACAAAATCTCTAATGAAGAAATATGCTTACAAATATGTCTTAAATATAAAAGAAAAAAACTGCCCTCCCTAAAAAAAAAAAAAAAAAAAAAAAAAAAAAAAAAAACTCTGCTCAGATGTAGCCCATGGCAGCCCAGTATCCAAGTGTGTTCCCTAGTAAGGGGAAAAGGGACTGTCTCTGACATGAACTCAGTGGCTGGCTCTTTGACCAAGGGAGGAGCAGCCTTGCTAGGCCACAGAGGAGGACAATGCAGACAGCCCTGAAGAGACCTGTTAAGCTAGGGTCAGATGGAAGGGAAGGAACCTATCCCCTATCAGTGGACTTGGAAAGGGGCAGGGAGGACATAAGGAAGGGAGGGGGATTGAGAAGGAATGAGGGAGGGGGTTACATTTGGGATACAAAGTTAATAAACAGTAACTAATACAAAATAATTAAAATTTAATTAGAAAAATAGAAAGCTATTAATCTCAATTGGACCAGCATCTCAGAGTATTCCAAATAGGACTTCTATTAAGCCCGTAATTTCTCACATTCAAAGACACTGGAACACAAAAGTTAATGCTATCTTAATTAACTGTATTTCCAAATTTCCTTTGGGTCAAATAGGATTCATCCCCCAAATCAGTTGGAAGAAACCCATGAGAACGATGCCCCATTTTCCTTAAGGGGGTGAGGGGTTGAGTAGATTATTGGTGATCTTGGGTTATAGATGTTTATTGTCATTGGGAGCTGGTTATAAATTATTAATTGTCTTATTCAGAGAGAAAATAAGGGTAAACTTAGGGATTTTTCTTTTTTCTTTTCTCTATCTTTATTTCTTTCTTAGATAGGAGAAGAGGGATTAAAAAGAAAGTAGAATACAAACATAGGAATAATAAGAGAAAAGGTAGATTATTGAATTTACTCCTCAAGTTAAGGCTTTATTTGTTATTCTCAAATGAGGTTAATTTTAACTCATTGGTATAGAGTTTTGTATATTGATGCCAAAATAAGTTTAATTTTGACACATTGCCATAGAGTTCAAATTTAAGGTTATCTTTGATACACACACATATAAATGTGTATATTATTATTGCAGTATAAGGTAATTTTATTAAGAAGATAAAATACTATGAAAGAATTTATGATTATGTGTTAAATTTATTGAGTTAATTGAGTTAACTGTTGTCTCAGGACAGACTGAATATAGGCAATTTCCCTCTCTTGATGTTTGACACTCAAACTTGGAAGGTTACCAAGGAATCTGGTCTGTAGCAGCTGTACTGCTCTTGTGTACATTTCTTTTCTTCATTCTCTTAGATTTCTTATCAGTGTTCTGTTATGTCTCTCAAATTTATATGTATATTTTTGGAATTATTATCATTTATATTACACTTAGGGTTTTAACAGAAGCTAGAATTCACTAAAGGTTCATTATGTTTTCCTAATTCTGTCCTTAACAGGAGACATAGCTTTAATTTACTGAAGTATTGATGGTAGGTGGCTTAGGAAGTGTCTTTGCTATTATTATTTGTATTCTATAGTTTTTAGCTCCTTTTACCCACATCTTCCTAGGCTGACTCAGGCCTTTTTTGGAACTCATTAGCTTTTCTTTCTTGCTTTTCCTGTTTTTATCATCTCTCTTGGCCACCACTGAAACCACAGCTACCGTGTTTGATAAAGGCCACACTAGGCAATAGGGGCTTAATTGTTAGAAACCTCTTATTTCATCTAATGTTGCCACACAAAGAGGCAGAATAGACGGTATCTCCCAACTGTCTCAAAGAGGAAACTAAGCACCTTAATTACATAACAAGGATGCCTGGGTGGTATGGGAATGCTTGGTTTTATTTGCAGCAAACACACACAAATTGAGTTGCATCTACAGTTGGCCTACAACTGGCATGGTTCAGTTAGGCTTAGGTTTAGACATGTAACACCATGTGTGTTACATGTTTGTGATATGACACTCCTCAAGAGCTGCCAAAGTTGAGCTGCTTGTTCAAGTAACTCCAATGGATAAAAAGGAAAAGGAATTGGGTATATACAATAATGAATTAACACCACCAGTAATTTTAACAGAGTTCAGCTACTACAATGGCTAGGTTTGTTTATCAGTCTCTAAAATATGCAGATAAATCATGCAGATAGAACTTTTACATGTTATGTTTTTGTAAGATCTGATAACGTTAACTAACCATTCAAACATGTACATTTTAAAATCAGCAATATTTTACCTTGGAGTCAATAATTAAGCTGATATATTTTTCTTAAAATTCTGCACTATACCTCTTTGTTCTTACATTGTAATAAATAAATCTTGAGGCTTAGAGATGTAGATCAGTAATAGAAGACTTGGATAACATACTAAGCACCTTCCATCACAACTGAGGTAACAAAATAAAAATGATTCTAACATAAGAATAATAGCTATCCCTCATGAGGTTTTTTCTGACTGCTCTTAAGTTCTGGTAGTTTTTCATCTCCACTTTTTTTTCTAGACAAAAACTTAAGAAACTAATTTTTATAGGAATTATAATTATGACTGTGATAAAAAAAACAAATAAACTGTCATGGGTTACATCTGTGCAGGGGTTCTAGGTTATCTCTATCAATGGCTCTTGGTTAGAGTATCAGTCTCAGGAAAGACCCTTGTGCCCAGATTTTTTGGTTCCGTTGCTCTCCTTGTGGAGCTCCTGTCCTCTCCAGATCTTACTGTTTCCTACTTCTTTCATAAGATTCTCTGCACTCTGCCCAAAGGTTGGCCATAAGTATCAGCATCTGTGTTGATACCCTATAGGGTAGAGCCTTTCAGAGGTCCTCTGTGGCAGGCTCTTGTCTTGTTCCCTGTTTTCTCTTTCTTTTGATGTTTATTCTCTTTGCCTTTCTGAATGGAGATTGAGCATTTTAGCCAGAGTCCTCCTTCTTGATTAGTTTCTTTAGGTGTACAGTTCAGTGTCCAAGTGGGTTCCATAGTAATGGGAACAGGGACTGTCTCTAACATAAACTGATTGGCCTGCTCTTTGATCACCTCCCCCTGAGGGGGGAGCAGCCTTACCAGGCCTGCTAGGAACATAGGAAGACAATGTAGCCACTCCTGATGAGACCTGATAGAGTAGGATCAGAAGGAAGAAGAGAAGACCACCCCATCAGTAGACTTGGAGAGGGGCATGGGTGGAGAAGGGAGAGGGAGGGTGGGACTGGCAGGGGAGGAGTTCAGGTGGTGATACAAAGTGAATAAATTTAATTAATAAAAATTTTTTAAAAAATTATAAAAAGGAGCATCTGGGCTGTTTCCAGCTTCTGGCTATTACAAATAAAGCTGCTACAAACATGGTTGAGCAAATGTCCTTTTTGTGTACTTGAGCCTCTTTTGGGTATATGCCTAGCAGTGGTATAGCTGGATCTTGAGGAAGCGCTATTCCTAGTTGTCTGAGAAAGAGACAGGTTGATTTCCAAAGTGGTTGTACAAGTTTACATTCCTTCCAGCAATGGAGAAGGGTTCCCCTTTCTCCACAACCTCTCCAGCATGTGTTGTCCCTTGAGTTTTTGATCTTGGCCATTCTGATGGGTGTAAGGTGAAATCTCAGGGTTGTTTTGATTTTCATTTCCCTAATGGCTAATGAGGTTGGGCATTTCTTTAAGTGCTTCTCTGCCATTCGATATTCCTCTACAGAGAATCCTCTCTTTAGCTCTGTTCCCCATTTTTTAGGTGGATTACTTGGTTTGCTGCTTTTCAGCTTCTTTAGTTCTTTATATATACTGGATATGAGTCCTCTGTCAGATAAAAGGTTGGTGATGATTCTTTCCCAATCTGTAGGCAGTCGCTTTGTTTTGATAATGGTGTCCTTTGCTTTACAGAAGCTTTTCAATTTCATGAGGTCCCATTTATTGATTGTTGCTCTTAGACCTGTGCTGTTGGTGTTCTGTTCAGGAAGTTTTCTCCTATACCAATGAGTTCTAGGGTATTCCCCACTTTTTTTTTTTAATTCCCACATTAAATTCAGACACATTTAATGTGTCTGGTTTCATGTTGAGTTCTTTGATCCACTTGGACTTCAGTTTTGTGCAGGGTGATAAGTATGGATCTATTTTCATTTTTCTACATGTAGACATCCAATTGGACCAGCACCATTTGTTGAAGATGCTATCTTTTTTCCATAGCCCAGATGCCCCTCAACTGAAGAATGGATGCAGAAACTGTAGTACATCTATACAATGGAGTATTACTCAGCAATGAAAAATAAGGAAATCATGAAATTTGCAGGTAAATGGTGGGACCTGGAAAGGATCATCCTGAGTGAGTTGTCCCAGAAGCAAAAAGACAAACACGGTATATACTCACTCATATAAACATACAACATAGAATAAACCCACTAAAATCTGTACATCTAAACAAACTAAGCAAAAGAGAGGACCCTAGCTAAAATGTTCAATCCCCATCCTGAAAGGCAAAGAGGATGGACATCAGAAGAAAAAGAAAACAGGAAACAACCTAGGAACCTGCTACAGAGGGCCTCTGAAAGCCAGAAGAAAACAGGAAACAACCTTGGAACCTGCCACAGAGAGCCTCTGAAAGCCTCTGCAGTATAGACTCTCAAAGCAGATGCTGAGCCTGATGGACAACTGATGGGCAGAGTGAATGGAATTTTATATAAGAAGTGGGAAATAGTAAGAGCTGGAGGGGACAGGAACTCCACAAGGAGAGCAACAGAACAAGAAAATTTGAACACAGGGAACTTCCCAGAGACTCTTACTCCAACCAAGGACTATTCGTGGAGATAACCTAGAACCCCTTTACAGATGTAGCCCATGGCAGTTCAGTGTCCAAGTGGGTTACATAGTAATGGGAAGAGGGACTGCCTCTGACATAATCTGATTGGCCTGCTCGTTGATCACCTCCCCCTGAGGGGAGAGTAGCCTTATCAGGCCACAGTAGAGGACAATGCAGACACTTTTGATGAGAACTGATAGACTAAGATCAGAAAGGAGAGGAGAACCTCCCCTATCAGTGGACTTGGTGAGGGGCATGCATGCAGAAAGGGGAGAGAGGGTGGGATCGGGAAGGGAGGAGGGCGGGGCTTATGGGGGGATACAAAATGAATAAAGTGTAATTAATAAAAATTAAAAAAAGAAAAAAATTATAAAAAATAAAATGTTTTAAGTATTTTAATTTAAGTAAATGTTAAAGATATCAGGAAGTTGTTCCCAGGGAGAATTTAGTATTATATTTACACACACAGCCAAGCAAACTGGTGAACACAGAGGCTGACAAATGAATTTTCAAGAAGTTGTAAAACTGCCTTGAAGGAGGAACAATAACATTGCTTCCTTTAGAAATAGTTCACCTGTATGTCGGGGGGGGGAATAATTTAATTGACACAGCTGTCAGTAATATTCTACTTACAAGGTAATAAAATGGGCCAATGATACTGAGTGGCATAGAATTTGGTGAGTTGCTGAGTAGACTAGTCAGGAATCATACAAATATTTTCTCAATATTCTTTATTCTCTATTTCTTTCTCTCTCTATTTCAAAGAAAGGATAGAGCTCAAGATGATCAATTTCTTGGTGGTCTTTCATTTAATTAGGAAAGACAATTTACATGAGTGAATAATTATACCATATCCTTGACTTTCTAGTTTGATTCTGAAGAGAATTCCTTTAGTTTGCTTACTGTTACTGTGATAAATACACTCACAAAATCAGCTTGGGTGTGAAAGGGTTCACATGCTTGTGCTTTCATGTCATTACCTATTATTGAGGGATGTTGCTGCTGGAACTCAAGCAGTAATTGAAGCAGAAATTAGGAAGAACACAGCTGCTCAATGGCTTACTCTGGGCTTCTGGTCTGCTAGCTTCCATATACAACCCTGAACGTCCATCTAAAGAAGGAGCCACAAAGCGCCATCTAGGCCCTCTTACATAAAATATCAATCAATAAAAGTTCCCCATAGACATGCCCATAGATCAGCTGTTAGAGGCAATTACCTGAGAATCCCTATTATAACTGTGGACAATGTGAAGCTGAAATCTCAAGTTAATTAGCAGAGAGGTTCATAGACCTTTGCTTAGCACTCTAATGTTCCGCATGCAGAAGGAACATTTTACTTTGCCTATTTCTGTCCTTCGGTGTTCTTTGTGCCCTTGACAAAGGACTGATATCTTGCCTGAATAAATAAACGGAAAGGAATCATCTTTAATCATTATTCTCATGCAAATATTAGTCTCTGCTCTAAACACCAATAGAAATGTCTTACATCGGAACATTTCTTAGCTTAGTAAAATTTATCCATAAAGTAATACATGTGTGCACACATCAACACACACACATCAGTACCCACATACAAACAAGAAACAAAACAGACCCGGAAAAATACCTTCTTCAATAATGATATCAATAGGCATTGAGCTCATTGGTGTCAGGTATCACAAGAACCTCAGAGATTTGTGGCTTAAAAGTAGTATCTTCTTATTTGGTTAGTTACTAGATTTCTCTCTATGACCAAATGGTTTTAAAGTAGTAGCAACTCTCAATAGTTCTTTTAATTTCATCATTAGAAGTTATAGGAGGAAAGAGTGTATCATACACATGTTTAAATTCATGAAATCTATAATTTTGGATTATATTTCTAACCTAAACACATAAACAATTAAGTTCATCACTTTTTACTACGGTTCACGTCTTTCTATTTTTTGTTGGCAGAGACTTCAATGTAGTAATGCTATAGCCAAATGTGCATGTAATTGTGATCTAATCACATAAAATCAATGTCAGTTATGCAGTAATATTCAAGTTCTGGATATATACCAAGCTTTTTCAGCACTGCTAATATTGGCTTCCTTAGAAGAACTGTAATATATCATATATATGTATATGATATATTACAATATATATACATATATATTATTTAAGTGTTCTTATAATTTCATAATTTTCACACCATCCTCAGAATATAAATTATCTTCTTTGATAACTATGTATAGCAAGGTTTCTAGTCAGCTATTTATTTATTTATTTACTTATTTATTTATTTATTTACTCTACATCTCCATCATAGCCCCTCTGTCCTCTACTACTGGTCTTACACTGCCTACCTTATCCCCCGTCTCTCCTCCCCTATTCTTCAGAAAAGGGTAGCCCCGTCTACCAATTCACCTCAGCCCATCAAGTCACATAAAAACTGAGTGCACCCTCTTCACTTGTGGTCTGGCAAAGCAGCCCCGCAAGGGTAAAGTGATCAAAGCAGGTAACATAGTCCATGTCGGAAACAGGCCTTGTTCCCCTTACTAAGAGATCCATACGAAGCCCCAGGTGCCATTAACTACAGCTGTGTAGGGGCCCTAGTTCCAGTCTATACATGGTCCTTAGTTGGTGCTTCAGTCTCCACAAGACCCTTTGGGGCCTGGGTAATTGGCTCTGTTGGTCTCTTGTGGAGTTCCTGTCACCTCCAGGTCCTTCTATCCTTCCCCCATCTTTTCCACAAGACTCCCTGCCTTCACCCAGTGTTAGGCTTTGAGTCTCAGAATCTGTTTCTATCCACTGCTATGTGGATTTTCTCAGAGGACAGCTATGCTAGACTCCTTTCTCCAAGCATAGCAAAGTATAGTTAATAGTGTCAGGGGTTGGCTCTCTTCCATGGGATGGGTCTCAAGTTGGGTCAGGCACATGTTTAACACTCCATCAGTCTCTGCTATATCTTTAGCACTGCACATATTGTGGGTGTGTTGGTGATCCCCTCCCTTCCTCAGGAGTTTTGTCTAGTTGTACAGTGTCCTCTTCAATCTCTTTGACCCCTGCTACTAAGAGTCTCAGCTAGAGTCATGTCCCTCCATATCCTTCCAGAAGCTTCCCCAATCTTATGTCTACACCTTTTCACAGAGATACCCCTGCACACAGTTTCTCTACCCCTTCAGCAAAGTGGCTGGATATTAAATTAATTTTAAAAAATCAATAGTCCTCCTTATACAAATGACAAACAGGCTGAGAAAGAAATTAGGAAAACCACACCCTTCACAACAGCCACAAAACTATAAAGTATCCTGGTGTAATTCTAATCAAGCAAGTCAACAACCTGTATGACAAGACCTTCAAATCTATGAAGAAAGAAATTGAAAAAGATATCAGGAGATGGAAAAATATCCTATGATCATGGGATTGGTAGGATTATCATACTAAAAATGTCCATTCTACCAAGAGCTATCTACAGATTCAATGCAATCCCCATCAAAATACCAGCATAATTTATTTCAGACATTGAAAGAGCAATTTTCATCTTCATATGGAAAAAAAAACACATAGAATAGCTTTAAAAAAAATCCTATACAATAAAAGAACGTCTAGAGTTATATCCATCCCTGACTTCAAGTATACTACAGAGCAATAGTAATAAAAGGTACATAGAACTGGCATAGAAATAGACTGGTCAATCAATGGAATAAAAGCAAGGCCCAGAAAAAAACCCATACACCTATTGACATTTGTTTTTGACAAAGGAGCTAAAACTCGTGGAAAAAAGAGCATCGTCAACAAATAGTATGGGTCTAACTGGATGACTACCTGTAGAAAAATGCAAATACATCCATATTTATCACCATGCAAAACACTCAAGTCCAAGAGGATTAAAAACCTCAACCAAAAACCAGATATACTAAATCTAATAGAAGAAAACGTGGGGAAGAGCCTTGAACTCATTGGCACAGGAGACAACTTCCTGAACACAACACCAAGAGCACAGGCTCTAAGATCAATTAATAATAGCTCTGTAAGGTAAACAACACTGTCAATAGAATGGAACAACAGTCTGCAGATTAAGAAAAGATCTTCAACAATCCCATATATGACAAAGGGCTAATATCCAAAATATATAATGAACTCAAGAAATTGAACACCAACAAACAAAATAATTCAATTCAAGAATGGGGTACAGAGCTAAACAGAGAATTTTCAATAAAAGAATCTCAAGTGATTGAGAAGCACTCAAAGAAATGCTCAATGTCTGTAGTTATCAGGGAAATGCAAATCAAAGTGACTCTGAGACTACATCTTTTTTTTTCTTTTGTTCTTTAAAGTTTTTTTTTTTATTTTGTTAGTTACATTTTATTAACTCTGTATCCCAGCTATATTCTACTCCCTCATTCCCTCCCAAACCCTCCCTCCCTTCCTCATCTCCTCCCTGCCCCTTTCCAAGTCCACTGATTGGGAAGGACCTCCTCTCCTTTCATCTGACCCTGTTTTATCAGGTATCTTCAGGGCTTGCTGCAAAGTCTTCCTTTGTGGCCTAGCAGGATTGCTCCTCCCTTGGGGGGTGGAGAGGTCAAAGAGCCTGACATTGAGTTCCTGTCAGAAATAGTCCCTGTTACCCTTATTATGGGAAACCAATTGTTTACTGAGCTACCATGGGCTTCATTCACGCAGAGGTTCTAGGTTATTTCCATACATGGTCCTTAGTGGAGTGTCAGTCTCAGAAAAGACCCCTATGCCCAGATATATTTGGTCCTTGTGGAGCTCCTATCCTTTCCACATCATACAAACTCCCCCTTCTTTCATATGATTCCCTGCACTCTGCTGAGGTTTGGTTATGAGTCTGCTTTGATACACTGCTAGGTAGAGTCTTTCAGGGACCCTCTGTGGTAGGCTCCTGTCCTGTTACTTGTTTTCTCTTATGTCCAATGCACCTCCCATTTGTCTTTCTAAGTGAGGAGTGATCATCTTACCCTGGGTCCTCTATCTTCTTTATCTTCTTTAGGTGTATAGATTTCATTATTTTTATCATGTCTTATAGGACTATATGAATGAGTATATACTATGTGTGTCTTTCTCCTTCTGGGATACCTCACTCAGAATGATCTTCTCTAGATCCCACCATTTGCCTGCAAATTTCATGATTTCCTCGTTTTTGACTGCTGAGTAGAATTCCATTGTGTAAAAATACCACAATTTCTGTATCCATTCCTCCACTGAGAGACATCTGAGTTGTTCCCAGCTTCTGGATATTACAAATAAAGCTGCTACAAACACGGTTGAGCAAGTCCTTGCTGCGTACTTGAGCAAATTTTGGGTATATGCCTATTAGTGGTATAGCTGGATCTTGAGGAAGCACTATTCCTAATAGTCTGAGAAAGCACCTGATTGACTTGCAAAGTGGTTGTACCACTTTACATTCCCACCAGCAATGGAGGAGGATTCCCCTTTTTCCACAACATCTTCAGCATGTATTGTCACTTGAGTTATTCATCATAGCCATTCTGATGGGTGTAAGATGAAATCTCAGGGTCGTTTTGATTTGATCTCCCTGATGGCTAAGGATGTTGAGCATCTCTTTAAGTGATTCTCTGTCTTTCTATATTTCTCTACAGAGAATTCTGAGACTACGTTTTAAACCTGTCAGACTGGCTAAGATAAGAAACTCAAGTAACAGCACTTGCTTGTGAGGGTGTGAAGGAAGGGGAACCCTCGTCTATTGTTGGTGGGAATGCAAACTTCTACAACTTCTTTGTAAATCAGTCTGGTGCTTTTGCAGAAAATTGGGAATTACTCTACCTCATGACTCAGCTATACCACTCCTGGGCATATATCCAAATGATGCTCTACAATATAACAAGAACACTTGCTCAGCTATATTCATAGCAGCTTTATCAGTAATATCCTGAACCTGGAAACAACCTAGAAGTCCCTCAGCTGAAGATGGATAAAGAACTATTCTACATTTACACAATGGAACACTACTAAGCTATTAAACAAAAACGAAAAAAAAAAAAAAAGAAAGAAAGAAATCATGAAATTTGCAGGCAAGTGTTTGGAAATTGAAAGATCATCTTGAGTGAGATAATCCAGATGGAGAAAGACACACCTGGCATGCAGTCACTTATATGCAGATAACAGCCATACAGTACAGGATGAACATACCATAATTCACAGATGCAAAGAAAATAATTTACAAGAAGGACCCAAGGGGAATGTTTAAATTTCATGAAGAAGGGGAAATAGAATAGACAGCAGAAGTGTTTGGAGAGAGGAAACAAGGTGGGAGAGAATGGGTAGAGGAAGATGAGAATGGTGATCAAGTATTCTCTAGCTGATGCCACCATTACTCTCTGAGTGTCTCCCATTCTGGATACATAGAGTTATAGCTTCAGTGTGAATTATGGTATCAGGAATTAGGCCAGCAGAAAATTAAAGACTGTCTCACTACCAGCATTGTTACAATCTCTGTGATTAGGAAAATCCAAATAAGAAAAAAAGAAGTCGTGCCTGTGTACCTTTACTACTGATGAATTTCAAAAGCTAGATGCCCTTCTCCATATATATCTTCCTATATCTATCTATCTACCTACCTGCCTATCTATCTATCTATCTATCTATCTATCTATCTATCTATCTACTATCTATCTATCTCTTTTTTTATCATTTATTATTTATTTGAGGGACTTCATAAGATAGTCCTCAAACAACTTGCCTTTTTTATTTGCATATGTCTTTTTTTAATTACTGAGAATGACATTGCTCTTTTTGGGTAATTATCTCTGGGAATGAAGATCTTCCTATCTCTAATGGGTGACTTTGTATTTTGGAAATAAAATCAAAGTGTTTTGAATTCACATTCTCTCTTTCCCTTAATTTTTCAGTCTTGGTTTTATTACTATTTAACTCTAGATAGTAATAAAGACACGTCAATTACTGAATGATGAGAATGTTTTGTAAATGTACAAATGTTTTTGTGTAAGTCAGCAAGATGGAGAGTGATATTTTTATAATCACTTTAACATATACTAATCATGAATATAATTACAATATGGCTTTTAAAGAAATAGGCACTATTTTATTATTTTTAATTCATACATACCAAATTCCATATTCTCTAAATGAACTCTATGAAATAGTCACTGAGTATTTAACTTTCACTTGTAGCTCAGTCAGTGCAAACTCCATAAGTTTAAGGTCCCCTGGGCAGTAATTTGCATCCCTGAGTGGAATCTACTCATTTGAAACCATAAATAATTTTAGGCAATTTTCATGCTCAAATAGTCATGAAATTGAGGGGACTTTCTGCTTCAGTAAATCATTCACATTTTCTATTTTCCTTAACTCTTTTTCCTTTGAGCAAATGTGGCATGTGTTCCTAAATTATTTGTGAAGAACAGTTTTGGTGCGGTTTCAAGGATAGGAAAATTCTACATTAATTTATTTTCAGTTTCACTTAAAGAGAATAAAAAAAAATTTCAATACCATTGACTACATGATCCCTACCAAAAAAACATTAAAAACGCATAAAATAAGAATTTTATTAACTTTATTTTGAGATCAAATTCCATGGTTACTATTATTCTGGAAAGAATATTATATAATAGACAAAATTATTTTTACTACTTTCTGTTTCTGAATATTCTGCCATTCTTCCTAAATATTAAATATTATTGATATCATAGATATTATATGAACTTTATAAGTCAATATATGAATATAATATGACAATTTAAACAAATAAATAGTGCATAGACACTGGTTCAATGTGGAGTTTCTTATTGTTTTTTTATATGTGCTTGCCTTTTATTGAAAAACTCTACCAAAAATTTATAAATTATCTATTTCATATAATGGATATACAGAAATATTTCATACTAACCTAGACAAATTCTAGAATATATTTGCATAATTCTTATGCAAATATTTTCTCTCTGTATAGTATTTCAGAATACATTAACCAGGATATAAAGCAGTTATTTAATTTTATTTACTTTTTCTCAAAATTTATTTAATATCTTTGCATAAGCAGACACTCAGTATAGATTTAAATTTTATATTAATAAGATCTCTTCTTGTTTTAAGTCCATATGTAGCTAACACAAATACTACAGAAGTTTGAATCTATCTTACATTTTCATTAGAGTTGTTGAAAATGTAATATAACTTGAGAGAACTCTAATGGAGAATAAAATATTTACATCCTGATTGTATGTATGTGTGTATACATTTATATATATTACATGCACATACATTATACATACACATATTTTACCTTTAAGGACAGTCAGGATCATGGTAGAGATTAACTTCTTCAGGAACTGGTCACTATAAAAAAATCCTATGGTTAGAAGAAATAAAAAGTATTAATGTGCTATTATGCTACTAGGTATTTAAATATTTTACTAAAAGTGTTGCTTTTTATGCATGACTTAACAGCATTTCCTTGGTTTTATTGAATATCTTGTTTTTAATTGTAAATTCCAAGTATATACAGAATATTGACAACCATTCAGTGGGTAGGGCATGGGGGTGCATGCTATTAATCCCAGCACTCAGGCATATTGATTTCTGTGAGTTCAATCCTATTGATATATTACCTGTTAGAACAGTTTTTATATACAAAATAACCATTTACTGGCACACAATGAATGTGTTTTGGGACTGATTCTTGTACGGGGCAATAAAACTATATTATGGTCTTCACAGACATCTATGAAGGCACACAGCTGACTGGAAGTGATGGAGAGTCGGGCATGTAAAAACGATCAGTAGGTAACCTGTCAATGTGTGGCTCACGGAGCATTTGTTTCTTTTCATGATTTCCCTATTTTTATCTCAAGATATTTTTTATTTTTTTGAATTTTATTTTTTTCTTATCAGTTACATTTTATTAACTCTGAATCCCAGCGGTGTCCCGATCCCTCTTTCCCTCCTAGTACCTCCCTCCCTCCCTAATCTCCACCCTGCCCCTTTCCAAGTCCACTGATAGGGGGGACCTCCTCCCCATTCATCTGATCCTGTTTTGTCAGGTATCTTCAGGACTGGCTGCAAAGCTCTCCTCTGTGGCCTAACAGGACTGCTCCTCCCTTGGGGGGTGGGGAGGCCACAGAGCCAGTCATTGAGTTCCTGTTAGAAATAGTCCTTGTTCCCCTCACTATTGGGAAACCAATTAGTTACTGAGCTACCACAGGCTACATCTGAGCAGAGGTTCTAGGTTACATTCATACATGGTCCTTGGTTGAATGTCAGTCTCAGAAAAGACCCTGTGCCCAGATAAATTTGGTCCATGTGGAGCTCCTATCCTTTCCCCATCAGACTAACTCCCCTTCTTTCTTATGATTCCCTGTACTCTGCCAAAGGTTTGGTCATGAGTCTTTGCTTTGAAGACACTGCTAGTTAGTGTCTTTCAAATGCGCTCAGTAGACTCCTGTCATACGTTCAATGCACATCCCATCTGTCTTTCTAAACGAGGATTGATGATCTTACCCCATGTCTGCTCTCTTGATTATCTTTTTTAAGTGTACAGATTTCATTATGTTTATCAGATCTTATAGGTCTATATAAGTGAGTATATGCCATGTTTGTCTTTCTCTTTCTGGGATATTTCACTCAGGATGATCTTTTCTATATCCCACCATTTGCCTGCAAATTTCATGCTTTCCTCCTTTTTGATTTCTGAGTAGTATTCCATTGTGTAAAAATACCACAATTTCTGTACCCATTCCTCCATTGATGGACATCTGGGTTGTTTCCAGGTTCTGGCTATTACAAATAAAGCTGCTATAAACATGGTTGAGCAAATATCCCTTTTGTGTACTTGAGCAAACTTTGGGTATATACCTAGCAGTGGTATAGGTGGGTCTTGAGGAAGCACTATTCCTAATTGTCTTAGAATGCGCTGGATAGATTTCCAGAGTGGTTGTACCAGTTTACATTCCCAGCAGCAGTGGAGGAGGGTTCCCCTTTCTCCACAACCTCTCCAGCACGTGTTGTCCCTTGAGTTTTTCATCTTGGACATTCTGATGGGTGTAAGGTGATATCTCAGGGTCGTTTTGATTTGCATTTCCCTGATGGCTAATGAGGATGAGCATTTCTTTAAGTGTTTCTCTGCCATTCGATATTCCTCTGTGAGAATTCTCTGTTTAGCTGTGTACCCCATTTTTTAATTGGATTACTTGGTTTGCTGCTTTTCAGCTTCTTTAGTTCTTTGTATATACTCGATATTAGTCCTCTGTCAGATAAAGGGTTAGTGAAGATTCTTTCCCAATCTGTAGGCAGTCGTTTTGTTTTGATGACAGTGTCTTTTGCTTTACAGAAGCTTTTCAATTTCATGAGGTCCCATTTATTGATTGTGGCTCTTAGAACCTGTGCTGTTGGTGTTCTGTTCAGGAAGTTGTCTCCTGTGCCAATGAGTTCTAGGCTCTTCCCCACTTTTTCTTCTAACAGATTTAGAGTATCTGGTTTTATGTTGAGATCTTTGATCCACTTGAACTTTAGTTTTGTGCAGGGTGATAAATATAGATCTATTTTCATTTTTCTGCATGTGGACATCCAGTTGGACCAACACCATTTGTTGAAGATGCTGTCTTTTTTCCATTGAATGGTTTTGGCTTCTTTGTCAAAAATTGAGTATTCATAGGTGTGTGGGTTTATTTCTGGGTCTTCTATGCGGTTCCATTGATCCTCCTTTCTGTTTTTATGCCAATACCATGCAGCTTTTATTACTATTGCTCTGTAATACAACTATCTCAAGATATTTTTAAGACATGTTTTCTACTGGCCACTATTATAAGTACATCCATAGATTGATATGAGAGATCATTTAGGATTTAAGATTCACTGATGTTTAAGTATTTGTAGCATTCTGGAGGTCATCATGTCATATATAATTTTATTTAAAAGCATATTTATGCTGACAGTGTTGAATATCTGTTTTAACTGACAAATGGTATCACAAAACAAAATTTTAGCTATGGATGAAAGATCAATTTAATGAAGACAAAGATATTTAATTATTTCATTCATAAATAGATAATACTTATTTCAAAGTAAGAATGACACAAAAAAATTTAACAATAAAATAATTATTTATTCAATGTTATTGAATGAGGCAAAATAGGACCAAACTTCATCTGAATTCCAACCAACTCTAATGAATGATGGAGGACAAAAATGGGATCATGAGAAATGTAGTCAGAATATATATTTCTCTGTGTATGTGTGCACTATATATCAGAGATAATTATTATTTTTATGATTTTTTAATTTTTTTATTAAAATTTATTTACTTTCTTGCCAGCTACAGCCTCCTTCCTTGTCCCCTCCCAATCCAGCTCTCCCTCACACTTCTCCTATTCCCCTGCTCCAGTCCACTGATAGGGGAGGTCCTCCTCCCTTTTCATCTGACCCTAGCCTATCAGGTCTCATTAGGACTGGCTGTATTGTCTTCCTCTCTGGTCTGATAAAGCTGCCCTTCCCTTTCAGGGGGATTTGATCAAAGAGTTAGCCACTGAGTTCATGTCAGAGACAATCCCTGTTCCCATTACTAGGGTACCCACTTGGACACTGAGTTGCCATAGGCTACATCTGTGAAGGGATTCTAGGTTATCTCCATGCATGGTCCTTGATTGGCCTATTAGTCTCAGAAAAGATACAACATTTTATGATAGTATGTTGATATTCATTAAAGTTACTAAAGCAATGTGTAAGTTTAGATATTCAATACTAATGATCTTTCAAATAACTGCTGAAAAACCAAAAGCACTCACAATTCTAATGTCTAATGTTCTTATAGATGCTTAAGTTAAAAACTCGCTATCACTTATCTTCAACATTCTATATAGATCTATCACCACAGCTAAAGGCTTCATGAAGTGGTATATGCTTTTAATGCCAACACTTGAGAGTCTGTTGCTGGCAGCTCACTGTAAGTTAAAGAAAGGCCAGCCTGATTTACACAGCCAGTACAGCTAGGGCTGAATAATGAGACCCTGTCTGGAACACTGTCCTTGCCCTCTCAAATATATATATTATTTATATATATTATTTATATATATTATTATATATTATCAAATATATATATTATATATATATGGTATAAAGTTAATCAGAACTTTTGTATAACTGATTCTGACTTCCGTATGGTAATCTATTGCAGTAAAAAGTGTAAGAAGTATTTGATAAATTCAAAGGATCCATTAGATCTTGTTGTTGGAAAATTCATTTTATTTGTGAAACTGAGCATAACAATCTGGCTACAAGAAGTGATTAATTGCAGGCTCAGTATTTAATACATCTGTTTGTAGATCCTTATGTCAATAATCTAACTACCATCTTTAACTAAATAACTCATCCATTGTTTCAGCAAAGACCTGTAATCCCAGCCCTTTGAAGGTAGGGACAAGAATTGATGTCAGCCCAAGTTACACAGTGAATTCAATGTAAGAATTGGGCTATCGTATCTTCTGTAAACAAACAGAAACTAGAATTCAGATATCTTATTATATTGAAAAATCATTAGAATAATTTATGGTTAGTATGTAGTAATGACTTAGCAAGACTTTTTGACTGTAAGAGAATACCAATATTTGCTAAAATTATCTTGTAAATTGTGACAAACTTGCAGCCATCCTGATGAGACCTGATAGACTAAGATCAGAGGGAAAGGGAGGAGGTTCTCCCTTATCAGTGGACTGGGGGAGGGGCACAGATGGGGAAGAGAGAGGGAGAATGGGATTGGGAGGAGAGGAGGGATGGAGCTACAGGGGGGATACAAAGTGACTAAACTATAATTAATTAATTAAAATAAAAATACTTTAAAAAATCTTTTTAATTAAAAAAAAGAATTTATGAATGCTTTCCAAAAAGGGAATGAATATAATTCAAGGACAATTTTTAATCTGCTTTTTTCTTTCCTATTTTAAATCAGAAAAAATTTATATCATCAAAAATTAACCTAGTTATGAAGTGACAGATGATAACATAGTAAAATAACTTGACTGCGGGTTGTAAATTTATCTGGGCAAAACCAAATTGATACATTTATCTTTACTGATGTAGATGACAAATCAATTACAATATTATCCTGATAGAATAATATGTGAGATTTTTGATATATATTCATTTTACTTCAAAATGCAAATCTTATGTCCATTATGAAGTAATTGAGTTTTACATCTGAGAATACTTTCTAAATCCTTAATATACCAAAATGTGCTACATGGTGACCGCATGTGATCATCTAGTGGAGATCTTACAATAAGGTGATATTTTGATTCTCCTACTGTCTGCAGATTTGGTTTTGTACTGGAAATTTGACCCAGTCTAGGAAGATTCCGTGCCACTGTGCTCTGTTCCCTCTCGGTAACTCTTTTATGTAATTAAACAAGTTGTGTTTACGGTTTGTGTGTCTGTGTGTGCATGATATCTGTATGGACACTGTGGTACCTGGATGCAACCATGAGAGGTCAGAGGGTAACTGAGTGGAACTGGTTCTCTTCTTCATTCATGTAGGGGTCAAACCCCAACTGACAGGCTTAAAAGACAGGGCCTTAGCCCACCTGAGACATCTCACCTGAACTAGCTCAGTGGTTTTTGGGTTTTTTTTTTTTTTGTATGTTTTTTGTTAGATTACAATCATTTTTGAAAGTAAAAACCACAATAATATATATAAATCTCTAAATCAACCAAATTTTTTAAGGTTTGCTATTACAGAAATATCTTGTAAAATTCTTACCAAATTTGTTTTTTTATTATAACATTATCTGCTGTCATTATGTGTATATATGTAATTACTTCTTGAATGTTTATTTGTATGAACTTATAGAAAAATTAGTTTGTTAATCAAAATGAAGAGGTACTTAAATTCTTTTTTTTTTAATTTTATTTTTCTCATTAGTTACATTTTGTTAATTCTGTATCTCAGCTGTATCCCTCATTCCCTCCCCAGTCCCACCCTCCCTCCCTCATCTCTTTCCTGCCCCTTTCCAAGTCCACTGATAGGGGAGGACCTCCTCCCCTTTCATATGACTCCGTTTTGTCAGGTATTTTCAGGACTGGCTGCAAAGTCCTCCTCTGTGGCCTAACAGTACTGCTCCTCCCTTGGGAGGTGGGGAGGTCAAAGAGCCAGTCATTGAGTTCCTGTTAGAAATAGTCCATGTTCCCCTTACTATGGGAAACCAATTGATTACTGAGCTATCACGGGTCACATCCAAGCAGAGGTTCTAGGTTTTATCCTCTCATGGTGTTTGGTTGAGTGTCCATCTCAGAAAAGACCCTGTGCCCAGATATGTTTGGTCCTTGTGGAGCTCCTATCCTTTCCACATCAAACTTCCCTTCTTTCATATGATTCCCTGCACTCTGCCGAGGGTTTGGTTATGAGTCTTAGTATCTACTTTGATACACTGCTAGGTAGAGTCTTTCAGATGCCTTCTGCGGTAGATTCCTGTCATAAGTTTAAATTCTTAAGTGACATGTTTTGTCAATTTTTTTTTTTTTGTGTGTGTACACTGGTCACCACCATCTTGAAACTCCCCCAATCTAGATGTCCCTCAACCGGGGAATGGATACAGAAGTTGAGGTCCATTTACAGAATGGAATACTACTCAGCAATTAAAAACAAATAAATCATGAAATTTGCAGACAAATGGTGGGAACTAGAAAAGATCATCCTGAGTGAGGTATTGCAGAAGCAGAAAGACACACATGGTATAAACTTACTTATAAGTGAATATTAGAAATATAACATAGGATAAACATACTAAAACCTGTACACTCAAAGAAGCTAAGCAAGAAAGAGGACCTTGAGTAAGATGATCAATCCTCATTCACAAAGGCAAATGGAGCGGACATTGGAAGAGGGAGAAAGCAGGGAACAAGGCCTACCACAGAGGGTCTTGAAAGACTCTACCTAAAAGGGTATCTAAGCAGATGCTGAGACTCATAGTCAAACTTTGGGCAGAGTGCAGGGAATTTTATGGAAGTAGGGGGAGAGAGAAAGACCTGGAGAGGACAGGAACTCCACAAGGAGACCAACAGAGAAAAAAAAATCTGGGCCCAGGGGCCCCTGCAAAAGACTGATGAATCAACCAAAAACCATGCATGGATCGGATCTAGAGACAGTGCACAGATGTGGCCGATGGCAGCTCAGGCTCCTTGAGAGTCTCCTAGCAAGGGGATCCGGGCACAGTCTCTGGCATGAACTCTGTTGCCTCCTCTTTGATCACCTCTCCCTGGTGGGGTAACCTTACTTGGCCACAGA
Source organism: Psammomys obesus (assembly GCF_907164565.1). Lineage (NCBI taxonomy): Eukaryota > Metazoa > Chordata > Mammalia > Rodentia > Muridae > Psammomys > Psammomys obesus. Next base: position 1,379,193 of record NW_026596244.1, on the reverse strand, counting down.
GAAAGAGGGTCCAGGCTACACTTATGAGACCTGATAGGCTATGGTCAGATAAAAGGGGAGTCCTTCCTAGTCCTTCATCAGTGGACTAGGAAAGGTCGTGGTGGGGGAAGAGTGAGGCAGGGTACTGGAAGGAGATGAGGGAGGGGGCTACAGCCCGGATATGAAATGAATGAATTTTAAATAATAATAATAAAGAAAATTTTTTCACTGTTTCTACCTAGCTATCTTTCTGTCCTTTGCTAACACCACAGTAACCTATTGATGATTCCCAAAGCTCTCCTTGAGTGTTTATTCCTCTTTTCACTTTTTTTCCCATCAGATTTTATTTCTTTTTTGATAACTCAAATTTCTGTTTGTTTACCAATGTCCTCCATCTCAGTGTCTCATCTTTGCCCGTGTCTCTTTCTTTGCCTGTGTCTCTTTCTCTTCCTCCACATATTTGAATTTTTGGATGTAAGGATTTCTTGCTTGTGACTGGCTGTTTCTCCTATTGTTTCTGCCAAAGATTCAACCATTTGCTTGATTCCTGTACCTTCAGCAACTGCATGCTGTGAGGTATAGCCCACTCCCAGCTGACATTGGCTCCAGCTTGCCCAATACTGCACCCAGCCGGAGGCTCACTCTCCAGGCTCCAGTCTGTCTGGAGAAAGAGGTAATCTGACAAGAATGACTTAATAGCCAGGGGCAGACTGTATACCAAGTGCATACCTGCCAGGACAGCAGAAATGCTGCGTTTACTGTAAGGGGTGAGCAGCTATTTAAAAGTGTCTAGCTGCAGGAAATTAAAGCTTCCAGATGGCAGAAGTGCTGCTGATCTGTGTGCAGTCACTCTGCCTTGTAATTCTTCAAGTAATCATAATCTGAGTCTTTCTAGCCTGCAACTCAGAAGACAGTCTGTTTCTGCTCTACTACTTCATTCCTACTTATAGATTTGTATACAGGGAAATAGGTTTGTTTGAACATGAATGCATAAATTAATAATAATGAATTTATGTTATAATTAATGAGAATTAATGAGATTTTAAAAGTGTATGTACTTTCATATTAGTCCATAATTTTATGGCTTCCTTGTCTCTGTTTTAGTCCCAACATTAAATTTACTGGAAAAAAATTTATTGATTTTTCTGAGTACAAACATCCATGTGGACAATAGTAAATATTCTTTCAATTAATTACTGTGTTATCATTATATAATTATACTAAAGCCATTTGTGGTCAGTATTACTTGACAGGTAAATATTGTCATTTTGCCTAATATACCTGATTCTGTAGTTTTTATAGGAACAAGCCATTACATTCATGTTTCCTTCCCCCTCTGTTATGCATCCTGTTCTAATGTCAGAACTAAATAGAATTTTAGTTATGCACAGACACAGGCATGTGCACAATTAAAATGAACAAGTACTAAGGCAGAAAATAACTGGATGCACACAAATGAAAAATAAGAAAAATGCTTGGGGTGTTGTTTTGCATTTCCATGATAATTAACTAGAGATTCCCAAAGTAATTGTGATTTAATTTTAAGCCATTGATATTTGATAATTTATTAATGTTTGATAATAAAACATTATTTTTTAATAGTTGGAAGTTTTTCTTAGATTTGTGTTGTTGTTTTAGATGGTCCTTTTTGTTTCAAGAGACTTACTGGAAATGTTTTACTTTTTAAAAATATTCACTTTACATTCTGTTTGTAGCCCCATCCCACCTCCCCTCCAGTCTCATCCTCTCTTCTTCCTCCCTCCCTTCTTCCCTATTCCTCAGAAAAGGGCAATTCCCTTTCCCATCCACCCCAGCTCATCAAGTCCCATCAGGACTGAGCTTGTCTTTTTCCCCTGTGGCCTGGCAAGGCTGTCCCTCAAGGGGGAAGTGATCCAAAAGCTGGCAAGTGAGTCTATGTCAAAGGTAGCTCCACTTCCTGTACTAAAAGACCCACATGAAGTCTAAGCTGCCCATTGGCCAACTCTTTGTAAGGGGCATAGGTTCAGTTCATGCATGGTCCTTGATGGATGCTTCAGCCTCAGCAAGCCACTACGGGCCCTGGTTAGTTTGCTCTGTTGGTCTTTTGTGGAGCTCCTGTCACCTCCAGGTCCTTTCCTCTTTCCTCCCACTTTTCCACAAGACTCCCCACGCATTGCCCAGTGTTTGGCTTTGAGTGTCAGCATCTGTTTGAAGCTTTGCTGGGTAAAGCTTCACAGAGGAAATCTGACAGGCTTCTGGCTGCAAGCTTAGCAGAGTATCTTGCATGGTATTAGAGGTTAACAATTCTTCCATAGGGTGAGTGGTTGGTTGGGCCTTGCATTACCTGGGCATTCCCTCAATCTCTGCTCTATCTGCTCTATCTGCTCTATCTTTATCCCTACATATCTTGTAGGCAGGGTAAATTTTGGGTCAAATTTTTTACATTACTAATTTGACTCAAAAATGGATGTATGTTTTAAGAAACAGGTATCTTCACGTGTCTCTAAAATCATTATGAAGTTTTATATTCATGTTATTTAAAGGGAGGATATTTATTTCCTCTTTCTTCATTTTTTTCTCTATTTCCTAATGTTTTTGAAACTTTGATATTATTGACGCCTTTTATTTTGACATTTTAAAATAAGTTCAATTTCTGTCCCCTTTTGACAGAAATAGTAGTATTGAAAATAAAATTGATCCAGTAAATTGACTGACCATTGAGTTACTCAGTTATGTGTTTTATGCATGGTGCTGGTCTCTCATGTATGACATTCCAGATAAGTTATTTGCAAACAGCATAATTTTTATTTATAAGTAATTTAAATGACGATATCCCTCCTTGTGTCTCTCTATACAAGTGTTTCCAAACATAGCACTACCTCTAGAACACACCCTACTGGTTTATATTAATTTGTTGTTGTTATTTTTTTTATTTTTTTTATTAATTACACTTTATTCATTTTGTATCCCCCCATAAGCCCCTCCATCCTCCCCTCCCGATCCCACCCTCCCTCCCCTTTCTGCATGCATGCCACTCCCCAAGTCCACTGATAGGGGAGGTCCTCCTCTCCTTTCTGATCTTAGTCTATCAGTTCTCATCAAAAGTGGCTGCATTGTCCTCTACTGTGGCCTGGTAAGGCTGCTCCCCCCTCAGGGGGAGGTGATCAAAGAGCAGGCCAATCAGATTATGTCAGAGGCAGTCCCTCTTCCCATTACTATGTAAGCCACTTGGACACTGAACTGCCATGGGCTACATCTGTGCAGGGGTTCTAGGTTATCTCCACGAATAGTCCTTGGTTGGAGTATGAGTCTCTGGGAAGTTCCCTGTGTTCAAATTATCTTGTTCTGTTGCTCTGCTTGTGGAATTCCCATCCCCTCCAGCTCTTACTATTTCCCACTTCTTGGATATAAAATTCCATTCACTCTGCCCATCAGTTGTCCATCAGGCTCAGCATCTGCTTTGACAGTCTATACTACAGAGGCTTTCAGAGGCCCTCTGTAGCAGGTTCCTAGGTTGTTGCCTGTTTTCTTTTTCTTCTGATGTCCATCCTTTTTGCCTTTCAGGATGGAGATTGAACATTTTAGTTAGGGTCCTCTCTTTTGCGTAATTTGTTTAGATGTACAGATTTTAGTGGGTTTATTCTATGTTGTATGTTTATATGAGTGAGTATATACCGTGTGTGTCTTTCTGCTTCTGGGACAACTCACTCAGGATGATCCTTTATTTTTCATTGCTGAATAATACTCCATTGTATAGATGTACCACAGTTTCTGCATCCCAGATGTTGTTATTTTTTTTTACAGATCAATTACAATTTATTCACTTTGTATCCTAACTGTAGCCCCATCCTTCATTCCCTCCCAATCCTACCTTCCTTCCTTCGTCTCCTTCCCTGCCCTTCTCCGAGTACACTGATAGGGGAGGTCCTCCTCTCCTTTCGTCTGACCCTAGCCTATCAGGTCTCATCAGGACTGGCTGCATTGTCTTCCTCTGTGGCCTAGCTAGGCTGCATTACTTTTAATCTGCATTATTTTGGACTCTTTGTCAATCTACACACTTTCAGAACCTAAATCTAAGCACAGTACCTCCCTGGCATTAACTTGCATAAAATACCGTGTTTTCTGTCTGTTTGTTCTGATTGTCTTTTATTCATGGAGACAGTGGTATTTTAAAATATGGCTTTGTGCAGCTCAGTTTCCAGTGTTCATAAGCTCAAGTTATCTGTGAAGAGAGAACCTTACCTATGAAACTGATGAGATCAGATTGACCTGTGGCTTTGTGGTTTTTGTTTTAATTTTAAGTTTTGTATTTAATTTGTTCTTTTCATTTTTCATTCATTCATTTAGTTAATCACTTTGTAGCCTGATCCCAGCCCCCTCCTTCCTCTTCTCCCAGTTCCACCCTGATGCTCTCTCACCTATTCTCCTTTCTTTTCTGAGAAGCGGATGTCCCCAAAGGGTACATAGTTCAGCAGCTTTTGGATCCTACGAGAGCAGGGGTTGTTTCTGACTCTGTTGCCTGCCTTTGGATCCCCTACCTGGGATACTTTATCTGGTCTCAGTGGCTAGGATGTTCTGAGTCTTTCTGTGACTTGAGATGCCAGGAGAGACATTCAAACTTGTTTACCTCAACCACACCTCTGCGTGATCTCCAAAACTTTTGGAGAGATTAGGGATACAAGGGTCATATCAAAATATAATAAGGTTATTTTACATTAAGCCCATAGCCATCTTCAACTGAAATGGAGAGAATCTCAAAGCAATTCTAATAATATCAGAAAGAAGACAAAGTTGTCTGTTCTTTCCATACATATTTAATATAGTACTTCAAGTCTTAGCTAGAGCAATAAGACAACTGACGGAGATCAAGGGGGTACAAATTATAAAGAAAGAAGTCAAGGTATCTTTATTTGCAGATGATATGATTATATACATAAGTGATCCTAAAAATTCCACCAGAGAATTCCTACAGATGATAAACATTTTCAGCAAAGTATCTACACACAAAGTTAGCTAAAAAACAAACAAATACAAGAGATTTGTGAAGAGCTGCTTGTTTGTTGATCTTTGTTATTACGTTTTCAGCGACAAACATGTTTTTACTCTGGCCTTCATCTTGGACAGAGATAAGCAGGATGTTTTGCCAAGCTCCTTTTGTTTGTGTGATCTTGGAGATCACGCAGAGGTGTGGTTGAGGTAAACCAGTTTGATTTCTCGGTGAACCCCTTCATTGTATTGATGTGCTTTGCCCTGGCTAAAGAAAGGAGCTGTGGAACAAACCAAGCTTTTACTGACAGCCCATTTGAACTGATCCTGTGTGTTGTGTGTTATTATTATTATTATTTTTAATCCTCACTCCCCATTCAGGAACTGTTTGACTCTGCTGGTGAGCTCCAGCACAAACAGTAGCCATCTTATATTCAAATGAAAATCTGACTAAGAAAGATATCTGAAAACAACACATTTTACAATAGCCTCAAATAATATTAAATATTTGGGGGTAACTTTAACAAAGTAAGAAAATATGTATACAATATATATTGATATATAAAAATAAATATATATAATAAAAACTTCAAGTCTTAATTTAGAGTAAACCCTTAATTAAGAATAAACTATGAATTCGGAATATGAAGAAATTGTCACATGAAGGAAAACTCTCCCAGCCTTTTGTATTGGTTTAATTAACATAGAAAAATGGCCAGTCTACCAGTCTACCAATATATATATATATATATATATATATATATATATATATATATAGAGAGAGAGAGAGAGAGAGAGAGAGAGAGAGAGAGATTCAATGAAATCCCCATCATAATTCAACACAATTCTTCACAGATCTTGAAAGAAAAATTCTCAACTTCAAATGGAAAAACAAAATAACAAACAAAGAAAAACCCAGGATAGATTTTTAAAAATGCTGAACAATAAAATTTATCCTCATTCCTGAATAGAAGTTGTAATATAAAGCTATAGTAATTAAAAAACTGTGGTACAGCCATATGAAAAGACACATTGATCTATGAAAATGAACTGAAGGCACACACCTATGGACACATGATTTTTAAAAAAGAAGATATCAATACAAACTGAGGAGCAAGATGCAGCATTTTCAACAAAAGATCCTGATCAAATTGTATGTTTGCATGTATAAGAATACAAGTAGAACCGTACTTATCACTCTGCACAAAATTCAACTCCAAGTAAATTAAAAACCTCAACATTAAACTACATTGAACCTGATAGAAAATAAAATGGGAAATTGCCTTGAACGCATTGACACAGGGAAAACAACAACAACAAAAACAGATCATTAATAACACAGGCACAAATATCAACAATTAATAAATGGAACCTCATGAAACTTAAAAGCTTCTGTAAGACAAAAGACATTATCATTTGGACAAAGTGACAACTGCAGAATATAAAAATGTTCACCAAATCCACTTCTGATAGAGGACTAATATCGAAAATATATAAAGAACTTAAGAAAAGAGATCACACAAAACCAAATTATCCCATTAAAAATAAATTTAAATCTAAACATAATTTTCAACAGAGTAAACTCAAGTGGCTGAGAAACACTTAAAGAAATTTTCAACATCCTTAGCCATCAGGCAAATGCAAATAAAAACTACTTTGTGATTCCACCTTACATCTGTCAGAAAGGATAAGGTCAATGACACAAGTAACAGTATATGCTGGCCAGGATGTGGAGCAAGGGAACACTTGTCCATTGCTTGTAGGAGTGTAAACTTGTACAACCACTATGGAAATCAGTGTGGTGATGTCTCAGAAAGATGAAAAATTACCTGTTCCTGGCCAGGTATACCACTCTTGGGCATATAACCCATATCTCTTCATTCTACCACAAAGACATTGCTTAGTGGTGTTCATTGTTGTTCTATTCATAATAGCCAGAAATTGAAAGAAACAATCTAGATAGTCTTTAACAGAGGAAGGGATAAAGCAAATGTGTTGCATTTACACAAATTATTATTGTGATCTTAAAAAGAAAGCAAAATAATCCTATACAATTTTATATTATACAATAATAAAAAACAAAATCATAAAATTTGTTGGCAAATGAGTGGAGCTAGAAAAATCATCCTAGGTGAGGTAACTCAAACCCAGAAAGATAAATGTAGTTTGTATTTGCTTATATTTGAATATTAGGCACTAAGTAAATGGTAATCAAGGTAAAATCCATAGACTCAGAGAAGTTAAACATAAAACATGTGACTTGAGGTGGAGAGGAAATACTTGTATCTCCCTGGAAGTTAAAAATACAAAATATTTTATAGATAAACTGGGGCCATATGAAAAGGAAACAGGAGGATCAAGTAAGGAGGGGGAAGATATGAGAAAAGAGAATGCAAAATTGGGTGTGGTTTGAGGAGTGATATGGAAACCTAGTGCCATGGAAACCTCCTAGAATTAGAAAGATGATATTAGTGAAGTCTCCAAACAATGAAGGAGATGGAGTCCTAACTTACCACCTCTTGTCACCAAAGTAAGCTTCAGTATTGGGACTGGATTACATTCAATTGAGTTTTTGGCCAAATGGTCCCTAAGAAAATACCCAGCAACTGAGGATATTGCCAAGAGGATAAGTTGCTCTTCACAAACTGATAGCAAGGCTCTATTGGTGAAGACAGCAACCAAACAACCCACTGATGTGGAGAGGGCCAGCTGGTGCCTCTGGAGATCCTTCACCCCTATGTTGATGTTTCTTTAGTTCAGGAAGGTACTTTTCAGGCTACCGAAAAAGAAATCTAACACCAATTTAACAACAAAACTGACTGCATAATCACAATATACTTTCAAATTTGTGGGACCTTTGGTTATAGGAGCAATTAACCAAAATCTGATTTGACTTAAGCCCCACTTTTCAAGATGTAACTCATACAAGACACTGCTTGGGTGGCCAAGAACCAGAGACCTAGGATAAAACCAAATACTATAGATAGATAGATAGATAGATAGATAGATAGATAGATAGATAGATAGATAGAGAAAGAAAGAAAGAAAGAAAGAAAGAAAGAAAGAAAGAAAGAAAGAAAGAAAGAAAGAAAGAAAGAAAGAAAGAAAAATTGCTATACTCAGAGATTAGAGATCAGTGCCTTAGTTGGCCTGCCTCAGAGAAGCTTTCCCCTGGAGCAGATGGGAATAAATACAGAGACCGACAACTAGACAATACACAGACACATGCATGTGCACACACACAGACACACACATAGTGACAGAGACAGAGATTGGAACACAAAGCTCTAAATGGAATATTTTGATCAAATCCCTACCCTCAGAACTCAGGGAAACCAACTGAAGAAGAGGCAGAAAGAGTGTAAGGGCCGGACAGGATGGAAGATACCTGGAGAGCAATGTCCATCCTCTAAATCAACAGAGCTAAGCTCACATGAACTCACAGAGACTAAATAGCAAGCTCAGGGGCTACAAGAGTCGACATAGGTCCTCTGTGTATGTATTACACCTCTCAGTTTAGAGTTTTTATGGGACTCATGACTATGCAAACGAAAGGATCTCTGATTCTTGTGTTTTCTCTTGGGCTCTTTTTCACTGCTGATTTGCCTTGTCCAGCTTTGATATAATAGCTTTAAAAAAAAAAAAAACTTTGTGTATGTTGGTTTGTTTTGTTGTTTTTGTTAAAATCCTGATTTGTTATAATGGAAACAGAAAGGGAGTAGATCCAGATGTGAGGGGTTGTATGTGGAACTGGGAGTTAGAGGGATCAGAATGTAATCTGATTATATCATATGAGAAAAGAATATATTTTCAATACAAATTTGAAAAGGAAAAAAAAACCCTGGATAATTTCAAAGTGAAATACTAGTTTTAAAAACTACTATATTTCACTTGTAAGGGAAAGCATTCAAGAATTTATAAGTCTTCATATTGATATCTGACATGTCCATATCACAGATATATTATTCTTACACCCAATTAAAAGAAGCAGCTGTTGCTTTCCCACCTCCATGTTTGTCTTTGTTCGTTAGACCTAGTATGATCTTCTTCATGGCTAATGACACCCTTCCAAAAGCACAAACAATTTCTTTATGTCTTCATTATTAATTAAAATACCCATTCTTGTTCATAAGTTATAGTTGCTGAAACTTTGCCCAATTTACCATAGGCAGAGACTGCAAGATCAAAAGGTTAGTCGAAAGTAATGGAGTTTATCAGCAATTATAACATTAGTAATGAAAGTTGTCTAGTTCAGATTTCAAGAGGTTCAATTTGTGGTTATAAAAGTAACAGTTACCTTTCTGTTTCTGGGTTATCTCACTCAGGACAATCTCTTCTAGTTCCATCCATTTGTCTTGATTCCTTGTTTTTAATAGCTGAATAATATTCTATTGTGTCAATGTAGCACAATTTCTGTATCCATTCCTCCACAGAGGGACATCTAGGTTGTTTCCTGATTCTGGCTAGTATGGATAGAGCTGCTATGAACATAGTTGAGCAAATGCCCTTATTGAAGGGTGGGGCATCTTTTAGGTATATGCCCAGGAGTGGTATAGCTGGATCTTGAGGTACTGCTATTTCTAATTTTCTGTGAAAGCGCCAGATTGATTTCAAAAATGGTTGTATAATTTTGCACTCCCACCAGCAATGGAGGAGAGTTCCCCTTTCTCCACATCCTCTCCAGCATATGTTGACACTTGAGTTTTTGATCTTAGCCTTTCTGATGGGTGTGAGATGGAATCTCAGAGTTGTTTTGATTTGCATTTCACTGATGACTAAGGATGTTTAGCATTTCTTTAAATGTTTCTCTGCCATTCCATGTAGATCTCTGAGTGAGGGGAGCGGGGGACTGCCTCTATCATGAACTCAGTTGACTGCTCTTTGATCGCTGCCCCTAGTGATGCAGCCTTGCCAAGCCACAGAGGAAGAGGCAGACAGTCCTGATGAGATGTAACAAGCTAGAGGCAGATGGCAATAGTGGAGAACTCCCCCTTTCAGAGGACTAGGGGAAGAATATAGGCAGAAGAAAAGAGGGTGGGACTGGCAGGAGTAGAGGGAGGGGGCTTCAATTAGGATATATAATAAATAAATTGTGAAAAAAAAGAAAAAGTTAAAGTTACAGTTATCTGTATTATACTTTAGCAGTCTCACAAATGTGACAGTGCACTTTTCTATTTATAATGAATAAAATTTAATTTATTTAAAGGTCTTTAATCATTTTCAAAACTATAGCACGAGTCTATCTATATACTATGTTAATTAATAAAAATCTGTCATTAACTGTAAATTCATTTTTACTGTTTTACTAATCCTCTGTGCCTCAGTATACAACACCAGCTACTTTGTGTTGAAGAATGTGATAACACAGACTGCATAGTCTTACTTCTCTCTTTCATCTCTTTCCTCTATCATTTTTAGGGGAATTTATTTATATATTTTTTGGAATGTCCACCTTTTAACAGCACAGGAACTAAAATCCTTCTCTTCTCCCAAGAATCTGGTATTCTGCCTGCATAAGAACATGGAAGAAAGAACTGATAACATAATACGAAGAGCCTATAATAAAAAGAGACACAAAACACATTTACTACTTAATGCTAAAGAGTGACTTAGGAATTTAGTGGAATTATGATGCAAAAAAAAAATGTTGAAAGGAATCCATAGTAGAAGAGATACATTTATTTAGTAAAAACCAATCTTAATGATTAAAACCATTGCTGAAGCTCTTACAATATCAGAACTCAAAATATATTCCAAAACACTAGTGATAAAGACTGCTTTGTACAGGCGTAAAAACATATGGGTAGAACAGTGGAATGTAATTGACGAAGTGTAGGTAAACCATCAAAGCCATGACAAACTCAGTGTTAGAAGAGAAGATCAGTCAGTCAATATATGGTTGTATGAAAATTTTATATACACACAGAATGAACATATATATATATATATATATATATATATATATATGATTTAATGTGCATTTTATGTTGTTTGCAAATTCTACAACCTTCATAGTATATTTTGATAGAAGTCTTTATTACAATATGGATATTATAAATGTCAAACTAATGTACATCAACATGGTCAAATGACCAAAGCATACTTTCAGGAATAACTCCATAATCTAAAACTACTAATGTTGATTTTAATGCTTAAGCATCAAATGTTTTCTTACAGTGACAAACAGTCACTATGAACTAATTTCTGGAAATATTTTTTTTTTACACACACTTCAAAAAATCATAAGAGAATACTTTGACTTTGTGTCTTTCAAATAACACATTAGTTTAAAACACTTTTTTGTAAATGGTTATAATTTAGAATACGTATTACACATTTCTACATATGCATTTTCATATGATGTGATTTACTTAATAGAAATAAAGATTCGTTTAATGCAGTTAGAAAAAATTGTTAAATTCTTTGATTTTGATTTATAAAACTTACAAAATTATAATTCACACAAGGAGCTTCTCATAGGAAATTGGCTACAGGTCTATACACTAGCGAGGTTAAAATAACTGTCAAGAAATTTTGTTTAATTTTCTACAGTATAAGTATGAAATATTTTTTCTTTCAAATGAGTTACTATTTAACTCTGATTATTTATGACAAATGCAAAACTAAACAAAGCGGCTTCAAAGGCTGGAAAATTAAAACTGTTGCAACAAACTTGATTAATTCAGAAGCAGAAGAAGAACACAGCATTAAAGCAGGATAACAAATTCTTGGGATACAGATAGAAGTACATTAAAGACTAGTAAGGCAGTGCAGTAGAGAAATCCTAGCTATAACATCTGCACTTTAAAAATATTTAACTGGTAAATATGAATAAAGCTTCTAATCTTTTTATGAACTTTAACCTGATTTTTTAAGTATCAATGAGAGAACTTAAAAAAAAAAGAATTACAAAGTTAATTATTATCATATTCATATGACAGGGAGGACTCCTAGTCATGCATATTGTGCTAATCTTACAGATTTTGTATGCGTGGATATACGTGCTTTTTACAATATGTGATACTTGGTATCACATATTTTCTATATTAGCAATCCATACAAAAAAAAAAAAAAACAGAAATTATTTTCATGTGGTAGAAGCAGAGTGTTCTCATCAGCTCAGAGGATGCTAAAGAGCAACTTCATTTGGTTGTTTGGATGTTCATTTCACACCAGCCACCTCGAACATGTTGCCCAAGTTTGACCCCAAGGAGATCAAAAACATGGGCGGAAGGCACACTAGAGGCAAGGTTGGAAGGTTGACACCACATCCCAGTTGGCTCCCAAGATCAATCCCCTGGACCTGTCTCTGAAAAAACTAGGTAATGACATCTCCCAGGCAACAGGGGTGCAGAGGACGGAGAGGGATTGGAAAGGTCTGAGATGAAAGTAAAACTGACCACTTTGAGCAGCCAGGCCTGGATTGAGGTGATGTCTTCTGCCTCTGCCCTGATTATCAAAGCTCTTGAGTAACCATGGAAACGGAAGGAAGCAGGGAAACCTTAAACACAGAGAAAAATCTATCATTTTCTTTGATATTTTTGACACTGCCCAGCAGATGCTGAAGTAGTCTTTAGACAGAGAAGTTTCTGAAACTTTTATGGAGATCTCGGGCACTCTATAATCTGTGGGATGCAATGCGGATAGCTGGCACCCTCATGACACCATAGATGGCATCAATAGCCATGCAGTGAGATACCCAGCTCCTTAGGTATCAACAAGACAAAACATTTCATTGAAATATCATATGACCTCCCCCCCAAAAAAGTTCTAGTTTTGTCACAGCTGTCAAATGATTAGGAAATATAGATGTGATGTAAGTGAAGCACATAGAACTCAATACTTCCAAATTTTTTGTACATTCAGGGCAAGGGATTCGTTACATAACCAAAGCCGGGGCGGGGGGGGGGGGGGGGGCTGCCAGTCACTGAATTTACAAATTGTCTTCAGTGAAAGAGGAGGTTTCATGGAAGGTAAACTTCATTTAACTGGGTCTGAGATTCAGATTGTCATAAAAATGTAAAAAAAAAAAAAAAAATCAAAGTAGAATGCTAGAATCCTTACGGAAGAACAGGGAGATAGAAAGACCTGGAGGAGACAGAAATTCCACAAGGAGAACAACAGATCCAAAACACCTGGGCACGGGGGAGCTTGCAGAGAAAGATACTCCAATCAAGGACCATGCACGGAGAAGACCTAGAACCCCTGTTCAGAGGAAGCCCACAGGCTGTTCAGTTTCCAAGTGGCTACACTAGTAAGGGGTACAGGGGTTGTCTCTAACATGAACACAGTGCCTGGCTCTTTGATCACCTCCCCCTGTGGGGTGCAGCCTTGCCAGGACACAGAGGAAGATGATGCAGTCAGCCTTGATGAGACCTGAAAAGTTAGGGTTAGATGGACCTCCCCTATCAGGGGACTAAGGAAAGGGCATAGGAGCAAAAAAGGGAAGGTGAGTGGGAAAAGAAGGAGAAGATTGAAGGGGCTGAAGCAGAGATACAAAACGAAAAAAATATAATGAATGAATATATAAATAAAAATTAAATTTTAAAAAAGAATTTGAGAGGCAATGACACTATTCAAAATTAACTATTTTAAAATACTATTTTCTTATTTATTAAATAATATGAGAGTTATAAAAAATCACCAATTCCTGAGAAAGAACTTATTTAAAAGACACATGCTAAGTGAGATAGATGTGGAAAATAATACAGATTAGCCATGTTTTCTGAATGATTTAAAAGTCATTATATATTTTTTTAATTTTTGAGATTATAATATAAGGATATATCTTCTCTCTTCTCTTCCTTTTCCTCCTGTGGCCCCTCCTATGAAACCCTTATCTCTCTCTGAAATTCAAAGTCTTTTAAAAATTGGTGTCACATATATGTTTTAAGTACATAAATATAAGCTGTACTGTTTATATATGTTATTTATATGTATTTTTATGTGTTTGTGTGCAGGGGAAGATCTAGCTAGAGGACTCAGAGGAGATGTATGGTAGGTGATGGATAAGAACAAAATATTATATTTTATCTTTTCTTTTTAAGATATGATAAACATAATGAAATCTACACACCTAAAGAAGTGTATCGGAGAGGGGCCAAGATGGCGGCACCGGGAGAACACCTTGTCTGAGAAGCGGAACAACACACTCCGTGCAGCGACCAGGAGACTGAACTCTGGGCCCTAAATAAACAGCGATCGACCCTGTTTCCCAGGTGAGAGGAGGCTCCCACGGTGTGGGAAGCGGTCGGGTCCACTCTTGGCTGCCCAGCAGGAACCCGGAAGAGAACCCAGCAATGCAGGTTTTGGGTCTCCGGGCTGGTGCCTCAAGCCTGCTCATCACGATCAATTTCCCAGGCTGATTGGTGGGTACAAGGGGGCCTAAGGCTGCGAGTCCCAGTCGCAAAAAAAAACCCACGGGGAAGGAAAGTTGCCAGACTGGTTACGGGTCACCTAGTCTTTCCCTGGAAGGTCTCTCCGACCACGGCGGGTACCTGCCACCATCATAACTGAGCTCCCGCCGTGGGCGCATAGCCGCTGCGCGCCCAGCTCAAAATCCCTACTCCCTCTTCGGAGGAGGCAGGAGGTGCCCAACAGAATCTGCCACAGACCACATTGTCTGTACCCCAACCTGAGATCGGGGCTGAGAAAACCCAATCCTTTCAGGCACTCCCCCAAACGCCGCCATCACCCTGTCCCAGCAGAGCAGAAGGATAAAGAGGCGCACAGCGGCTTCACAGTGCCGGAACTCCAGTGCTGCCAGCCGCTCCTAGCAAACAAACTACAGCTCGGGATCTGGGACTGTGGTCATCCTACGCGTACTGAGATTCTCCTGGGTCCAGCGCAATAAGGTCTAGCAGCAAATTCTATCACCGGCGCACCCCCGCCCCCACGGCAGAGAAACACCCGCAGGCTCAGGGCTCAGGATCCCACTGAGAAGCCCCAACCCCTGCTGGCACTCCCCTGAAAGCACCTCCATAAGCTTGCCCTAGCAGAGTAGAAGGTCAGAGGGGAAGGACAGAGAGGCAGCCTGCCAAGGACACAGCACCCTCTCTCCAGCGGCCCCTAGCAGAGAAACTCAAGCTCTGGATCTGAGGACACTCAACCCTACCCGGTACTCTCTTGGGATCAGCAAACATAGATTCTACTGCTAGGCTGCTTCTGGAAAAAAGATCTGGGCCCGGGATCTGGGATTGAATACACTCACCCTAACTCTTTCCTGCACCACCCAGGGACCAGTCAACACAACCCCTCCTGGCAGAGGGAAAGAACAAAGAGGCAGCACACAGGAAAGGTGGACACCGAGTCCTGCGGCCACAGTGTCACAGAGCTGACTGTTACCCTACCCGTGCACTTCTGCAGCAGGACCAAAACTGAGAGTAGTAAGCAAGGGGAACCCCTGTGCATTCCAACTGGTCCTGCAAGAGAGTGAGTGAGCCTTCTAGGGAGAGATTGCCCCAGACCCAGGGCCTCTCCACAGAAGCAACCAGACAAGATCCCTGCCACCCACACTCCTAGTGTGGGCATCAGAGGGATTCTTGGGATAGCGACATTGAAGCCTCTGCCTTGCCGGTCCACCAGGGTAATCCAGGCAAACAATCCCTGGATCTCAGTCAGAACTGTGTAATAGTGGCTTGCAGGCCACTGCAATAGTCAGAGAATCCGTGCATGCACACTGCGCCCACTAAAAGCACACGCAAATAGCGCCAGCGTCACATTCTTTACTTAGGCAAAACTGAAAACACAGTGCACACCTCCAAAGCAGTGAACCTCTCTCATCTTCCTGAAAAAACAGTACAGAAAACAGAAAGAGAGGATCATAGCCCAAACTACAATCTCGAGGAACAACCAGTGAGGATTATAAATAACCAGATGGCTAGAGGCAGACATAAGAACACTCCCAACAAAATTCAGGACATAATGATCTCACCAGCAACCCCACATAACAATGGACACTTCAATTCACTAGATATACAAGAAAACGACCTCAAAACTATGTTTCTCCAGCTATTAGAGGCCCATAGAGAAGAAATGAACAAAGCCCTCAGAGAAATAACCAAAGAAATCAAGACTAACCAAGAGGAAACAACTCGTGCACTCAGAGAAATGACCATGAAAATTGAGGCAAACAGAGAAGAAATGCACAAAGCTCTCAAAGAAATGTCCACACAAATGAAGGCAAATAAAGAAGAAATAAACAAAGCTCTCATAGAAATACAGGCAATTATACCCAAAGAAGTAGAGGCACAATTAGTGATACATAGAGAGGAAACGGACAAAAAAATAGAAGCTATCATTGAAAAACAGGAGTCCACATTCAAACAGATGAAGGAAATGGTGCAAGACATGAAAACAGAATTAGAATCAATAAAGAAAACACAAATAGAGAAAAACCAGGAGCTGGAGAACATAGAGAAATGATGAGGAACCACAAAGGTAAGCATCACCAACAGAATACAAGAGATGGAAGAAAGAATCTCAGGAGCCAAAGATACACTTGCGGAAATTGACACGTCTCTCAAAGAAAAAATAAAATCAGAAAAGTTCCAAACACAAAACATCCAAGAAATCAAGGACACCATGAAAAGACAAAACCTAAGAATAATAGGAGTAGAAGAAAAAGAAGACATCAGGCTCAAAGGTCCGGAAAATATTTTCAAGAAAATTATAGAAGAAAACTTTCCCAACTTAAAGAAGGAGATGGCCATAAACATACAAGAGTCCTACAGAACACCAAGTAGACTAGACCAGAAAAGAAATTCTTCACATCATATCATAGTCAAAACACTGAACCTACAGAACAAAGAAAAAATTCTAAGAGCAGCAAGGGAAAAAGGCCAAGTAACATATGAAGGTAGACCTATCAGAATCACACCAGATTTCTCAACAGAAACTATGAAAGCCAGAAGGGCCTGGACAGAAATCATACAGTCCTTAAGGGACCACAGATTCCAACCCAGACTACTATACTCAGCAAAACTTTCAATCAACATAGACGGAGAATTAAAGATATTCCAAGACAAAACCAAATTTAAACAATATCTACATAGTAACCCAGCTTTACAGAAGTTACTAGAAGGGAAACTCCAAACCAAAGAAAACAACTACATCGAAGGAAACAGAGGAAATAGATAACTACACAACAAAAAAACCAAAAGAAGACAAGCAATGAAACTCAGTGACACCACCAACACCACATCTAAAATAAGTCACAATTGTTGGTCACTAGTTTCTACAACATCAACGGACTCAACTCCCCAATTAAAAGACACAGACTAACAGAATGGTTGCGGAAACAGGATGCAACAGAATGCAACATTCAAGAAATGAATGCAGCATTCAAGAAAAGCAACATCCAAGAAACACACTTATACAACAAAGATAAACACTACCTCAGAGTAAAGGGCTGGAAAATTGTCTTTCAAGCAAATGGTTCCAGAAAACAAGCGGGAGTAGCCATCCTAATATCTAATAAAATAGACTTCAACCCAAGTTAATCAAAAAAGATAAGGAGGGCCACTATATTCTCATCAAAGGAAAAATCCACCAAGAGGACATCACAATTTTGAATATCTATGCCCCAAATACAAGAGCACCTACATTCATAAATGAAACAATATTAAAGCTTAAATCACACATTGATCCTAAAACCCTAATAGTGGGAGACTTCAACACTCCACTCCCCCCAAGGGACAGATCAACTAGACAGAAAACAAATAGGGAAATAAAAACACTTACAGAGACCCTCCTAAATCAAATGGACCTAATAGACATCTACAGATCTTTTCATCCAAACTCAAAAGAGTATACCTTCTTTTCAGCACCTCATGGAACCTTCTCCAAAATAAACCATATAATTGGTCATAAAGAAAGCCTCAATAGATACAAAAAGATTGAAATAATCCCTTGTAGTCTATCTGACCACCATGGACTTAAGCTGGACCTCAACAACAACAGAAATAACAAACAGCCTACACGCACATGGAAACTGAACAACCTGTTACTCAACGACAGCTGGGTTAAGGAAGAAATAAAGAAAGAAATTAAAGACTTCCTAGAATTCAATGAAACTGAAGGCACAACATACCCAAATTTATGGTACACATTGAAAGCAGTGCTCAGGGGAAAATTTATAGCACTAAGTGCCTGCAAGAAGAAATTCGTAACAGCACATACAAACAACTTAATGGCCCAACTGAAAACCCTAGAAAAAAAAGAAGCAGATACACCCAAGAGCAGCAGAAGGCTGGAAATAATCAAACTCAGAGCTGAAATCAATCAATTAGAAACAACTAAAACTATTCAAAGAATCAATGAAACAAAAAGCTGGTTCTTTGAGAAAATCAACAAGATAGACAAACCCTTAGCCAAACTAACTAAAAAGCAGAGAGAATCTATCCAAATCAACAAAATCAGAGATGAAAAGGGTGACATAACTACAGACACAGAGGAAATTCAAACAATCATTAGGTCATACTACAAAAGCCTATATGCCACAAAATTTGAAAATCTAAATGAAATGGACAATTTTCTTGATAGATTCCATCTTCCAACATTAAGTCAAGATGAGGTAGAAAGACTGAACAGCCCAATATCCCCCAAGAAAATTGAAGCAGTCATTCACAGTCTCCCCTCCAAAAAAAAGCCCTGGGCCAGATGGTTTCAGTGCGGAATTCTACCAGACCTTCAAAGAAGTGCTCACACCAATTCTCCTCAAACTATTTCACAAAATAGAAACAGAAGGTACATTACCAAACTCATTCTATGAAGCAACAGTCACCCTGATACCTAAACCACACAAAGACCCAACAAAAAAAAAGAACTTCAGACCTATCTCTCTTATGAACATTGACGCAAAAATACTCAATAAAATACTTGCAAACCGAATCCAAGAACACATCAAAGATATCAACCACCAAGACCAAGTAGGCTTTATCCCAGGCATGCAAGGGTGGTTTAACATACGGAAATCCATCAATGTAGTCCACCACATAAACAAACTGAAGGAGAAAAACCACATGATCATCTCCTTAGATGCTGAAAAAGCATTTGACAAAGTCCAACACCCATTCATGTTTAAAGTCTTGGAGAGATCAGGAATACAAGGCACATACCTAAACATAGTAAAGGCAATATACAGCAAGCCTATAGCAAACATCAAACTCAATGGAGAGAAACTTAAATCAATCCCACTGAAATCAGGGACAAGACAAGGCTGCCCACTCTCTCCCTACCTCTTCAACATAGTACTTGAAGTCCTAGCCAGAGCAATAAGACAACTAAAGGAGATCAAGAGGATACAGATCGGAAAGGAAGAGGTCAAAGTGTCACTATTCGCAGATGATATGATAGTATATATGAGCGACCCCAAGAATTCAACCAGAGAACTCCTCCAGTTGATAAACACCTTCAGCAAAGTGGCAGGATACAAAATCAACTCAAAAAAAATCAGAAGCCCTCCTGTATACCAAAGACAAAATGGCTGAGAAAGAAATTAGGGAAACAACACCCTTCACAATAGCCACTAACCACATAAAGTACCTTGGTGTGACACTAACCAAGCAAGTGAAAGACCTGTTTGAGAAAAACTTTAAGTGTTTGAAGAAAGAAATTGAAGAAGATCTCAGAAGATGGAAAGATCTTCCGTGCTCATGGATTGGTAGGATTAACATTGTGAAAATGGCCATCCTGCCAAAAGCAATCTACAGATTCAATGCAATTCCCATCAAAATACTAACTCAATTCTTTACAGACCTTGAAAAGAAGATTCTCAGCTTCATATGGAGAAACAAAAAACCCAGAATCTCCAAAACAATTCTGTACAACAACATATCATGTGGAGGTATCTCCATCCCCAATCTCAAGTTGTACTACAGAGCAATAGTAATAAAAACTGCATGGTATTGGCATAAAAACAGAAAGGAGGATCAATGGAACCGCATAGAAGACCCAGAAATAAATCCACACACCTATGAATACTCGATTTTTGACAAAGAAGCCAAATCCATTCAATGGAAAAAAGACAGCATCTTCAACAAATGGTGCTGGTCCAACTGGATGTCCACATGCAGAAAAATGAAAATAGATCTATATTTATCACCCTGCACAAAACTAAAGTCCAAGTGGATCAAAGACCTCAACATAAAACCAGATACTCTAAATCTGTTAGAAGAAAAAGTGGAGAACAGCCTAGAACTCATTGGCACAGGAGACAACTTCCTGAACAGAACACCAACAGCACAGGCTTTAAGATCAACAATCAATAAATGGGACCTCATGGAACTGAAAAGCTTCTGTAAAGCAAAGGACACTGTCATCAAAACAAAACGCCTGCCTACAGATTGGGAAAGAATCTTCACTAACCCTTTATCTGACAGAGGACTAATATCGAGTATATACAAAGAACTAAAGAAGCTGAAAAGCAGCAAACCAAGTAATCTAATTAAAAAATGGGGAACAGAGCTAAGCAGAGAATTCTCGACAGAGGAATATCGAATGGCAAAGAAACACTTAAAGAAATGCTCATCCTCATTAGCCATCAGGGAAATGCAAATCAAAACGACCCTGAGATATCACCTTACACCCATCAGAATGGCCAAAATGAAAAACTCAAGGGACAACACATGCTGGAGAGGTTGTGAAGAAAGAGGAACCCTCCTCCACTGCTGGTGGGAATGTAAACTGGTACAACCACTCTGGAAATCTATCTGGCACTTTCTAAGACAATTAGGAATAGTGCTTCCTCAAGACCCAGCTATACCACTGCTAGGTATATACCCAAAGTTTGCTCAAGTACACAAAAGAGATATTTGCTCAACCATGTTTATAGCAGCTTTATTTGTAATAGCCAGAACCTGGAAACAACCCAGATGTTCATCAATGGAGGAATGGGTACAGAAATTGTGGTATTTTTACACAATGGAATACTACTCAGTAATCAAAAAGGAGGAAATCATGAAATTTGCAGGCAAATGGTGGGACCTAGAAAAGATCCTTCTGAGTGAAATATCCCAGAAGGAGAAAGACAAACACGGTATATACTCACTTATATAGACCTATAAGATATGATAAACATAATGAAATCTATACACCTAAAAAAGATAATCAAGAGAGCGGACATTGGGTAAGATTATCAATCCTCGTTTTGAAAGACAGATGAGATGCACATTAAACATCTACTGAGTCTACTGAGCGCATTTGAAAAACTCTAACTAGCAGTGTTTTCAAAGCAAAGACTCATGACCAAACCTTTGGCAGAGTGCAGGGAATCATATGAAAAAAGGGGAGTTAATATGATATGGAAAGGATAGGAGTTCTACAAGGACCAAATATATCTGGGCACAGGGTCTTTTCTGAGACTGACATTCAACCAAGGACCATCTATGGATATAACCTAGAACTTCTGCTCGGATGTGGCCCGTGGTAGCTCAGTAACCAAGTAGTTTTCCAAAGTAAGGGGAACAAGGACTATTTCTAACAGGATCTCAAGGTCAGGCTCCTTGACTCTCCCCCCCCCCCCAGGGGAGGAGCAGTCCTGTTAGGTCACAGAGGAGGACTCTACAGCCAGCCCTGAAGATACCTGATAAAACAGGGTCAAATGAAAAGGGAGGAGGTCCTTCCCTATCAGTGGACTTGGAAAGGGGCAGGGAGGAGACCAGGGAGGGAGTGTGGGGTTGGGGAGGGAATGAGGGAGCAGGATACAGCGGGGACACAGAGTTTACAAAATGTAACTAAAAAGAAAAATAAAATTAAAAAAAAATAAAAAAATAAAATAATTGTCTGCTTAAAATCACAACAAAAAATTATTATTTTATTCATTACAGTTTATTCACTTTATATCCCAACTGAAGCCCCCTTCCTTGTCCCCTCCCAATCCTGCCCTCCCTCCCTCTTCTCCTCCCATGCTCCTCCCCTAGTCCACTGATAAGAGAGGTTTTCCTCCTCTTCTATCTGACTCTAGCCCATCAGGTCTCATTGGGAGTGTCTCCATTGTCTTTCTTTGTGATTCAAAGATAAGAAATGCCACAATAGGGCTGGAGAGATGACTCAGAGGTTAAGAACACTTGCTGTTCTTCCAAAGGTTCTGAGTTCAATTCCTAGCAACACATGGTGGCTCCTAACCATCTATAGGAAGATCAGGTATGCAGGCAGAATGTTGTATAAATAATAAATAAAACCTTAAAAAAAAGAAATGCCACAATAAAGCCAAGTAATTTATATACTCACTAAAAATATAAAATGGAGAGGAGAAAAAATAGCTATTGATGGTTAATTAATAGAAATGATTTGGAAAGAAGCTAAACATTTAATAAATTTTTGATTGAATAAGATGCAACTAGTTATATATAGATATATGGAGATAAATTAATTTGCTTTGGTAAAGGCAAGTATGCACCAGTTTTTACTGATAAAGTTTCAACATTATAAGGAGAATCTATTATTTTTCAATTCAATTCATGATACAGATTATAAAAAGTTCCAACTATTTTTTTAAAAAAAATCAGTTATTTCATCGTTTTACAGGAAGTGTAGAACAAGTAAATACAATTAATGCAGTATATAATTTGAGCTTTACAGGACTTAAATACCTACAGTTTTCTACTAAGTAAACTCATGAATCTTTTGAGAAATCTTTCCTTGTTTGAAACTGGTCAAATGTAGATTGCGGCACTATGAAGGAATATTCACTTACTACAGGAACATTCACATGTAATATTTATATAAGCTACCATAATTTAAGTGTTTATGTTCTCTGTTAATCACGTTTCTAAACTGTCTTTGCTTTTTTGTCACAATTTTGCAACTACAGTAACAAGTAGCAGAGTCTGGGCTTTTTGAAAACAACAATGTATTGTCTCTTGGTTATGGTGACTGAAGTTTCAAGAATAGCATTAGTTTCTTCATTTTAGTGTGTGTTGAGGGAGACAGGGATTTTTGATTGTACTCTCTATAAAACAAGGAAAAAAAAACAAATGAGGAGCTAGATCATTTAACCCTTCTACATACCTAAAAAGACAATTTACGTATTTGACACATCACAGCCAATATGTTTTACAGAAGTGATGTATTTTTCATCTCCTGCAAGGTCTAACCCTGAGATCGCATATCAAATGATAGATTATCAAGACAGTAGCTACGAGTCTCAGCATCTACTTTGACACCTCAATCAGTAGATTCTTTTAAATTTATTTATTTTTTATATTAATCACAGGTTATTTACTTTGTATCCCAGCCATAACCCTCTCCCTCCTTCACTCCCCATCCCACCCTCCCTCCCTCATCTTCTCCCTGCCCCTTTCCAAGTCCACTAATAGGGGAGGAACTCCTCCCCTTCCACCTATACTTTCAGAGGCCATTTGTGGTAGGCTCCTGTCCTGTTCCCTGTCTTCTCATGCTTCCCATGTCTATTGCTTTTGTCCTTTTGAATGAGGATTGAGCATCTTCCTTAGGGCCTTCCTTGTTGTTTAGCTTCTTTAGGAGTATAAATTTCAGTGTGTTTATCCAATATTATATGGCTAATATCCACTTATGAGTGAGTATATACCATGTGTGTCTTTCTACTTCTGGGTTACCTCACTCAAGACGATCTTATCACTTTTATATAGTCCTCGATTCCCGGTGTCATAGCTTTATTTCCATCTGATGTTCGTGGGGCCATGGAAAATTACCTTACTTTTGTCTGTTGACTAGATTCTTATTCATCAATGTTGTGTTACAATGTTTTGAACAATGCTATAGACAAATATGAGATTAAGGTCTGCCTAACAACCTGTTTTATCTTTATGATAATCAGATAATTTGCATTTAAATCTTATCCCACAAAAAGTGGAGATAATATATTTATATATTTCTATTGCTTTAAGATGCAAAATTGTTGCTCAAGAGCAGAAAATTCATTCATAAGCAAAAGTAAAATAGATGACTATTGTGTAAAAACTTTCTCATAAATAGCCACCTACAAATATGGATGTATAAGATTAATAACTAGCATAGTATAAATGTTCTAACCTTGAGGTCTGGACATCTTAAAGAGCATTCAAAATATATTAGTCTTTATTAATGTCAATCTTTATTCAAAAATCTTGAGTTTTATCTTTTTCTCCCAGATTTCAATATCATTTTGTTCAAAACTATTAAGTGCTTAATGATCAAAGTGTAAAGGTTTTGCTTTTTTGTTTTTATTGACACCTAGACATTACATATTTTAATGGTATTCCATGTTCTATCCTCATGTGTGTACAGAGTTTAGACTTACAGAGAAAATATTTATTTTTTATTAGTTACTTTTTATTAACTCTGTATCCCAGCTGTATCCCGCTCCCTCATTCCCTCCCAAACCCTCCTTCACTTCCTCATCTCCTCCCTGCCCCTTTCCAAGTCCACTGACAGGGGAGGACCTCCTCCCCTTTCATCTGACCCTGTTTTATCAGGTATCTTCAGGGCTCGCTGCAAAATCCTCTTCTGTGGCCTAGAAGGACTGCTCCTCTCTTGGTGGGGTGGGGAGGTCAAAGAGCCTGCCATTGAGTTCCTATCAGAGTTCCTTTACTATGGGAAAACAATTGGTTACTGAGCTACCATGGGTTTCATCCAAGCAGAGGTTCTAGGTTATATCCATACATAGTCCTTGGTGGAGTGTCAGTCTCAGAAAAGACCCCTGTGCCCAGATATATTTGGTCCTTGTGGAGCTCCTATCCTTTCCACGTCATACTAACTCCCCCTTCTTTCATATGATTCCCTGCACTCTGCCGCAGGTTTGGTCATGAGTCTTAGTATCTGCTTTGATACACTGCTAGGTAGAGTCTTTCAGAGGCCCTCTGTGGTAGGCTCCTGTCCTGTTACTTGTTTTCTCCTACGTCCAATGTACCTTCCATTTGTCTTTCTAAGTGAGGATTGATCATCTTACCCCGGGTCCTCTTTCTTGTTTATCTTCTTTAGGTGTATAGATTTCATTATGTTTATCACATCTAATAGGACTATATGAGTGAGTATTTTTTAACATATGTAAAACACACCCAACCTTTTTAGTATTCAGTATTCTTCTTTCCGGAAGACACACAAAAAAGCACTATGACATTCAATTTTGATTTTCCTTTCAAAAGAAAAACATTATGTATGCTAATGTTATTTTTAATTTATGAACTACTCTGATTATGAGTACTCTATTAACCTCAGTCTTTATTAAACTTAATGAAGTTAAGTCTTAGCAGATATTATATAAGTGATTTAAATCAAATACATGAAAAATAAAACATGCACACACACATGTACAAAAGAAATAGAAAATGAGGCATAATTAAACTATAATGGCATTCACAAATAAGAATTATTAAGAAGTAAGACCTAGGAATTCGTGTGAGCAGGTAAGATAAGTAGAAACAGGGCACTAATGTATTAGTACATAGTTTACTGGGGTGAGGACTAATACCTTGATAGAAACAGCAAATTGAATTTTTAGGCAAGTTCTTAAAAACTCTTTTTCCAATGTATTTTATAAAGGCAATCTGATGGGGGATTTTTTTTCAAGTAACTTAGTAAAGTAAAAAGGGCCATATCCACTTTAATATAAAGGTATCCTTTGGTTTCTTTAAAAGATAACTTAATAAAATATGAAATTACCTAAACTGAATGCCCTCAGAGATGACCTCTGCTGTACCTGTTCTGTAAGTGAACTCAATTTAGTATTGTATTAGTGGCTTGGGAGTCACTGACTCTTATTTTATTTTATTTTTTTCTTTTTGAACATCCCAGGCTGGTGGCACTGTATTCCCAACACAGAAGACATTGAAATAGGAGGATTGCCACAAATTCAGAGCTTTCCTAGACTGCATAATCTCTACCAATATATTAGTGAGCATAGAATGAAGCTCTGTCTCATTATTGTTAAAGGGGGCATATAGGGCAAAACCTGGCATGGGAGCACACAATTCCTGTGAGTTTTGTAAAATTAGGCCACCATTGCCTCTTGACATGCCAGGAGACTTTGCGTGTATTATCACACTGTCAGAATGGAGAAGAGTCGGAACTTCTGATTTCTCAGATTCCACTGCATAACAGGAAGTGATTGTCACTCTCAGAGTGTGTCTCTCTTTCAACACTACTTGGTGCATATTCTTATTTCTAAAAGAAAAATTGCCCATTTAATTTGAGTGTGATTCTTCATCTGACTAATTTCTGGAATCCACAGAACTAAAAGTGCTGGCTGGCATCTGTAATCCCAGCACTTCTCAAACTGGAAGGTTGAGTCCCAAGAATATGCCAGAATCTACATAGAAAAATTTTCATAGCTTAAGCAGCTGTTTAAAAAAGCATGGATTTGCCTCAGAACCATGCTGGAAGGAAAGAACAGAGTCTGAAAATATTTACCCCTGATACTCTCCCAGGTTATATCATGCATATGACTAAAACACAGACCCACACATGCATACACTGTAAATCATTAAAATACTTTAACAGTATTTAAAGACTATTTCACTCTATAGTTTTTACCATTATTTTAATTTAATGAACATTAAAAATCATATATTTTATATATAAATTAGCTATAAATTTAATTTTGAACACTTAACTACTCTTTGATAATTCAAAAATAGTAAATAATAATGGTAATAACTTTTATTTTTAAATTTAATTTTATTTATATATTTATTAATTACAATTTATTCACTTTTTATCCTGGCTATGGCCCCTTCTCTCATCTCCTCCTAGTTCCACCCTCCATCCCTTTTTCCTCCTATGCCCCTTCCCTAGTCCATTGATAGAAGAGGTCCTCCTCCCCTTCTATCTGACTCTAGCTTATCGGGTCTCATCAAGGCTGGCTGTACCATCTTCCTCATTGGCCTGGCAATAATGACAAAAGGATAATTAGTTTTATGTTTGCTTGTAAGTGATATAAAAGCATGGAAGTGGGGAGATGGTTCGACAATTATGAGTATATATCATCCTTACAGAGTACATAAGCTTACCTCACAGAATCTCTGTTGGGAACTAGGTAACTGTAATTTCTGCTCCATGGAGATTCCATTCTTCTCCTCCTTCACACACACACCTATGTACAGACACACATACATGTAATTAAATTACAATTAAAATTTCCCCCAAAGACATGAAAGCATGCTATATTTCGCTATTGTGTTTTTAAAATTGTTTTTCTTGATAATAGTATTATATAATTGATAAATAATGCTTTAGTACCCACAATGTTTTTTTTCTATTTTAAAAATGTGAGTTTTGTATGATTTTTACTCATTTTGAACTGTCATTATCTTAAGAAAAAACCTTATACAACAGTATAAAAAATAGCTTTTACATTTTAAATGCCAAATGCCTAGGTTGAAAGATTAATCAATATGTAAGAGAAATAGCTGAAAGGTGCAGTATTTTTGTCCTTTTAATAGAGGAGTAAGTTTTCTGGCATAGAGAAACTTTGAGTTGTTATATTTTTTGACAAATGAAATAACAAAATACAAACTACTCAGTTTATTTTTGTCACTTAATACATTGTAATAAATAAAAAAATGTTGGGCTATATAATGTTTATTATTTGCCCTATGATTATTGCTGCAGTATTATCTAACCTGATATCACAAATAATAAGACACAGACACCTGTTGGATATTTTATAATTGTCTTATTTACCTTGAATTGGGCAGATATTTCATTTACACTGAGTAGCCTCACCATCCATCTACCAGGTCCCATCCATCACCATCTGCCTTAACAATTGCTATCTGGACTACCTTCCATCCATAATCCCATGGTACTAATTTCTGTTCTTCATCTGGCCTTTTCATGCCATTATTGGAGTCCTTCCTCTTGGCCCACATGTTTTTCCTTTTTTTCCTCCACACTAACCCATCATGAAATCTTCCTTTCTCCTCTCTTCCTGTCCACTTGTGTCCTGTGATTCCCTCTTGGACCCCAAATCCTGGAACCTTAACCACTCCTACCCAATTTTTCCCTGTTTAATCAACCAAACAGGTGTAATGACTTAGACAGGTTTTACATAACAAGGATAGGTTTACATGAAAAATGTGCTGTCTGAGCAGAGACAAGATCTTGGAGGCCAGTGATTAACATTAGAAAACATAGCACCAGGCTAACACCCAACAATATCTTCACAGTTTTTATGATTGATTATAAAATTCAATTATAAATGTACAGGGTTTTTTTGGTTTGTTTTTTTTTTTTGTTTTGCTTTTTGTTGTTGTTTTGTGTGTGTGTGCGTGTGTGTGTGTGTGTGTGTGTGTGTGTGTGCATAGAGGTGAAATATTCCCTGTTGGCATTCATTAGAGTTGTCCCATTTTCTCATGTTATGAATAATTGTGTCAAGAATATCCTTTAATTATGTTTGGTTTTGAACTTACATATTTATTTCATTCATCAATATTATCTTGATACCTTACAGAGTAAACAAAAGCAAGTACAACAAAGTTTAAAACTTAGCTCCTTGGATTGAAAAAAATAAAAAGTCAAAGTCAAGTCTTTATTTTAATACTGCACAGAGTAAAGAGTGATGGATGATTTCTTTGGTGAATACTCTTGGGTGGCCAAAAGATGGAAATAATTTCATATTTAATGACATGGTGGGAGAAACTTAAAATGACTCAAGATCATAAATCATTGAGTTTTTTTTCTTCACAGCAAAAGAAAATTTAACATGAAGTTCTACATTATGAACTATACTATTCTTGCTTTAAAGCACAATGACCATTTGCAATGTTGTTTAAAGCTAAGCAGAGTAATTTATTCCTTATAACAACATTCACTATTTAAATATCTATTTGAGAGTAAGAAGTAGAAAAGCTGAAAATGTTGAAGAAAAAAAACACTGCAGTCACTAATAGATAAACTAGAAGGGAAACTTGAAGCCAATGTTTTTAAATTTTCTACTTCCTGAATTTGGTGATTTTACCTTACAATGTATGTAGTAATGATTTTAATAAAGACACATAAATTGTTGTGAGCCATTGTTGGCTTCCTTGAACAACACAATCATCGTTACACTGTGGCTAATTAGTAACTTACAAGCTAAGCTCTGGGCAGACAATGGGGAGAAACTCAATCAAACTAATAAGTAATAAAATAGGCCATCTCCTAACCAATTTAGACTATCTGGTTTTATGTTGAGGACTTTGATCCACTTGGACTTTAGTTTTGTACAGGGTGGTAAATACGGATCTATTTTCATTTTTCTGCATGCAGACATTCAGCACCATTTGTTGAAGATGCTGTCTTTTTTCCATTGAATGGTTTTGGCTTCTTTGTCAAAAATCAAGTATTCATAGGCGTGTGGGTTTATTTCTGGGTCTTCTATTCGGTTCCATTGATCCTCCTTTCTGTTTCTATGCCAATACCATGCAGTTTTTATTACTATTGCTCTGTAGTACAGCTTGAGATCAGGGATGGAGAGACCTCCAGATGATTGTTATTGTACAGGATCATTTTGAAGGTTCTGAGTGTTTTGTTTCTCCATATGAAGCTGAGAATCTTTTTTTCAAGGTCTGTAAAGAACTGAGTTGGTATTTTGATGGGAATTGCATTGAATCTGTAGATTGCTTTTGGCAGGATGGCCATTTTCACAATGTTAATCCTACCAACCCATAAGCATGGGAGATCTTTTCATCTTCTGATATCTTCTTCAATTTCTTTCTTCCAGAGACTTAAAGTTTTTTTCAAACAGGTTTTTCACTTGCTTGGTTAGAGTCACCCGAAGGCACTTTATGTTATTAGTGGCTATTGTGAAAGGCATTGTTTCACTGATTTCTTTCTCAGCCCTTTTGTCTTTGGTATAGAAGGGCTTCTGATTTTTTTGAGTTGATTTTGTATGTATGGATATAACCTAGAACCTCTGCTCAGATGTAGCCCATGGTATCTCAGTATCCAATTGGTTTCCCATAGTAGGGGGGAACAGGGACTATTTCTGAGAGGAACTCAATGGCAGGCTCTTTGACCTCCCCACCCCCCAAGGGAGGAGCAGTCCTGCTAGGCTACAGAAGAGGACTTTTCAGCCAGTCCTAAAGATACCTGATAAAATAGGGTCAGATGAAAGGGGAGGAGGTCCTCCCCAATCAGTGGACTTGGAAAGGGGCAGGGAGAAGATGAGGAAGTGAAGGAGGGTTTGGGAGGGAATGAGGGAGTAGGATACAGCTGGGATACAGAGTTAATAATATATAACTAATAATAAAAAAATAAAATAAAAAAATAGGCCATCTCTCCTAACCCTAAGCCTAACCCTCTCTTCTAGGTTGAACACAAAACATAAATTTACAGTGCCTCATCCCAGTCATATATAGTTTCTCTGTTACACAGGAAATTTTTTAGTTCAGTTCTTCCCACATCCCTTAACAGCAATAATACCATAGAGCTGGTCTTTGGTGGCTTATAATTTTGGAATTTTCTTTGTATAGTAATTTATGTCATACCTAAGTAACTTGAAATAAGGGGTGTCGGAATTCATTTTGGGAGCTCAGTTGTAAATTATAACTCTGATTCATCCATTGTAACTTTCTCAGTTTCCAGGAGATGATCCTGATTTCAGTTTAATTTTTAAAACATTTTTACAATTTATGCATATCAGAGAAAGAGGTGAGACAAACCCTTTAAAATATCCATATCCAGTGCATGTCTAGTATTCCATCAGTACTACAGTGTCACACTGGCTTGAAGTACATAACATGTTTTATTACGTCATCCAATGCAGAGAAGAAATCTCAGTAATTAGATAATAATCTTGCCCTCTTAAACACATTCAGAGTTATGATTAATCATATTTGACAGTCATTATCATACACTTAGATAGCACACACTTAGAAAGCACAGGAATTGATTTACTATACTTGTAGAGTTTAGTGTTATAACAGAGTAAAGTGCTAGCAAGTACCTTTTTACTCAGTTTTGTGTACATATATCTACCTTACTTAATTATTTTTTTTTAAGTCAGGCTTGGTAGGTGAATAAAAGTTACTTATGATCTCACTTAGTTTTAATAACTTCTTTAAAGGTTCTATCTTCAAAGATAGGAGTTCGGGCTTATGTGCATGAATTTCGGAGAAAAATTAAAAAAAAATGTTCCACAACAAGTGATACTGAAAATATTTCACAAATGGTGTATCATGGCACTATCTGCTCAACATGAGTCAGAAAGGAATGGCCAGAGAAATGTCTTGAAGGCTTCATTTCAGTCTCTACAAATGGCTTTTTCTTTTTCTAAATTGAATCAATTTACGGACCTTTTTCTGGCTTCATTAACCATAATCTAAATACACCTGGCATCATAATGATTGTACCACATTAACTTCTCAATAATAATATTTATTCACAAAACTTGCAATTTACAAATTAAATGTACAATATGTCTGTATAGTACGATATTCACAATTATGTTTCTCAGCTGGATGCTACTATAATCTGCAGTTAATGGCTGTAGTCATCAGAAAATATGCTTCTTGGGAAAATCATCCCTATCAACGTGCTGTGAGTGGAATAATATCACAAGAAAGCTCCAATTGCTTTCATTCCTTGAATGTCTGTCTTTCTAATTACGAAGTCATTCTTTCCACTATGGTTGTAGCTTACATTGATATTGATTCTTAGAAAAAGGTTTAAAATTCTTTCTTTGTTTTAATACAGTCATTCCACTAAATTTAATGTACTTCCTATTTAAATTTCTGACAGACCTTGTTAACAAGGTCAAGAGAAGCCTCACATTTAAGAAAAAGGCAAAACTATTCACGTAATTGGTTAAATATTCTTTTACTGCTTTTAAACTTACCAAGTTCCAGCTGAGTGTCTTACATTATTTTTCGGAAATTGTAAAACATTTCTCAAAATCTTTCTGTGTAAGCCTTTCTGACTTAAGAGTATTTAATAATAGTGCTGTGGTAGTTTGAATGGAATGGTTCCTCTGTATTTGGATCCCTGGTGCCCCATTGGTGGAACTCTTTGGGAGGTATGGACTTGTTTGAGCAGGTGTGTTACTGTGGGTGTGTTTTGAAGTTTAAAAAGTACATGATAGTCTGAGTCAGTCCTCTCTGTTTCATGGTTTTTAATCTCAACAGGTAAGTTCTCAGGTACTACTCCAGAACTATACCACTCTGCCTGCTGGCATGATGGTCGTGGACTCACTCTCTGAAGCTATGCTCAATAAACTCTATAATCTATAAGTTGTGGTGGTTAGCACCAAATTTGAAAGTAACTAACACAAGCATGAATTGCTGCTTCATCAATAATAGGAGACAGCTCAGTATTTATTTATTCCTTAACTCTGTAACAGTTTTTTTTTTTTTAAACAAAGTCTTCATTATTGTAGGGTTTTGGTGTCTTAGTAACACAAAAGAGACTACCATGAAGAAAATAAAGCTGTGTATGATACCTGTAAAGGAGGACTTATCCCCTGAGTCATCAATAGAAGCCATGAACCATGAAACATTCACATTAGAGAGGTTTTAATTACTGGTCTCAATTCATTAGCTGCATATATTAACACAAATTTTCCTTCTCAACCACAAAACAAAATAGTGTATGGAAGGAGGACCTGTGTTGGAAAAATATTTTGTATAATTATCATATCTGACAGGTCTTTTGAGACTCTGATGAAAACATGAATTTGAAGTCTCAACTGTTGCGGCAATGTCTTCCTTCAACTCCACAATAAACAAACCAAAAGTAACTATCATAATCACCTCCAGGAGACAGAGGGATAAGAAAAATGTACCATTTTAAAGTTTTTTTCCCACCATGTGCTGGAAATTTGTGTCATGCTGAAAAGTGGTTGACAGCTGCAAATGTCATTTTCATTAGTCAAAGTGGAAGATAAACAAGGAATTCAGTCACCTTTTCCACAAGTGTTATCAGCATCCCTATGACTTATGGGAGCACGTGGAGAATTTGTCATTTGCAAACCTAAACCCAGTGTGCTTTTTACATCCAAATTTTATGCCCTTAGCTTCATTTTAAGCAGATACACATTACTTGTTTCCATTGACTACACTGCATGGTACACACTGAAATGATTTAATATATAGCCAAGTGTTACATAACTGTACCAAAAAGCTCTTAGACAAGAGAAATAATTAGTACTGAAAAAAAATCAGAGTGTGGAAGGGTGAGAGTGAATTGAAAAGTAAAAAAGTACAATTATTGGGACTTTTGTCTAGTTTACATAAAGCAAGACAAATAAAGCTGTCAGAAAGAAAACATGAAAAAAGATGTAAGATTTCCTTTAAAAATACTTTAACTAAAAATAAATAGTACAGCGTTAGAAGAATAATATACTATCTTAATTATATAGTATCCTAGTAATAATAATATAATACCCTAAGTTTGAAATCATAAAAAAATTAGTTATTTGATTTATAGATCAATATCATTTTACTTTTTATTAGTAATATGTTTACCTTTAATTTTATGGTACTTAAAAATTATAAGGAAGTGATAAGAAAAATAAGACACAAAGTGGGAGGGAGCTAAGTTGAAGCAGTTTAGGGGAGCAAGAGGAGATAAATGGATATTATCATATTTCATTGTATACACATTTATAATTCTCAAGGATAAAGAAAAATCAGAAAAACTTAGGAAAGATTGTATTTATATATTAATCCATAAACATAATAGAAGAAGAGGCCATGAATTTGAGAGGTGGTTGGAGGAGCAGAAAACGAAATGATGACATTAAATTTTAGTTAAAAATAAAACTAATTTTAAAAGATTAAACAAAATATCTAATGTCTAAAAATATCCTTAGAAAGCAAATTTTAACTTAAGCATACTTTTAACACATATATACTTCTTTTCCTTTCTTCTGATCCTAGTGAATTAGGTCTCATCAGGAGTGGCTGCATTGTCTCCTTCTGTGGCCTGGTAATGTTGCTTCGCCTCAGGAGGAGGTAATTAAAGAGCAGGCCAATCAGTTCCTGTCAGAGACAGTCCTTGTTCCTATTACAATGGAACCCACTTGGACACTGAACTGCCATGGGCTACATCTGTGCAGGGGTCTTAGGTTATCTCCATGCATAGTCCTTGGTTGGAGTATCAGTGTCAGGAAAGACCCCTGTGCTCAGATTTTTTGGTACTGTTGTTCTCCTTGTGGAGTTCCTGTCCTCTCCAGATCTTACTGTTTCCCACTTCTTTCCAAAGATTCCCTGCCCTCTGCCCAAAAGTTGCCCATAAGTCTCAGCATCTACATTAATAGTCTTCAGGGCAGAGCCTTTCAGAGGTCCTCTGTGTCAGGCTCCTGAGTTGTTCCCTATTTTCTCCTTCTTCTGATGTCCAGCCTCTTTGCCTTTCTGGATAGGAATTGAGCATTTTAGCAAGAGTCCTCCCTCTTGATTAGTTTCTTTAGGTCTACAGATTTTAGTAGGTTTATCCTATATTATATGTCTATATGAGTGAGTATATATCGTGTGCATCTTTCTGCTTCTGGGATAGCTCACTCAAGATGATCTTTTCCAGATCCCACCATTTACCTGCAAATTTCATGATTTCCTTGTTTTTTCTTGCTGAGGAATATTCCATTGTGTAGATGTACCACAATTTTTGTATCCATTCCTCCAATGAGGGGCATCTGGGCTGTTTCCAGCTTCTGGCTATTACAAATAAGGCTGCTACAAACATGGTTGAGCAAATGTCCTTATCGTGTACTTGAGCCTCTTTTGGATATATGCCTAGGAGTGGTATGGCTGGATCTTGAGGAAGCACTATTGCTAGTTGTCTGAGAAAGCACCAGATTGATTTCCAGAGTGGTTGTACAAGTTTATATTCCCACCAGCAGTGGAGGAGGGTTCCCCTTTCTCCAGAACCTCTCCAGCATGTGTTGTCACTTGAGTTTTTCATCTTAGCCATTCTGATGGGTGTAAGGTGAAATCTTAGGGTCATTTTAGGAAGGAAAAGAAGACCTCCCCTATCAGTGGACTTGGGAAAGGGCAGTTATACAGAGGGTGGAGGAAGGGAGGGACTAGGAAGGGAGGAAGGAGGGAACCACAGGGGGATCCAAAGTTAATAAAGTGTAACTAATAAAGAATTAAAAAAATTAATAAAAAATGGTATAAAATTTTCAGCCAAGCTTGGGAAAATTCTTACCATTCATTATTTCACACATCAAATATTTTAACAATGTAACAATTGGAAGCCCATGCTTTATGTCCTGCATGAGGAAAAGTGAAGTTATAAATATTTCCCTGTCTTGGCAAAATGTGTATGTAAATAATAAAACTGATTAACTTGAAAAAAACATATATACTTAAAATAATTGCTTTTATTTCTATGATAATAGAAATTGCATAGCCTAAATTTTTACAATAAGTAAAAGAAATTTAACTCCTATTACTCATTCCATAAGACTTTACAGCTAACAAAACACAAATGTATATAATGACTAACACAATTTTATTAACCTACCCAAATAGAAAGAATAGAGTGTTTAATATTGTTCAGGGTGTTACATAAAATACATTTTATATTTTAGTATGAACAATGTTGTTTTTAAGTATTTAGAATTTGTTATTGGTCTTATATGCAATAATTGTTCTCCGTATAATTGAAAACATATGATTTAATTAAATATAGGACAACCTAGAGTTACTAGAACTGAGTGTCAGTTCTTTCAGTGTTTTTAAAAATTTAATGGTACAGAATTGGCAACTCAGAATATTTAATTGATACCTTTGTTTTGTGAAAATATTCACATTCAAACACAGAATCATAGGTTGGAATACTAAAACATGGTGTTAAAGATAGGGTGTCATAGAAAGAAAAGAAATTTAAATTTAGCCTCCTTGTTTTGGAGGCTAAAGGATTGCATTGGTGAAACCTGTCTTCTTATCTGAGAACAGGATAGTGAGTGCTATTCTCTTTTAATCAATAAGCTAGCTATCAAAAAGAACACCTTTTAAAATTATCAGATTAAGGCATCATAAAATACCAGTTCTGAAAAGATACTAACATTCTGTAGCAACTTGGAGTCTATTAACAGAATACATCGATACAAATGGAGCTAGGTATTAGACAACAGGTACAAATATTTGATTTTCTAGTTTCCAGTGGATCACATTCTTAATAATAGAGGTGGCTCTAAACATCCTCAGATATTTTATAATTTATTTCATCATTAAAAAAACAAAGCTAATACTTGCAGTTAAATATTTTAGAACTAACATATTAAAATAATTGAATGTAATAATATTTATTATCCATTCATCTAAATTAAAAGAAAGGCATTTTTTTTTCAGATGAATTAACTGAAGTCTGAACAGTTAAATGAAATCCCCCAAATTACTTAGCAAAAAGTGATCAAGGTATGAATTGCTTCAAATATTTTATTTAATGGGGTTTCTGCAATTACTAATGCTTTATTGCCCACAAAAATCTAGTATTTTATAAAGTATGGAGGAGAAGGGGTAGAGTCATAGCAAAACAAACACTATAATCTGCAGGAGAGAGGACAAGATAGAAAATTCAAAAAATGAAAAAATTCAACAAAATGTTATTTGAAATGATCAAGAGATATTACTATTTCCTTAAAATAAATTATGATCCTTGAACAAACAAGGGTAAATTGTATACATTCCAAAAGAATATTATACAACATTTCCCCCTATAAGTCCAATAAAAGGCTATTTTCTTTCAATATAATAATAAGTATAAAAGTTATGAAAACAATTAGGAAAGATTTACATGTGCAATATCCAGTTTACGTGCATTTGGTAACTTAGGAGAAAGTATTTGACTATCTATCCTATCTTGACAAGATTAGAGTTCTATACCTAAATTAAGTTTTATACTTATTGGCATTACCTATATGAAAACATTTTCTTAAATTCTAAACAACTTAAGCTTAATTGTGAAACTATAGCTATTTGGTCTTCAACTCCACCAGAGACTTGAGAAGGAGTTAAATTAGTTATTAAAGTTATTAGGAAATGTATGATAGCAGCTTCCAATATTAAAAACCTGTCACAGACAGTTTGCTGCCTGAACAGTCACCCATAATTCTCTATAACATTGGAGCATCATCTTCAGCCTCCTGGCTCAGTATATTTGACAGACATATATGTGAAGTAGGAACTGTTAAGGACTTGCTTACCCTGTCTTGGCAGAGTTCAGCAGTCAGCTTGTCCTTAATTTAAGCTTGCCCATTTTTAGCAGATTTCTCTCTGTCATGAAGCAAGGGTATTTTTACCCCAGTGGTTCATTTGCCACATTTAAAGCCATCTCCAATATGGAGGTTCTTAGATGTTCATCATCTTCTTTGAGGTAGGAGGGGTACTGCCAGGAGATGGCTTGTCTCATTGTCAAAGAATCTTTAAAATAATAAAGACATTTAAAAATGCCTTATTCTGTAGGTCTCTGAAGTTTTTGAAGACTACCTATCTTTATGTAATCGACCTGTCTACAAAATCATATCCATCTGTTAAACCTATGATGTATATTCCTGAGCTAAGTTAGACTAGTGTTTGACATGACTATGAGTTGATTAACTAGCAATTAACTTGCATAACCTAATACCCTAAAGAGTTTTTAATAGCAGTTTAAAAGTATTGGAAGTAACCTTAAATTTGTATCAATATACTAATATTTACAATGTGTTAAAAATAGACTTATTTTGCATAAATATATAAAATCCTTTACCTATGAGTAAAAAATAACCTTATTTGAGAATAACAAATTAAACCTTAAGTTGAGTAGATTCAATAATCTACCTTTTGTCTCATTATTCCTATAAGATATCCCAGTATTCCCCTTTCTTTCTTTTTAACCCCTTTTTATTTATCTAAGAAAGAAAGATAGAGAAAAGAAAAAGGAAAAGAGAGAAATCCCTGAGTTTAACCTTGTTTTCTCTCTGCATAAGATCATTAATAATTTGTAACCATCTCCAAATGACAATAAACATTCATAGCCCCAGAAAACAACCAAAAACCTACCCAACCTCCTTAAAGAAAATTGGATGTCATTCTCATGGATTTCTTCTAGCTAACATTTTGGACATGTGGAAATCCTGTTAGGGGGCCCAAAGGAATTTGGAAAAATTTGTTAATTAAGCAAGCATTAACATTTGTGGACCAGTCTTTGAATGTTGATAAGTTTCAGGCTTAACAGAAGTCCTGTTTGGAACAGTCTAAAATACTGGACCAACTGAGATTAGTAGCTTTCTTCAAAGTTATCTTGGGAGCAGGCTTTGATGAGAAACAGCAACTGAAGCAGCTGAGGCAGGAACAAGCAAAATGCTGGAATATACAAGATGCTAGAACAGATGTCAATGTCTCAGCATGCTGGAAGGATAAATTCTGTCAGGTTTGATCCAGCATCTCTGGTGTTCAGTCCTTTTGTTTTACAAACATACAACTTCTCACAAGCATTTTATAGTTTTAAAACTGTAAATGTATGAGATGTGCAGGATGAAATTAAACTGTAAGCCATTTTTTTCTCTGCCAATTAAAAGAATGGGAAAATAAATTTTGAGGATACTATGGCCAAGGATTTATTAGCCATATATTGTAGGAGTTCTGGCTAGAGACATTTTTTATGTCTCAGTCAGTTTCAGAGTTGTTCTCATGTAAAGGGATCAGCAATACAAGTTACCATTATTATTGAACATATAATTATTATCCTGTTGAAACCAAAACAGGGTTGTATAGATCAAAATATTTTTGGGGGGCTCTTGGGCACCTGTTGTATTAGGCCAAGCTGCTACCTATCTCCCAAAAGAAGGCCTCCCATTAGTGAGACAAGCTGGTTGCCTTGAACAATAGAAAAGGCGTGTTTTAAGTAAACTTTATATAAACTCCTTTTTAATTTAGAATTTAAGCATATCCTAAGCATCTTGTACCTGTTTAGAGGTTTAGTCTTAGGTTTTTTTTGTTTGTTTGTTTGTTTTTTTAATTTTTTATTAATTACACTTTATTCATTTTGTATCCCCCCATAAGCCCCTCCCTCCTCCCCTCCTGATCCCACCCTTTCTCCTCTTTCTGCATGCATGCCACTCCCCAAGTCCACTGATAGGGGAGGTTCTCCTCTCCTTTCTGATCTTAGTCTATCAGTTCTCATCAAAAGTGGCTGCATTGTCCTCTACTGTGGCATGATAAGGCTGCTCCCCCCTCAGGGGGAGGTGATCAAAGAGCAGGCCAATCAGATTATGTCAGAGGCAGTCCCTCTTCCCATTACTATGTAACCCACTTGGACACTGACCTGCCATGGGCTACACCTGTGCAGGGGTTCCAGGTCATCTCCACGAATAGTCCTTGGTTGGAGTATGAGTCTCTGGGAAGTTCCCTGTGTTCAAATTATCTTGTTCTGTTGCTCTCCTTGTGGAGTTCCCATCCCCTCCAGCTCTTACTATTTCCCACTTACATAAAATTCCATTTACTCTGCCCATCAGTTGTCCATCAGGCTCAGCATCTGCTTTGACAGTCTATACTGCAGAAGCTTTCAGAGGCCCTCTGTGGCAGGTTTCAAGGTTGTTTCCTGTTTTCTTCTGGCTTTCAGAGGCCCTCTGTAGCAGGTTCCGAGGTTGTCTCCTATTTTCTTTTTCTTCTGATGTCCATCCTCTTTGCCTTTCAGGATGGGATTGAACATTTTAGTTAGGGTCCTGTCTTTTGCTTAGTTTGTTTAGATATACAGATTTTAGTGGGTTTATTCTATATTGTATGTTTATATGAGTGAGTATATACCACGCGTGTCTTTTTGCTTCTGGGACAACTCACTCAGGATGATCCTTTCCATGTCCCACCATTTACCTGCAAA
This sequence comes from Psammomys obesus, assembly GCF_907164565.1. Classification (NCBI taxonomy): domain Eukaryota; kingdom Metazoa; phylum Chordata; class Mammalia; order Rodentia; family Muridae; genus Psammomys; species Psammomys obesus. The sequence continues at coordinate 1,339,512 of NW_026596244.1, read as the reverse complement.
TTTCATGATTTCCTTATTTTTCATTGCTGAGTAATACTCCATTGTATAGATGTACCACAGTTTCTGTATCCATTCTTCAGTTGAGGGGCATCTGGGTTGTTTCCAGCTTCTGGCTATTACAAATAAAGCTGCTACAAACATGTTTGAGCACATGTCCTTTTTGTGTACTTGCGCCTCTTTTGGGTATATGCCTAGGAGTGGTATGGCTGGATCTTGAGGAAGCGCTATTCCTAGTTGTCTGAGAAAGCACCAGATTGATTTCCAGAGTGGTTGTACAAGTTTACATTCCCACCAGCAGTGGAGAAGGGTTCCCCTTTCTCCACAACCTCTCCAGCATGTGTTGTCCCTTGAGTTTTTCATCTTGGCCATTCTGATGGGTGTAAGGTGAAATCTCAGGGTTGTTTTGATTTGCATTTCCGTAATGGCTAATGAGGTTGAGCATTTCTTTAAGTGCTTCTCTGCCATTCGATATTCCTCTACAGAGAATTCTCTCTTTAGCTCTGTTCCCCATTTTTTAAGTGGATTACTTGGTTTGCTGGTTTTCAGCTTCTTTAGTTCTTTATATATACTGGATATGAGTCCTCTGTCAGATAAAGGGTTGGTGATGATTCTTTCCCAATCTGTAGGCAGTCGCTTTGTTTTGATGACGGTGTCCTTTGCTTTAAAGAAGCTTTTCAGTTTCATGAGGTCCCATTTATTGATTGTTGATCTTAGAGCCTGTGCTGTTGGTATTCTGTTCAGGAAGTTGTCTCCTGTGCCAATGAGTTCTAGGGTATTCCCCACTTTTTTTTCTAGCCGATTTAATGTGTCTGGTTTTATGTTGAGGTCTTTGATCCACTTGGACTTCAGTTTTGTGCAGGGTGATAAGTATGGATCTATTTTCATTTTTCTACATGTAGACATCCAGTTGGACCAGCACCATTTGTTGAAGATGCTATCTTTTTTTCATTGTATGGTTTTGGCATCTTTGTAAAAAATCAGGTGTCCGTAAGTGTGTGGTTTTATTTCTGGGTCTTCTGTTCAGTTCCATTGATCCACCATTCTGTTTCTATGTCAGTACCATGCAGTTTTTATAACTGTTGCTCTATAGTACAGCTTGAGATCAGGGATGGAGATACCTCCAGAAGATCTTTTATTGTAGGTATTTTTGTCCTATCCCCTTTTTTACATAGAATGGGCAGTATGTCTTTACAGCCAAACTTTATATAAATTCTCTTTTACCTTTAGAATTTAAGCATATCCTAGGCATCTTGTACCTGTGTTTTTATATTTGTTTTGGCTATCTTTGGCTTGCCCCCTTTTTGACATGGGATGGACAGTTCTGTCTTTTAAACATATGAATTATAATTTTGAATTTTTAGGACTTAACTAGGCTTGCATGTACTTTGCCACCTGTAAGCTTCTTTTGTCTTTTTTTATGTATATTCTTTTTTTAAGATTTATTTATTGTTTATACAGTGTTCTGTCATACACACCAGAAGAGGACACCAGATCTCACTATAGATGGTTGTGAGCCACCATGTGGTTGCTGGGAATTGAACTGAGGACCTTTGGAAGAACAAGCAGTGTTCTTAACCTCTGAGCCATGTCTCCAGCCTTTCCTTTGTCTTTTTTTTTTTTTTTTTTTTTTTTTTTTGCATCAGGAAGGACCAACATTTGTCACTCATGAAAATGTCTCACTTTCAAAAGCATAAGCCAGATTCCAGAGCAGTGTGACACCTTAATTTGGTCAGCATTTAAAAGTTTTTTTGTTTTTTGTTTTTTTTTTTTTGTTTTTGACATGGGAGACATGCATTTTACTTGGTCATCTATCAGCTTAATTTTGAGTCCTTACATTGACCAACAGAACATATTTCTTAAGCCAAAATATCCTTTTGAAATAGTTTTGTGGAAGTACCAGTTTTTGGAATTGGCTGGCCTTTTTAGAGTACTGTGAGATCATTTCTCTTTACTTAAACCTAATATTGATGTGAATCCAGTCTTTAGATCAGTAAGGACATGCCATCTTTTATTAAGAAAAAACTTACATTGTAACCTTAAGGAAAATTTTGTCATTTTGAGTCTTAGATTATCTCTTCAAGTGGCTAAACAGCAGATGTTGCCATCCTGGCTTTTATTATGTTAATTAGGCTGATCTGGAACTCAGAGATTGGTTTGTTTCTTTTTATTTTGTGTTGGGATTAAATGCATGTCCCTTCATCAACTTGTTCAAATATTTTTTCTCAAACCTATATCATTGTAACTCAAAACCTTTAAATAAAAATCAAGAAAAGAGACAAAATTTTAAGTTTTGGGTCAGTTGTGCCAATTTACGTTGTAACAAGCAAAACCCAGTTGGTTATATTTGGGAATTAATTGAGTTGTTACAATGAATTGGTGGACCCTTACCAGAAAGAGCTGACAAGTATCTTGTAGTCAGAGAGCTTTGAATTTTAGCTGCTATTAATCTAATTTTTGTTAGGAAGTGTGCCTTTTCTATTGTCTGTGACTTAGTATTCCATTCCTTGGCTTTCCCCCCATTTTCTCCTTGAACTTTCTTTGAAAAGGCATAGAGAAGAACCATCACCATTAAACATCTTGCAACCAGATCCATGAGTATGACAACCAAAACAAAGCCAAAAGGGATTAAAAAACCTTCTGCCATGGCATGTTTTATTTTAGATGCAGTTTTAGGCCAAGCTCTGTCTAGAGGTCTGTCTGCCTCCAGTTCCTTTCTTTCCAGCCATGGCTGCTGTTGTTCTCTGAGCTGAGCCAGCCAAGGTATAGGGAAGCCATGCTTGTGTCCACCTACTCTTAGACTGTAGTGGCAGCCAGTATTGTTATGTTGAATCTCAGGTTTGCCCATAGTAGGCTGTCCTTTGCTCCTGGACCTGTTAAAGAGTCTCTCTTAAAGAGACAGTAATGGACCTGGGAGTTTTTAAGTTTTAAGTTTGGGTTGTATTGCAGGGAGCTTATTCCTCCAAACAAATTATGTTAAAGTATGATTTAAAGGGTGTGAATACTTAGATTAGTTGGGCGCCATTTGTTGTGGGTATTAATATTTATTATTGATTTATCTTTTAGTTAAACAGTGGTTATTCTGGACAACAAAGCAAGTAGAAGAGGAGGAGAGGTCTTGGAACTGCCTGGGGAGATGCACCGGACCTAAGATATGACTAAAAGCAAGTATAATGGGTGAAATCTGAATGGTAAGAAACTAGGTGGGGTTGAAGGTTTAGGATAAAATAACTATTGCCCACCATTGTGTTCTAGGTTAATTAAATAAATCCCAGTCTCTGTATGTTGATTTGGGTATACAGCTGGTTTAGGACTAATTGCTGCTTAACTCCAGATAAATCTATAATAAAAATTAACATACCACAACACATCGTAATGCAGTAAGACTGTCCTTAGACAGCAGAATTTAGTTTTTCTTTTAATTGGAATAGACATTGATAATTTTAGAGAAAGAGAATAGCTATTTTATTCTCAAAAGTGACTAAATAAATGGACTGCTTTGTTACTGCTATTAGCTTTTGAGCAGCTTCATGATAAAAGCTACTAATTTGGAAGAAATAAGACTGTACTTATTAGAAAATACTCTATTTTATTATTGACAAAAACAATCATTTTATTGTTAAAATTGTTAACTAAATTAATTTTTTAAATAATATATTTTGAAACCTAATTGATTTATATTCAATGAAACAACCTACCCTTTAAGATTTAACTATATCTTAACATGATTTTTCAAAATGTTATTCCAAGGAAGAAATATAATGTTAATTATATTTAGGATCATTTTCTTACCCTTAATTATTCTAAAATAACTTTGATTTAATGGTTTGTGAAAAGCCTATCATTAATAATCAAAGGAAAAGAGGGTTTCAACTTCAGAGAGTGAGGGAGGGCATAGGGAGGCTTGGAAGTCAGGAAAGGGGAGAAGTAAACTAATTATATTGTAATTGAAATGTATTTTTAAAGAGAAGTATCAAAAGCAGCAGTTAAGAGCACTGGATGCTTTTCCAGGAACCCTGAGTTCCATTACCAGAGCTATATGGCATCTCAAACCATCTATTGTAGGATTTCATGCCCTCTTCTGGAGTTTAGACAGAACACTCATATACATAAAATAAATGAATAAATAAATATTTTGAAAAATGTATTTACTAATACTTCATGCAACATCTTAGTCATGACCATGAAGTTTTGCTATGCATTGGACATGAATTACTCTCACCAAAGTTTATGTGTAAAAGACTCTCCTCATCCTTGGTGCAGTCAGTGTTAAATGATTGATCTTCAGAGTTTTTGCTTAAACATTGATGGGTTAATAATTTGTTGGTAATATTGTAAGAGCATAAAAAGTGTTGGAAGTCAGGCCTAATCAGAGAAGGAGAGCAATTTTGGGGAGTTCTGTCTCCTACTATGTCCCTTCTGACGTTCTCTGCTTCCTGGCCAACAAAAGGAAGCTCTTATGCTTTGCCACATCATTCTGCCTTGACATTCTGACTCATCATACCCAGAAGCAATGGATCTGGTTGATCATGCACTGCAACCATGAGCCAAAATGATTTTTTCTTCCCTTTAACTTCAGCCTCACAAGTATTTGTCACACAATGAAAAACCTGACTCATACAAGATTTAAATTGCTTTAAGAAATGATATGCTATTTTAAGAAATTATGTAATTTTATTCTAGTGGAAATTTATGAACATATGATGTATTAATATTTAAAAATAAGCTACAAATAGCCTTATGTTGTTACTACTCAAAAAAAATCAAAAGTCAAATATAAATTCTATCCTTAGAAAAATATAGACTATGTGTATAGAGTCCCCAAACCTCAAAGATAGGGAGATGCTTTCTGGTTAAGGAGTTTAAATAACTTATTCAGACACTTGAAGGAAAATTTATTACAAATTATTGATACTTCTTTAGAAAAGATAGTTGACAGAGAGAGAAATGAAGGGATTGATTCATTATTTCCTACTGAGCTCTGTCACTTTGCAGGTGGTAGATAACTAAAATATTTCCAGTTGTGTCATAGGAAGTCACAGTTGCTTTGAGAAAAGGTCATAATTGAAGATCAATTTTTAATTACTTCCCCAGATCCCTAGGAAGCTGACCATTCTCAGATGTATGCACTGAATTAAGAACTGCATTAACTTCAACATATTTTTAATCAAAGTTTGTTTTTAATAGCAAACATATTAATACATTTAAGTATGTAAATACTTTCCCATTCATACTTCTCTCTGAGAGAATTTAGGAATGTACTGCTAGATAGTCAGGTTTTTTAAATTTGTTTTTTGCTTGGTTTTGGAAAAACAAACAAACAAACAAACAAACAAACAAACAAAACAATCCTTGATCTCATCCCAAGGTTGGACCAGATTAGTCATTTAAATTTCTAAAGTTAAGTAACCAAGTTTTGAAACAGATATAAGAAAAAAACCTATGTGAAGTATAATTCCCAGGATGTAAAGTAGAGAAAGTCATCCATACTTCACTAAAAACCTGAACTGTCCTTAAACTTGTCCTTAAACGATGAGCTCTAATCAGACACACGTGCATGCACATGTATGTCACATCCCTGTTTCTTCTTTCACTCCACCTTTCCCTCTCACTCACTTTTCATATTTCTTCAATATCGAATATATTCTTCCTATTGTAAATGATAAGCTGACACAAATCTATACATATTAAACTTAGTCCTCTGTTTGACTTATGAATGCTTTGCATGATATTTGAATACATTTTATTCAAAATTACATTTCAATAAGGTGAAAACATTAATAATCCTTATGTTTAGGTTTTTCAATGCTAATAATTCATGGCTACCCATACTCAGAATAGTGGGCAATATTATGTTGTTCTCTCAAGGAAGAAAATAGGGGAAAAAGTTCACATTTAATTTAGATCAAAGAAGCTCTGCTACCCATTTTAGAAAACGCATTAGGGTTAATCTTGATATCAACTTGATTGTCCCTAAAATCAAGTAAGATATATGCCACAGGCATTTCCAGAGAGAAGTGACTGGAGAAGACCCTCTGTCTGAGTGGCAGGGTCAAAATAAAAGGGCCAAAAAGAATTGTGCTCCCTGTGTCCTCTCCTCTTGCTCACCAGTGTGTCTGCCTTGGCACTGCAGCTCTTGACACCTCCACACTTAGCAGACATCACAGCCCAGGTTCTTCCAGCTGCTGATATAAACTGAAGACTAAAGGCTTTCCAGGAGTCCTGAAGATCTTTAGCACCAGATTCAGCTTGTTGACACACCAGTCTATGCAGACTAAAGAGTTACTGTGTTCTCAGTCTCCCCATTGTGCAAAATCCAGCCTGAAGAGTGTGAGCTATGTGATAAATTTCCTTTCTTAGTGTTTTCACTCTATCCTTTCTGCCTTCTGAAGAACCGTGAGTCATACAAAGTGTTGTCTATCAGCCTGTCAGCCAGAGTTCACAGGCTCTTCTTAGAGTTCACAAATGGCCTCCCCTGGATTCTAGCCAGGAAGAGTATATCAAGTCTTTCTCACACTTGGCATATCTCCTGCTTCTATTTCTATCTAGAGGAGAAAGTGGTCTGCTTTTAAAATGATCCATGTGATTAAGTTCAATGCATCAAGGATCTTCCTAGTTTAAAGTGAATTTGCTATATAAATTAAAACAATACACTTTAACTCACAGTTCTGAAGATTAGAACATTCAATATTTGAAGTGTCACTTCAAAATTAGATGCACTACAATTTAAAAAAAAAAAAAATAAAAAAACCACATTCACTATTTAACCCGAGATTCTCAACAGAAAATTGAACTAGATCTGAAAGCACATGGTATAGATTTTATCCTTTAGAAAGATTAAAAACCAAGGACGATTAAGTGATGACATGATATTAAAATCAGGTAATACTCATGATAATCAACATATGCAGTAATTGTTCTGCTTTATTTAAAGTTTAAAGTGCAACAGCATAGAAGAACATGAATGTGTTATATTGTGATCAAACTCAGTGAAACAGAATTCTATTTATGTATTTATTGAATCTTTTATAATTTCATATAAATACAAGAACACTATGATTGAACTATATATAGTTTTTATATTTACATATATACATATAAGTATGTATATATATATTTATTTATAGTGTTCTAGTTCAACCTTGGAATCTCATCTTGCATCTCCTATTTTGAAAAGATCAAGTGAGTATGAAATATCTGATACTCAGTATCTTCGTATTGAACATATTTTTACAGTAAAAATGTAGTGACAATCTTATATTGGAGAATTCAAATGGTAAATTGTACTATCACAAAAGTATTTCATTATATGAACTAACTATCCTGAAAATATATTACATTGAAAATGTAAGATGAACATAGAATTCATATGTAAAGTTATAACTTTATAAAACATTTTAATGCAATTGGCTCAAGTGTAAAGCAGTAACTGTTGAGTAGCATTTGTTTTCAAAGACTCACTTTATATCTTTATGAAATTACAACATTAGTGTTCTTAGACTATATAGCAAAATCCTTTTAAATATTATGATCTTGATTATCATAAATTAACATAATGTTATTAATAGAGATTTCAGGTTTCTATTCCAAAAGAATTTCCAAAATCATAATTTATTAAAAATTTTCAATTTTAAGATATAGAAAATCACCAAGATTTTCTCATAAAAAGGTAATAAATACTTCTTCCTCAGTTAAGTACAGATGTGTTGTCAAGAATCACACAGTATGCTGTATCCAGTTATAAACTCTTGAAGTGTAGATTAAGATTTTGATGCCCATTGCAGCCAGGTGGAATGGCACACGCCTTTTATCCCAGCACTCAGGGAGACAAAGGCAGGCAGATCTCTATGAGTTCGAGGTCAGCCTGGTTTACAAAGAGAATCCAAGACAGCCAAGGCTACTCAGAGAAACCCTGTCTCCAAAAAATAAATAAAAATAAAAATAAAGAAAAAATATTCTGAAGCCCATTGTTGCATGAAGAATGAGACAATTCAAGAAACTTGTACTTAAAACTATTTTCTCATTGCCACTTGATAGCAACGCTTACGTAAAAGCTTCTAGAAGATTCCTACCAACATAACTTTTCACTTTTCTTTTTTAATAATAACTTTTCTCATTATTCTCTCACCTTTTATTTTCCAACTTCAGTTTCCCCTCCATCTGCCTTCCCCGAGTCTCCCCAACTTCCCCTCCCCTCATTTGCATCAGTACACCGGTAAACACCCTCCAGGGATGAGCAAGCCTTCAGGAACACCAATCAAACGTGACATTAAAAGCTACAGTTGTACCAGACGCACACCATCACATCAAGGATGGACAAGGCAACCAGTAGGAGGAAAAGGGTCCCACAGTAGGAAATAGAGTCAGGGAGAGTCCCTTCTCCCACTGTTAGGATTTCTACAAAAACTATGTCAGACTCCCAGAGCCTCTGTGATTTCTTCAAGTTCCCATGCGTCCTAGTCAGCTGATTCTGTGGACTACGCTCTCCTGGCGTGTCCCTGACCACTCTGGTTCCTCCAATTTTTACTTCTCATCCTCCACAGGACTCCCTGAGCTCGACCCGATGTTTGGATGTGGGACTCTGCATCTGCTCCTGTCACTTGCTGGAAGAAGTCTCTCCGGTGTCTTTGATAATGATTCTGTCGGGCCCCAGTTCCAGCCCACTTCACAGGTAGGACAATCTGTAGGTCAATGGTTTTGTGGCTAGGTTGGTGTTCTCAAACCTTCCACTTGAGGCCTTGCCTGGTTGAAGAAAGTGGCCAGTTCAGTTCCTCCATTATGCGGACTCTTTGCTAAGATTATCCACATAGATTCAATGGGGTTTCCACCGCATTTGATTTCCAGATTGCCCCTGAAACGCTCCCACCCAATCCCAGTTATTTTTCCCAGTACTTTCGTGCTCACTTCCCTCCCAATCTGATCCTTCCTGATCCCTACCCCAGTCCACCTGCGAAATACATTCCGTTTCTTCTTCCCCAGGAGATCCTTGAATCCCCTGTAATTCCTTGTTTAAGGAAAGACTTTCTGGAGATTTATTTCTGTTGTCTTTAATTATATATGAACGTGAGCTGCCTTTACAGGCAAGTGGGTATCCTTGGAATGAGCACTGGTAACCAAATCCAGGTTCTCTTACAAAACTAGTACGTACTTAACCACATTACTTTCCTTTTGGCCTTAGTTTTCAACTCTAGCTTGTTTTCTTTCTCCCTGTTCTACCCAAGTCCCTTCTAACACCTCAATACTGGGTAGGGCAGAAAGGAGGTTAGTGAGAAGAGGAGGTGGAGTTCTCTTTGGCTACTTCCTTGGGCAAAGTCCAAACTTACTTTCAGGATATCTCTAACTTCTCAACAGCAACTAGGAGCAGGAGGGGAAAAGCACCAGCAAATTCCTTTTAGCCCCCTCAACACTCTCTAGACTCTGGCCTTTATTCCCCCTCAGTGTCCTCAGATTTAAACACTCTGCAGCTGACAAAGAGCACCAATCCGAGCCCATAGGAGGCAAATAGTTTGCTCCTGTGAACATTCTGAGTCAGTCCCACATCCTACACCTGCCTGGAATCAAAACAAAAACATGTTCACATCCACAATACTTTTCCTTTCACTGTCTGTGCCCAGCCTCCATGCTATCCAAAGAATACTTCCCTAGACTTACCTCAGATTTGAAAATATTTTATGCTGTGCAATGCAATGTTTTTATTTTCAACACAAAGATTTCTGTTCTTACAAAAATGTAGTTACCTGAAGAGAAATAATCATTTAAATATTTTTTCTGTTTTCATTCTACAGAATGTAAGTTCCATATATATACAATAGGAATTGCACTATATTTTATTAGTTTTTATTTAAAAATGTCATTTGAGTTGCTAATGAATTTTCATAAAAATGGATTCAAATCAGTTTTGACTTCTGCCTAGGAATTTTCAACAATTCTGATGTGGTCCTGGTATTTCTGATACTCTGAACTACTTTTTATATAAAGAAATTTTTATCATTGAAAATTGCAAAAATAAAATATGGATCAACTCTAAAATCCCCAGAACCTTAATATTTTTGTCACTGGCGAATACTTAGCCAATATTGAATTATTATGTTAAAAAAACAAGCATACCCACTTCAGTAATGTTGGAATTTGCTTTTATCTTTAACTAATGAAAATTTATATGTAGAATAACTGCTTCAATATAATTATTTTATAATTTTTGTCAGAAAATGTTTGGTTTATTTATATGCATATACTATAGTATATTTATATTATCTGAAATTATGTACATACATAGTTTATATATTTGTTTATATTATATACAATACATTTATGTACCCAGGGTATCAAATATTTTATTGAGAAAATTGGTTTGAGTATGAAAATATTTAAAAAGTTCTGTCTTAAAATACTAATTATAAATATTACTAAAATACATTTTTTCCTTCTTTCCTTTTCATCTTTGTGAATATGTTGTAAATTATTTCATTTTTATGGATTTGGCAAATCATTTTTTGTATACACTGTAACTCGTTCAATGTGTCCATTGATGAGTGTCTGACTATACACATTTTTCTAAGATAATATTATGTTTTTAACAACTTCCAACTATGTTTACTCTTCTTTTATATTAATATAAATTGTTATTGAAATTACAATCTGCATCCCTGACATATTTGTCATGCATAGCATTTTGTTGTAAAATCGATCAGGAGAGGATGGACGGTGCCACACACAATTATGCTGGCGTTGATAGAGTAAAGGCTGTAGAGATGTTTAAAATTCTGCATGTGTTTGACATTCTTCAAAATAAATTGAGGAAGAATTTAATTATAAATCCTTTAGCTAGAAAACTTTTATTTAGAAAGACTTCTGACATTCTTCTAAATTGATTATTTCTGTATTTACTATGTTTCTTTGGAAGGAAATAAAAAAAAAAAACATAAGCTCTGAAAAAATGCTAAACATCACTTTTGGCTTCCTGGAGTAGTAATTATATTTTAATGCATATTGATTACATCAACGTTCTTTTTAATATCTAAATTTTCCTAAATCTATCAACAAAAGGTAAAAATATAGAAAGATGTTAAATTGGTTATTCAGAGAATAACATACACGTGCGTGTACGCACATATATATAAAGATGACTGTGAACTTCAGAAAACATTAGATTGAAAAATATGCAAACATTTATACAGTAGAGACAGAAGAAGTCGAGGTCGTAGAAGTTGAAAATAAAACACACATAAGCATTTGTCATAACTTTACTTTTAGATGTTCTTATTTTTTTCCACCACATTTAGTGTTTGCAGTATGCTTGTATAAGAGACATAAACTTTTGTATTCTTTCCTGTAATGTATCTAGTTGGATCTGAAATTCTGATGATATAAAATAGGTTATCTGTAGAAAAGTACATGGATTGATGTAATTTTTTATGCAATAAGAAAGACTAGGTAATGAAACAGAAGTGAAAAGTAGCAGGGAGTCCTTTATCTGTATACTGGATTAAATAACACAGAACAGTGAGAAAAACAACTAAAAGGTACAAAGAAGGTAGAGGAAGGTAAGAATTATTTTAGTAAGTTCCGTTTGCAGATTTTTCTCAGTCTCTGTCTTCTTTTCTTGATAGAACATTGTCATTCTTGCACTATATGGACAGTGGTCCTCACATGGGTTTTCAGTTCTTACTTTTTCAGAGAATGACCAGAGTTTTCTTTTCAGATTTGATGCTTTTCTCTCCAGCTAGTCAGTACCATAGAGTCACAGCTGATGGAGTGATATAATTTCAATTTGTGTCTTGCAAGGATTTTGAAAGTGCCACACATGGATAATTCCTCCTTTTGACTGAATATTTAATAAAATATGATTAATTTATGGTTATCTAACCCTCAATAATCTTGGCAGAATATTCCCTGTCTTATTAAGTGTGGTTCTTAGGAGCCTTTAAATACTTTCTGAGTGTTTTTATGAACTATAGGATGACTCATTGAGCTAGTACACATAAAATTACTAAATATAGACTTGAATTTGTTTTAATTATAAGGATTTAGAAATAAATTAGATGTCTAACTTAATTATTTTTCTTTTTACAAAATAAATTTAACTTCCATTTGACCTTCATGACTCAAATGCCTGTTTTACAGTAATTTAGAAGCAGCCTAACCAGGCCACAGAGGACAGCATTGCAGCCAGTCCTGATAAGACCTGATAGGCTAGGGTCAGATGGAAGAGGAGAAGGACCTCCCCTCTCAGTGGACTTGGAAAGGGGCATGGGAAGAGAAGAGGGAAGGAGGGTGGGATTGGGAGAGGATGAGGGAGGGGCCTGTAGCTCAGACACAATGTGAATAAATTGTAATAAACAAAAATAAATAAATAAACAAACTAAACAAACACTTAGAACTGCATATGACCTTTCTAAACTTCCTAACTGCAGAGAAAAATCTAAGAATAAACTTTTTTCCATGTTTTTTAGTTATTTACTTTACATCCCAATCACAGCTTCCTCTTACTGTCCTCCCAGTTCTGTCTTCTCACCTCCCATCTACCCCATCCACCTCCCTTCCCCTTCTTCTCAGAAAAGGGGAGACCTCCCACGGATATTAAAGAGCCTTGGCACATCAAGCTGCAGTAAGACTAGGCTCATCATCTTCTGAGGCTAGATAAGGCAGCCCAATAAGGAAAAATTGGTCCAAAGGCAGGCAACAGAGTCAGAGATGGCCCCTGCTTCTGGCTGAGGAGTCCCTCATGAAGATCCAACTGCACAACTTAGCCCATCCCAAAAATGCTCTCCGGTTTTCAGTTCACTCTCTATGAGCCCATATGGGCCCAGACTAGTTGATTCTGTAGGTTTTCTTGTGGTGTCCTTGACCCCTCTGGCTCCTTCAGTTCTTCCTCCATTCTTCCACAGGATTCCCAAGCTCCACTTCATGTTTGGCTGTCAGTCTCTGCAGCAATGCATGACTTGCTGAGCGAAGCCTCTCTGACTACAGTTATGCTAGGCTCCCGTCTGCAAGTATAACAGAGTATCACCGATAGTGTCGAGGTGGGCTCCCTCTCGTGCCATGGGTCTCAAGCTGTGCTATTCATTAGTTTGCTCTTTCCTCAAATTCGGCTCCATCTTCTACCCCTACACATCTTGTATGCAGGACAAATTGTGGGTGTAAGGTTTTGTGGCTGGGTTAGTTTCCCAACCCTGCCATTGGAAGTCTTAACGTGGTTATAGGGGATTGCTCGTTGAGGTTCCATACCCTTCATTGCTAGGATTCTTAGCTAGGGTCACCCTTACAGATTCCTGGGAATTTCCATTGTCCTAGGTTTCTAGTTGATCTCAGAGATGCCCTCCACTATCCAGTTATCTCTCCCAGAACTCTTACCCTCTGTCTTATCCCCACCTTATCCCTCCTGTTCTCATCCCAACCCTCCCCCACCTGGCTCCCTCTTTCCCTCTACCCCATATCTAATCTTTTTTACCTGAGTGATACTCAAGTGTCCCCGACTTGGGTCCTCCTTGTTAGATTCTTTCTGGTTTGTAGCCTGGTTATCCTGTACTTTATGACTAATATCCACTTAAAAGTTTGTTTTTCTGGGTCTAGGTTACCGCACTCAGGATGATAAAATGTGGCACATTTCCACATTGGAGTATTACTCAGCCTTTAAAAACAATGGCATTATGAAATCTGCAATCAAATGGATGAACTAAATAATAATAATAATAATAATAATAATAATAATAATAATAATGCTGAGTGAGGTAAGCAAAAATAAACTTTTTAAAAGAGAAAACAACAAAGAAATAATTTGAATAAATGACAATTCTCTTTGCTTTAGGAAACAAACAAACAAAAAAGAAAATAAAGAAACCATTAGCATATATTCATTTTTTATTTTGTCTTTATATATATATTTTATTATCATTTATTACAGTTTATTTAATTTTTATCCCAGCCGTGGTCCCCTCCCTCCTCTCTTTCCAATCCCACCCTCCCTTCCTTTTTTCCCTCTGTGCCCCTCCTCTAGTCCACTGTTAGGGGAGGTCCTCCTCCCCTTCTGTTTGACCCTAGCCTATCATGTCTCATTAAGATTGGTTGCATTGTCTTCCTCTGTGGCCTGGCAAGGCTTTATCCCCCAGGGGGAGGTGATCAGAGAACCTGACACTGAGTTCATGTCAGAGACAGCCCCTGCTCCCCTTACTAAAGACTCATAACCAAACTTTTGGCAGAGGACATGAATTGTATGAAAGAAAGGGGAGATAGAATGACTTGGAGGGGATAGGAACTCCAAAAGGAGATCAACAGAGCCAAAAATCCTAAGCCCTAGGAGCCCTGCATAGACTGACACCCCATCCAAGAACAATGCATGGAGAGGGCCTAAAACCCCAGCTGAGATGTAGCCCATCTTCATTTTTACTGTTTGAAAAATGAGTATGCAAAAAATATGTTTTGATCCAATGTACTACCGTCATTCTTTCCCCTTTCATGTTCTCCTGTCTCTTCTCTACCAATTTCCATCTCAATTTCATGTTCTCTAGAAGTCATGTTTATTTTGGTGCTTTTATAGAGAAATAGAGAGAAAACATAAAATTGGGTGTGTAACAAGTTTTGATAATGCTCTGGTAAGAGTTAGGAAAGAAGAATAAATTGGTGAAGTATATTGTATGGGATTCACAATAAATGAAAACATAGTAAGAGATTAAAAATTAAACTTTACTGAATCTATTTAGAGCTAGCTTCCTGTATCTTCATGGGTATAGAAGCATGGGTCACATTTTAGGGACTGTATCCTTTAGTATAACTCCCTTCTCCACTAGCCAACAACTGCCAAGAGTTTCTTCTTTCTTTCTTTCTTTCTTTCTTTCTTTCTTTCTTTCTTTCTTTCTTTCTTTCTTTCTCTTTCTTTTTTATTTTTATTTACTGGCATCAGATATAATTTTTAATTAATTAATTTATTTGCTTTACATCCCAATCACAGCCCATTCCCTTCTCTCCTTCCTGTACTTCCCTTCCATCTTCCTTCCCCATCCCCCCTACCATTCCCCTCAGAAAATGGGGCCTCCCCACATACCAACCCGCTGCAGTACAGCAAGTCACATTAGGACTGAGAGTGTCCTCTTGCACTGAGGCCAGACAAGGCAGCCAACCTAAGAGAAAGCGATTCACACATGGAAGACATTTGGGTGCTGTGAAACCTGAGAGAAATGTTTGCACAGCTCTCAGAAAATATTGAAGAAACACATGAAAAGGTTAGAACTATTTAGATTAGATATTCAGCAGTATATGGAAGCTAACCTAAAGTTGTGATTCTATTTATGTGTCACATCTGGATAAAGAAATTTTAATTTGTTTTAATAGTATTACATTGTGGAAATTTACAACATTTTCTTTATCTATTCTTCAGTTGAGCGACATCTATGTTGTTTCCAGTTACAAATACAAATAAAGCTGTTATGAACATAGTTGAGCAAGTGTTCTTGTGGCATGGTAGAGCATCTTTTGGGTATATGCCAAGAAGTGGTAAAGCTGGGTCTTGGGTTAATGATACTCTTCTATGCTTGCAGACAGAAGCTTAGTATAACTGTCTTCTGAATAGCTTCATCCAGTAGCTGTGGAAACAGATGCTGATATCTCCAGCCAAAGAATATGCCAAGCTCAGGGATTTCTGTAGAAGAGTGAGAGGAAGGATAGAGGAAGCCAAAGGGCTCAAAGTTACCACAAGAAGACCTACAGAGTAAACTAACCTAGGACCATGGCAGCTCATAGAGACTGAACCACCAACCATGCATTGCTTGGGCCTAGAACCCCTATACATACGTATCACATGTGCAGAGTGGTCAACATGAGGGTCCCCTAAATAAGAGAGTAGAGGCTGACTCCAGTGGCAGGACCATTTCCCCCAGCTGAGCTGCCATTCAGAATCCGGCGAGAGAGGATTTACTTAGCCCTGCTTCTACTTGAGGTACAGGGTGGGTTGATACTCTTTGGGCCTCTCCTTCTCTGAGCAGAAGAGCACAGAGTGGGAGGAGAGCAGAAATGGGGCTGGGATAGGCCTGTAATGTAATTACATAAAAAAATTACCTCGTAGTTTGAAACCATAAAGTTAATTGTGAAAATTAAAAATAACTGGCTTCATATGGTCTTTTGTTTTCATTTATTTTTTCAACTTTCTATAACAAAAGATAGTATAGTTTTCAAAAAAGAATGAAAATAAAAAGTCACATTACAACATATTACTAGTAAGAGTGGCAGCTAATACATATATATGCATGTGAATACTCCATAGATAAATATGCAGAATGTAAGTGCAATTTGATTAACTAGCATAATTTCCATGTGCTTAACATTGATGTATTATTCATACTTTTATTATTACTACAATATTCTGTGTCTCTGATATAGAAAGTAGCTACTATAAATTTTACAGTATAATTAAGTCCAATATTGGTTAAGGAAATGTCCTATAATCAAAACCTATCAAGAGTAGAGGAAATATTCAAATATAGCTTTTATTCTCAGTCTAGAGTAATGACAATAGGAAATACATTTGATCTAAATGGGGAATGTGAAATTAAATTCTTAATAAATTATAACTTTAATCAATAGAATGTCAATTTCATGAAGAATTTAGTTGAAAAATATATCAATTTTAACACTAATATTTTAAAATTATGGGTGAAAAAGATTTGCTGATGTCAGAAATATTGGTGACTCTGTGTTGTATAGCAACGGATGAGATTTATAAAGATGAGGGAAACTCATAGTTTTAGAGTTGTTGCGTGCACCCCTTGGCCTCTATAATGAAGGAAATAAGCACAGGCTAAGAAGACCAAACATTATCTTGTGAAATTTGCAATCTCATATCCGATTACCAAGATTTACATGATTTTTAGAGAAAAAAAAAAAAAAAGAGCAACTAAATATGTGTTAAGACTAAGGTTTTTAAATATATTTAGAACTAAGTTAGTCTTATTTTAATGAAAAAAAAAAAAACAGCACTAGAGTCCTTGTGAATCTCTGTTTTCTTAGCATTTAATCAATACTTTAAATAATTTTAATTCCATACTCAATGCAAATCGTGATTTAATCTAAGAAATGAGATCAAATCACTTCATATTTTATCTACACTGCTACCATCCTCTTCAGTTGATAATCTAAAGAAACACATTTGATGTACAAAGTGGGAAAGAAGTGCAGAGCCAAGTGAAATGGGAGTATTGTTACTATGCCAGAGAGTTTGAAAATCTTTACTGAGAAGGAAAATTGACATAATTTCAAAGTATTTTCAAATAAAACCTTAGCTCTAATTATAACACGTATGGGTACAGGAAGTGGTTCAGGCAGTAAACTGACTGCCACAAAAGAAGGAAGACTTGAATTTAGATCACCAGGACCTTGATAAAAGTTGTATGCAGGTGTCCACCATCAGTATTCCTAGTGCTGGGTAGGTATCAACAATAAGAACCATGGTGTCTGCTGGCCAGCCAGCCTCATCAAATCAGTATTCTCCAGTTTCAATTAGAGAGTCTTTGAAAAAAGATAAGGGGGAAAGAAAGTGAGGAAGACATCATCAGTTTTTTGCTTCGGAATATATGTGCCCACGTGATTGCATATCTATATTCATAAGAGTGTATTTATAATACATGCATACACACAGAGAGAGGGAAGAGAGATAAAAGGAGAGAAAGAGAAGAATAAGATGGAGTGATAGAAGACATTGACCTGTGACCCCAAAATCCTTGTTCAAGTATGCATGTGTACTCCACTACACATGGTTAAACATATACATGTTGTGAGTGTGTGTGTGTGTGTGTGTGTGTGTGTGTATGTGTGTGTGCAAGAGATATACAAAGAAAGAAAAAGAGTAAGAGGCTATTTGCCATGTTCTTTTTAATGTCCTAATCCCTGAACTCTCTGTTTTAAGGGAATTATGTCATCTGTAATGTAAATGGATATGCAAAAGTTTAATTCAGTTTATAAAATGTTTATTTCAGGGCTTTTAAAAGTCAATTTGTGTAACAGATTTCCAAATATAATATTAGTTAATTTTCATCTAAGACTCTTACACATCTATATAGTTTAAAAGCATTTCATGTATTTTATCTATTTTATTTCCTTTAATGTGCAATAAAATTGTTTTTGCCTTTCATTTGTTCCTACTCCATTCTTTGCTTTGAAAATGTCCCCAAACAACCTTTTTACTTCATTTATTTTCTATAAATAGAAAGCTGGTTCTAATTGCTTATACTATCCGGTATCATCTGGTTAAATAAACTCTAATGAGTCACTGAATTTCCTTCTCTCTTTGTCAGCAGTTTCATTTAATGATGGTAAATTCTTATTTTAATGTGTAGGGTTAGCCACATGAGTTTTAGATATAATGAGTTATATCAGTCTGTCTTGCAATATATTTAGCTCCTGTCTCTTCCTGGTGTATCACATTTCTGTTTAATAGTATGATTTTGTGCAGTTAGGATCAAGAATCATTGTTCTTTGTGGTGTTTTCAAGCTGTACAATCAATTTATATATGTATATATAATATTTATATCATTATATATATATACCATAATACACACATATGTAAAACTTCATGTATATCAGCATAATATATGTTTTGTCTTCTCTTTTCTCATACTTTCCTTTAAATCAAACCAGAAAATTAGTATTAACTATCTCATTTATTTACAATTAAAAATACAAAGACATGAGAACATAAACTTTGTGACCTTTTGCTTAAGTAAGAAAAAAGCTATGAAATGATGTAATTTGTTGCCTGAATATGATTTTCTATGGTTGTTTTGTTTTCCATTAATTAATTTATTTTCTTTAATTCCCAGTAGAAAGTTCCCCTTCTCCTTTCTTCTCAGTCTCTTTATCTCAACTCCCCTCCTGTTCTATCAGTCTCTTCCTCTATCTCCTATTCCTTCCCCCTATGCCCACTCCCTTTCCTCTCCAAAACAGGGGAGATTTCCCATGTGTATCGACACGCCTTGGGGTGTCAAGTAAGACGAGGCCCATCTGGTTTTTATTGAGGATAGACAAGGCTCTCCAGTTAAAGTAAAGGGATCCAGAGGCATGCAAGAGGATCATAGACAGCCCATGCTCCTTCTGTTAGCAGTCCCATATGAGGATGAAGCTATAAATGTGTTACAGATATGTGGGGAGCTTAGGTCCATCCCATGGATGCTCCCTGGTTGGCGGTAAGTCTCCATGAGCACCTATGTGCCAAAGTTGGTTGAATTTTGGGTTTTATCTTGTGATGTCCTTGAACTTTTTGGCTCTTTCAATCCTTTATGTCCCTTTTCCATAAGATTCCAGCTCGAACTAATGTATGGCTGTGGGTCTCTGTATCTGTTTTCACCAGCTGCTGTGTGAAGCCACTCAAACGACTGTTTTGCTGGCCTCCTCTCTGTCTGTCCAAGGTGGGAGCAGGCCTCCGAGGAACAACTTCCTATGGTTTTGATGTTTACGTTAATACCAGGTATCACTGCTGTAGCAATCTGGTAAACTGATTTCTACAATGTTGGAACATCTGGTTGCCCCTTCAATACTCTATTTAAGATGGTCTGTGATCTCCACTACCAGAACAAGTGAAGATGGCCTAGAGTAGTTTTCAGTGCCCACAGTTGCAGCACCACCCAGGCCCACTGTTAAGTCCAGCGTCAGTAGGACTACACTCCTGGTTTTGACCCATTACACTTAACTGTAATTGTGTGTTGTTTTTGCCAACAACATACGATAAACTCAGTTTCCAAATAGGTTTCTGTATGTCCATGGAACTCTCTTAAGTTTAAATTATCTATAGTTTGCATCATTAAATTTCAAGGGCTTTCATGCCTGGTACTGAACACTTTCGTAAACAGTAAACAGAAAACAAAGACTTGAAAAACAAATAAAAAAAAAATTAAACCTGAGGATGATCTTCACGATCAAAACTTTCAGCTTCTCCCCTGATTTGTATGGAGGAGCTACGAGGCTATTCTTAAGACATTCTGATCTAGAAACAGCAATTAAGCATCTGTGGAGTTCTAGTATATGTCAGGATAAAAAGTATGTCTGCGTTTGACATCAGGCTCAATAGATGACTTAAACAGCTGTACAGTTTCTGGGAATAATTGTTTTACTGCATCTTCCCCAGGGGGTCCCTTGGTAGGGTAATGAAAAGCAACCAACAAAAACTTTTGACTATAGTATACTTCTTGAGTAGCAAATTGATATTCTCATGTTTGATGGACAAATATAGAAAAGAAATAGATAATAGCTAGCTAGCTAGATAGATAGATGACAAATAGATAAAAACTTGTAATAACAAAGATAAATTTGGCTCATATAAGAGTAAGTTGATTTACATAAGCATGAAAATTGTTGTAGAACTCTTATTGACATTTTCAGATAAATCATAATTAAAAATAATTTAAAAAATATATTGAAATTCAAGTGGAGAAAAAAGAGAGTTTCATTAAAAATAAAAATAGCTCTGAAATATTTATAACTTTTAAAGTCTATCCACACCATTTTCCTCATGTTGCTAAATATTGATAAATTAAAATTTCCCTATTTGGCCTATTTGAAAATTTGCAAATAAACTTTTGATATAATATTTATTGCTGCTCCTCATCACTAAAATTCTAAAATGTCTGAACTACTCTCTTAATATGTGTCTTATATTCTAGGCAGTTATGTGACAGGTGATATAGTTCCAACATTGAGGGAAATCATTCCAGTCAGTTTTGTGGAGCTTAATTGACTACATTACCAACTTTGTACAGTGACTATCGAGAGAAGATGTTATATATTACCTGTGTTACCAGTAAGCTTGGAAACTTGATGTTTAGTGAGTATAACACAGCAAGGTGCTAAGATTTCTCTTCTTTTCATTTTTTTTTTTTTTGTTTTGGCATTGTGGTTATTTGGACCTTCATTGTAATACCCACATAGCTCTTATTTTTACCTGTATTGTTTTTATAGGGGTAAAAATATATTAAGTATAGTGAAGAAATAACATTTTCACAAGGAAGAACATCCAACATTCAAGCATAAAGAGGAGTTCTGATGTTATTTCAGAGCTGAAAATTTTGATCATGTCATATATCTTAGATATATCAGTGTGTTTGCTTCGTAGAGTAAAACAAATGGAATAGAGGATCAAAATGTGTATAGCTTAAATAGTTTTTATTAATATATATCTTATACTTCATGATCTTAGGGTGAAATGAATGATACACCATTTATTTCTCATAGATACTTTAAGCTATTTTATTTATATTTTATACATCATAAAAATCCATGTACATATATACATTGTTTCACTCTATAAATGAATTTTCTACATAAATTGAGAGTCTCATATTTCAATCAGCTGAGTCATAATATGTAGTCACAGTTATGGAGATGTAACTGAAACTATAATTATCACAATGGAAAAAGGTTAAGTAAGCAAATGAACTCAACATCTTAACTCACTGGAGAAAGCTTCCATGAAGTCCTGCCTGTATTTATTCCTGTTCCAAACAATTCCTTGCTGCTTCCAGTAATTGAAAGTTATTTGTGGGGCCAGCACAATGGCATATTTGTCAATAATGCTTGTCCTGCAGGCCTGATAACTTGAGTTGATTCCAGAAAACATGATGGCGAAGCTTTCTACCTCCATAGACACTGTGCCCCACAGACACAATGATAATAATTAACAGCATAAGAATAAATTTTAACTCTAGAAAGTCTATTTTTTTTTAAATTTATTGTTTGACCTAGTGGTCATTGAATAGAGAGTTGTTCAATTTCCAGACCTTCCATGAGTCTGTAGAGTCTTCACCCAGAAACTGACACACAGGCACACATTTAGTGGAACTTGGAAATTTTTGTGGAAAAATGGGGGAGGAAGGATTGAAGGAACAAGAGGGTCAAGGACACCAAAAGAAAATTTATAAATCAACTAACCTGGGCCCATAAGGGCTCATTGAGACTGAACTGGCAACCAGAGAGTATGCATGGGATGGACGTAGGTTCTCTGCACATATGTAACAGTTGTGCAGCTGGTTCTTCATGTGGGGCTCCTAAAGAGGAAGCAGGGGATGTCTCTGCCTAAGTTGTCTGCCTTTGGATCCCTTTCCTCTAACTGGGCTGCCTTACCTAGCCTTAATTGAAGTTCCTAATCTTACTACAACTTGATCTGTCAAGGCTAGTTGATATCCATGGAAGGCCTCCCCTTTGTTGAGGCAAAGAAGAGGAGGGGTAGATTGGAGGAGGAGAGAAGAGGGAGGAAGTAAAGGTAGAGAAGGGTGGAGAAACTGTGTTCAGGATTTAAAGTAAATAACTTAATAAAAATTATAAAAGAAAAGCTAAATGAATAAAATAAAATTTAAAAGTTACCTCTAGTATGAGATGTCATGAACATTTAGAAATAAATTATCCAACTACTGAGTGGATTCAGCAATTCAATTAGATATATGTATTACTGTTTGCTACAATCTAAGTGCTATCATATGCATTTTAATGTTCTTCTTTATACTGAGATAAATGCATGCTTCTCTGTATTTCTTTCAAATTGGTTTGTTTGATTAGTGACTGAAATGAATATGCCTTCAGAAAGTAGTTCTTCCTCCCCCCCAAATGCATGGGAATGAACTATACTCCCTGTCAGAGTCCTAATTGTTAGTTTTTATTAAAAAAATGAATGTGGTTCTTTGTAGCTCTCTAGTGGCATATCCAGCATAGAGGAAAACTGACATGAATATAGAAACATTGTCTGTACACTTGTCTTTTATTTCCACTTCTGACTGTAGCTTTGACAGGTAATGTAAGTTTGCCCTATAGTATGGCTAGTTGGAAGACACTTGCTTCATAAATTGTCAGCATGTTCTCTCTTAAACATTGTAAGAATGACCTTAAACAGAGACAAATGTCTTGTCAGAATACTAAATTTCTTCTAAAAGAGTTTGAGCTTTAAACAGCATATCAAAGTCTTTTCTTAAGAGCATACATAGATCTTTGAAATTCATCTAAGAAAAGGTTAAAGTTAATTATTTCCTGATCAAATACACATTCAGCTTACCTATAAATTTCTTGCTTCTATAATGTTAATTAATATTTATTGTAATGGATAAATTATGAAAACATCAAGAAATCATATGGAAGGAATATTCTGTTATCCTTCTCTTCTTAGTTGGCGTTATATTCCTCCACTTGAAATTATTTTTTGGCGTTATATTCCTCCACTTGAAATTATTTTGAGTACCCTATAGTTTTCAGCTTCCCTTCCTATATCAGAACTAAAATTTATATCCACTCAAGTCAAGATTTCTACATTTTAAATGGTTTGCGTCACTTTCCCATATGATTATTCACAATAACTTGGATAGGGAGGTTAATCTCAATGTCTCATCAGTACTAGACAGTATTGCATAATTTATTAGCTGATAATGCAGACAGGGCTCTTGGTTCCTTACTACTCAAAAATGGCCTGGCAAATTATAATGGATTTAAAGTCAATAAAAGTTTAGTTGGAATCTTTGTTTCTTTAATGCCTTATTCTTCTAGAGTAAAAAAGAGAACTTTAGCAAATTATTGAAATTGTGGGCTATATCATAGAGATGTTTAACGTAAAATTACCCTGAAAGTTGTTACCTTTCTACTCTAAACGATAATGTAGTTTTGTGTAGTAACAGAGTTAAAAAATAAACGTAAGATAAGCTAAGTTTCCAGATACGTTTCCATATGTCCATGGAGCTCTCTTAAGTTTAAATTATCTATAGTTTGCATCATTAAATTTCAAGACCTTTCCTGCCTGGTACTGAAAACTATCACAAACAGTAAACAGAAAACTAAGACTTAAAAGAAAAAAAAAATAAATTTAAATATTAAACCTGAGGATGATCTTCACAATCAAAACTTTCAGCTTCTCCCCTGATTTATTTGCATGGAGGGACTATGAGGCAATTCTTAAGACATTCTGATCTAGAAACTACAATTAAGCATCTGTGGAGTTCTAGTATATGTCAGGATAAAAAATATGTCTGCGTTTGACATCAGGCTCAAAAGATGACTTAAACAGTTGTACAGTTTCTGGGAATAATTGTTCTACTGCATCTTCCTCAGAGGATCCCTTGGTAGGGTGATAAGAAGCAACCAAAAATCCTTTTGACTAGAGTATACTTCCTGAGTAGCAAATTGATATTCTCATGTTTGATTGACACATATGGAAAAGAGATAGATGACAGATAGTTAGATAGATAGATGACAAATAGATAAAAACTTGTAATGAGAAAGATAAATTTGGCTCATATAAGAGTAAGTTGATTTATATAAGCTGCCCAACACAGATACCCCACCCTGAGATAAGATACCTTGCCATTCCTGTGGTTACCCCCAGACTATTCTTGGATAGGGAATTTTATTGTCTTGTTCCTGGAATTTGTGACCTGTGGCCTAGTTCCTGGGACTGGTAACTTTTGGGGTGGGAGGTCAGGCCTGGTTCTCTCACAGATTATGCAGATTGATGGCGTCCTTGATGTTTTGTTGTTAGATGAAAATAGATCCCTATCCAATACTTATGAACTAAATTTTATAGTGTATAGATATCATTCCCTAATATATGATGTGGTAATTGTAGCAATGCGCTAAGAGACATGGAACAGTAAACCTTGTGAGAGACCAAAGAATTAAAACTTAGGTTTTTGGGGGGTTATTGTTTTAAAGTTTAAAGCACCAGCCTGAACAAAAGGCAGCCAGCTGGATACTTGTTTAGCAACCTGCAGGGAGGAACTATCTTAACTGCATTCTTTTCCTGCCCTCCAGAGATACAGTTGCTAGGAAACTGACTCAGATGGCCAGGCCAGAACCATTTATGGATGTGGTGCTTAGAGTAAACCAGTCATTTCAAAAGTCAATTTCCCTTACCCAGTCATGTAACACCAAGGCTTGGAGTCCCCCTGCCTGCATTTTTTCCCCTTTAAAAATCTTGTTCCCCTAGACCACAGTGCTACATTCCTCTCCTGCTTTCAAGGAATGTTTTGCAATCCTGGCTCGATTTTGTATCCAATAAACCCTCATGTGTTTTGCAGCAGAGTTGTTCCTGGTGGTCTTTAGGGGTCTCAACAAGTGGGCATAACACTTGCGCCTTGATACAATGTATTAGGTGCTCTAACTATACATCCTATTTCCCTAAATACTAGGATTAGTGTTATTTGCAAACCGATATCATTTACTTTGTGTTTTTGAAATAATTTTATCAAAATGTGGATACTTCAGATAAATGCTTGTTTTTATTTTTAAAATTACCAGTAATCTGGCTTTAAATTATTATATGATTTTGAAACTTTATGGTTTTGATCTATTTTGACATGATATAAAAGTTATATTCTATCACTTTATAAGCATGAAATTTATGGGTGAACTATAGGTATATTATAGTATGTAAATGTTGTAATTTTATTTGAGAATTCTTTTTACTCATTAATTCTGATTATAGCAAGAAAAATTTTTAATTTAAATTTATTTTTTTTATAATTTACTTACTTTACATCTTAATTGTATCCCCCTTTCTCATATTTTACTGTTTCAGTCTCTTCTCTTCTTCCCCTCTATTCTTCTCTCCTATTTCTCAGAAAGAGGGAGCCTTCCTCCTCCTACCATCTGACCAGCCTATCAAGTTTAATTAGGACTGGCTGCATCTTCTTAACCTCTGTGGCTGGCCATGCTCCCCACCAGGGGAAAGTGATCAAAGAGCAATCAATAGAGTCCAAGTCAAGACATACCCTGCTCCCTTTACTAGGGAAGCCACATGGAGACTGAGCTGCCTATTGGATACATCTGAGCAGGGAGTCTAAGTCTGTTATGCTCTTATCTTAAGGTCCCCGAAGACCACCAGTAGCTGGACAACATACACAAGAGCAAAGAGCTTTTTTCCAGCTTAAGCTTGGTCTTTCTACCGCCACCAAAACAGTGAATCAGACAGGAGAGCCCTGAGCTGCTGCATGGCAGGATTTTTATTGGGATTTGAACAAGAACCTGGCATTCCCAATTTAACAGTTACAAGATTGGATGACATTCAGCAAGGGCAAGCTTGTTACAAAGTGATTGGCTAACTAACATAACTAATATTGAGAGAGCTATCTATAGACCTCAGGACTGTTAGGTATTTTCTGTGCCATGAAATGTACTACTACAAGGATTGTGGGCTACCCAGCACAAATCTCCCACCCTGAGATAAGATACCTTCCCATTCTTGTGGTTACCTCCAGGCTATTCCTTGGGTAAGGAGTTTTATGGTTTTCTTATTTTTGGAATTGGTGACATATGTTCTAATTCCTAAGACTGATGACTTTTTTTGGGGGGAGGGGCAGGGTGGGTCCTCTCAGATCTTCTCCATTCATAGTCCTTGATTAGGGCATCAGTCTCTGCAGGCAACCATGGGCCCAGACTTGTTGGCTTTGTTGTTCTTCTTATAGAGCTCCTGTACCCGCTGGGTCCTTCTATTACCCCACTCTTTCCTATGACTCCCTGTGCTCTGCCCAAAGTTTAGCTATGAGTCTAAGCATGTGCTTCAATTACCTGTTGGGTGGAGTCTTTCAGAGGACATTTATGGTAGGCTTCCAATCTTTCCCCTCTCTTCAGCCACTTCTGGTGTTTATTCTCATTCTGAATGAGAATTAAGCATCCTTGCTCCAAGCCTTTTTGTTATTTGCCTTCTTTAGAGCTGTTGATTGTAATATGGTTATCCCATATTATATGGCCAATATTCATATAATACAAATAATTGTTTTTAACTCAAGTAAATGCATTTTAAAATATGCTTGTGGAGTTGGTTTATTTTCTCAGTGGGGGGCAGCCTTACCAGGCCACAGAGGAAGAAAGTGCATCCACTCCTGATGAGACCTGATAGGCTAGGGTCAGATAGATGGAAGGGAAGGAAGACCTCCCCTATCAGTAGACTTGGGGAGGGGCATGGGAGAAGAAAAAGGGAGGTTGGGATTGGGAGGGGTTTGGGGTGGGACTAAAGCTGGGATTCAGAGTGAATAAATTGTAATAAATTTTAAAAAAGTAAAAAAAAAAAAATATGTGACTTGAGAGATGGATTAGCATTTAGCTGGCTGTTCCTTCAGAGGACCACAGTCAGTTTGTTAGCATCTTCATGGTGGCTTACAAACATGTGTAATTTCAGTTCCTATGGATCTGATGTCCTCTCCTGGCCTTCATAGACATCAGGTATAGATGCGGTCCACAGACAGACAGAAAAACAAACCAGCCATACTATAAGTGACTGTATTTTGAAATTGGCAGACAATATGTGAGACTTTTTAAAATTATTTCTATGAAGATAGCAATTAGTTAAGTAAAGATTCTTTATTCATGACTTTGAAATTAGGTCAGCTGGTTCCTTTGGAAGACTTAGAAAAAAAAAAGCAGTTGCTTATGTACTATAAAATTTAATAAAAGGATCATTTCCTTTAAAAGAACTTAGTAATTTTGTAGCAAAACAAAAAAGTCTCCCCACTAAGAATTGTCTTTCTTGATAATGTCTCTAACCTAAGCTTTCATTATAAAATTATCTTACTAGATACAAGCGCAGTCAGGTACTCTGTCTTATTTATATTTGTGTACTACCCAGAATCTTACTGAGGTTACTTAATAAATATTTGAGTATAATTTTGGAGTAAATTTAGTTATTTAGGACAAATAGAATTCTAACCAGGGGAGTTATCCAACTCAATATATATCTATTCCCATAAACCTTAAGGGATTCTTTAAATTGTGCCTTTCTATTTTTTTTTCTTGTGGCTGATATCAAAGTGACAAAAATTTTTAAAAAGATAAAGTGAATAACATTTGAATATGAAATTATCATTCAGTTGAGGCACAAACATATTTAAAAGTTACAAGAGATAAATAACCCACCATATTCAACTGTACATTCCCCTTAAGATTTTTAAATTGTACATGTTATCTTCAGTGAGATTGTATTGAAAGACTCCCTTTAAGAGGCTTAGATCAGGATCTCTCACTCATGAATGGATATTCCTGTCATAGACTGAGTCCTTTTGAAAGTGTGTTGCCTCCATTCTTCAGTTGAGGGGCAGCTGGGTTGTTTCCAGCTTCTGGCTATTACAAATAAAGCTGCTACAAACATGGTTGAGCAAATGTCCTTTTTGTGTACTTGAGCCTCTTTTGGGTATATGCCTAGGAGTGGTACAGCTGGATCTTGAGGAAGCACTATTCCTAGTTGTCTGAGAAAGCGCCAGATTGATTTCCAGAGTGGGTGTACAAATTTACATTCCCACCAGCAGTGGAGAATGGTTCCCCTTTCTCCACAACCTCTCCAGCATGTGTTGTCTCTTGAGTTTTATATCTTGGCCATTCTGATGGGTGTAAGGTGAAATCTCAGGGTTGTTTTGATTTGCATTTCTCTAATGGCTAATGAGGTTGAGCATTTCTTTAAGTGCTTCTCTGCCATTCGATATTCCTCTACAGAGAATTCTCTCTTTAGCTCTGTTCCCCATTTTTTAAGGGGATTACTTGGTTTGTTGCTTTTCAGCTTCTTTAGTTCTTTATATATATTGGATATGAGTCCTCTGTCAGATAAAGGGTTTGTGATGATTCTTTCCCAATCTGTAGGCAGTCGCTTTGTTTTGATGACGGTGTCCTTTACTTTACAGAAGCTTTTCAATTTCATGAGGACCCATTTATTGATTGTTGCTCTTAGAGCCTGTGCTGTTGGTGTTCTGAAGAATGGATGCAGAAACTGTGGTACATCTATACAATGGAGTATTACTCAGCAATGAAAAATAAGGAAATCATGAAATTTGCAGGTAAATGGTAGGACCTGGAAAGGATCATCCTGAGTGAGTTGTCCCAGAAGCAAAAAGACACACATGGTATATACTCACTCATATAAACATACAACATAGAATAAACCCACTAAAATCTGTACATCTAAACAAACTAAGCAAAAGAGAGGACCCTAACTAAAATGTTCAATCCCCATCCTGAAAGGCAAAGAGGATGGACATCAGAAGAAAAAGAAAATAGGAAACAATCTTGGAACCTGCTACAGAGGGCCTCTGAAAGCCAGAAGAAAACAGGAAACAACCTTGGAACCTGCCACAGAGGGCCTCTGAAAGCCTCTGCAGCATAGACTGTCAAAGCAGATGCTGAGCCTGATGGCCAACTGATGGGCAGAGTGAATGGAATTTTATGTAAGAAGTGGGAAATAGTAAGAGCTGGAGGGGATGGGAACTCCACAAGCAGAGCAACAAAACAAGATAATTTGAACACAGGGAACTTCCCAGAGACTCATACTTCAACCAAGGACTATTCATGGAGATAACCTAGAACCCCTGCACAGATGTAGCCCATGGCAGTTCAGTGTCCAAGTGGGTTACATAGTAATGGGAAGAGGGACTGCCTCTGACATAATCTGATTGGCCTGCTCTTTGATCACCTCCCCCTGAGGGGGGAGCAGCCTTACCAGGCCACGGTAGAGGACAATGCAGCCACTTTTGATGAGAACTGATAGACTAAGATCAGAAAGGAGAGGAGAACCTCCCCTATCAGTGGATTTGGGGAGTGGCATGCATGCAGAAAGGGGAGGGAGGGTGGCATTGGGAGGGGAGGAGGGTGGGGCTTATGGGGGGATACAAAATGAATAAAGTGTAATTAATAAAAGAAAAAAAAGAAAGTGTGTTGCCTTTGAAATAACATTCTGTATCAAAGCATGATGAAGCAGAAGGATCATAAATTAGCAAATCTGAAACAGTGTTGTTTAGAAATGTAAGATAAGGAAGATGGAACCATAATCAGAGAAACAAATTGTTCAACAAATAGCAGAAGATATAGATCATTGGATGATAGTCCCAAAGAATAGAAAGGGAAACCATTGTTAACCTCTAATTCTGTATCCCAAACAAATACCATTCACAAATAAAGCAAATAAAGCAATTCTCCTATAAACATTTTTATTTTTAAGATTTGTTGTTTCCAGCTCTCTTTGAAGAAATATTATAAGAATTTAGTTCTTTTGAATTATTATTATTATTTGTTGATCATGCTCTCTTCATATCTCTACATATGCCTGCTGTTCCTGAACTCACTTTGTAAACTATGTAAACCTGGCTAGCTTGGAACTCACAGAGATCCACTTGCTGCTGCAAAAGGAGAGGTGATCCTCTCCAAGATAGAATATTCCAATTAGTTTTCCAGTGCTAAACAGTAAGCCCTGAAAACGTGCATAATACAATTAACATTTTATGGGCCCAACAGGTTATATTTATTAATATATATGTATATACAAATATATATATATATATGTATATATATATATATATATATACGTAATAACAACTAAATGAAAAAAGAGGCTACAAGTCTGAGGGGAAATAAGGAGGAGTACATCAGAGGGTTGGAAGGAGTAAAGTGAACAAATAAGTAAAGGAAATAAATTGAAAGAATAAATTACAAGGTAACTCAAAACTATTATAAAGAACACTAGTTCCAGCGATATAATAAAATAACTAGCGATAAAAGATAGCCCAATCTAATACATCTTGCTATTTATGTAGCTTAAAGATAATTAATTGAAATCATAAAAATCATTGAAATAAGTGATATATAACACAATGTAGTAGAAAATCACAAGGAAAGTCAGTGTTCTGGAAGGAGGAAATGCCAATCAGTGAACCATGGTTGTAATTCACAACTCCAAAATGTAGACTACAATAACATATGTGTAGATTTACACAGACAATAAAAGTATACCTTTTCTTCCTCTTTGTTCCTAGTTGTTACCTTTTAAACATTTCAGATAATTATTTTCTAAAATAACTTTAAATTAAGATAAAGGTTTCAAAGTAGTAGACCCACTATGTTCCATTAACCAATTTTCTTTATTAATACATGTTTTGTATTTCCCTTTTAAATTATTTATTTATTCACTTTACATCCAGATCATAGCCCTATCCCTTCTCTCCTGCCTGTCTCATCTTCCATTCCTCTGCCCCCTCCCCTACTCCTCAAATACAGGGAGCACCCCATCCACCCACCCATGCCAGCTCATTAAGTCACATGAGGACTGAGCACATCCTCTTCCTCTGTGGTCTGGCAAGGCAGCCCCTTCAGGGGGTAGTAATCAGAGAGCAGGCAACACAGTCCATCACAGAGATATCTCCAGCTCCCCAAACTAGAGGAGCACATGAAGCCTGAGCTACCCATCTGCTACATCTGTGTAGGGGGGCTATGTCCAGTCTATGCATGGCCCTTGGTTGTTGCTTTAGTCTCCACAAGTCCCACCGAGCCTGGTTAGTTGGCTCTGTTGGTCTTCCTGTGTACCTTTTGTCACCTCCATGTCCATCTATCTTTCTTTCCACTTTTCCACAAGACTTCCTAAAATAGGCTAATATAAAAAATATATAAATAACTCAAAAAATTAAACACCAACAAACAAAATAATCCAGTTAAGCATTTGGTTACAGAGATAAAGAATTCAACAGTGAGATCTTAAATGGCCAAGAAATTCTTAAAGAAATGTTCAATGTCCTTAGTTATCAGAAAAGTGCAAATCAAAACAACTCTGAAATTCCTTCTTATAACAGACAGAATATCTAAGATCAAAATTTCAGCTGACAAAATAAGGTTGTGGAAAAAGGAAAATACTCTTCCATTGCTGTTGGGATTGAAAACTTGTAAAACCGCATTAGAAATCGTCTGATGTCCATCCTGTTTGTTTTTCTGCATGAGGATTGATGATCTTACCCAGGGTCCTCCTTCCTGATTAGTTTCTTTAGGTGTACAGATTGTAGTATGATTATCCTATATTATATGTCTAATATCCACTTATAAGTGAGTATATACCCTGTGTGTCTTTCTGCTTCTGGGATACTGTTCTCAGGATGATCTTTTCTAGTTCCCGCCATTTGCCTGCAAATTTCATTATTTCATTGTTTTTAATTGCTGGGTAGTATTCCATTATGTAAATGTACCACAATTTCTGTATCCATTCCTCAGTTGAGGGACATATGG
This sequence comes from Psammomys obesus, assembly GCF_907164565.1. Classification (NCBI taxonomy): domain Eukaryota; kingdom Metazoa; phylum Chordata; class Mammalia; order Rodentia; family Muridae; genus Psammomys; species Psammomys obesus. The sequence goes on along the minus strand of NW_026596244.1, from coordinate 1,307,537 downwards.
GTTGTTTCCAGATTCTGGTTGTTAGAAATAAAGCTGCTAAGAACATCGTTGAGCAAATGTCCTTGTTGTACACTTGAGAATAATTTGGATATATGCCAAGGAGTGGTTATAGCTGGATCTTGAGGTAGCACTATTTGTAATTGTCTGAGAAAGCATCAGATGGATTTCCAAAGTGGTTGTACAAGTTTACATTCCCACCAGCAATGGAGGAGGGTTCCTCTTTCTCCACATCCTCTCTATCATGCGTTGTCACTGGAGGTTTTGATCTTAGCCATTCTGATGGGTGTAAGGTGAATTTAAGGGTTGTTTTGATTTTCATTTCATGATGACTAAGGATATTGAGCATTTCTTTAAGTGTTTCTCTGCCATTCAGTATTCCTCCATTGAGCATTTTCTGTTTAAGTCTGTATTTCATTTTTTTTTAAATTGGATTACTTGACAGGATAAGCATACTAAGATCTGTATATCTAAAAAAATCTAAGCAAGAAGGAGGACCCTAGGGAAGCTGTACAATCTTCACTCAGAAAGAAAAATTGGATAGACATTGGAAGGGGGAGAAAACAGGGAACCCGAGAGGAGCTTACCACAGAGGGCCTCTGAAAGACTATACCCAACAGGGTATCGAAGAGGATGCTGAGACTTATAGCTACACTTTTTGCAGAGTGTAAGGGATCTTATGAAAGAAGTGGAAGATAGAAGGACCCAGAGGGAACAGGAGTTCCACAAGAAGACCAACAGAACCAGATAATCTGGGACCAGGGTTCTTTGCAGAGACTAATACTCCAACCAATCACCATGCATGGAGATAACCTAGAACTCCTGCTCAGATGTAACCCATGTCAGATCAATCTCCAAGTGGGTTCCCTAGTAAAGGGAAGAGGGACTGTCTCTCACATGAACTCAGTGGATGGTTCTTTAAACACCTCCACCTGGGTTGTTCAGCATTACCAGGCCACAGAGAAAGACAATACAATAGTCCTGAGGAGAGCTTATAGGCTAGGGTCATATGGAAGGGCCAGAGGACCTCCCCTAGCAGTGGACTGGGGTAGGGGTATGGGAGGAGATGAGGAAGGGAGGGTGGGAATGAGAGGGGATGAAGGAAGGGCTACAGCTGGGATTTGAAGTGAATAAATTGTAATAAATAAAAAATAAATAAATAAGAATAAGGTAAAAAATCACTCTTATAATAAATAACCAAAATACATTCTGATATTGCAAATGTAAGCATGATTCAAAATATTGCATATTGTAATTCCTGCTGAAAATAAACTGTTACTACAGAATTTAATTAAAAACTAATAAAGATATACAAGTAGAAAAATCAAATAGTAATAACATTCATGTACTTCAGAAATTAAATAATGTTAACTGATATTTATTTTAAAATTTTTTAATTAGTTTTTAATTATGTGGGGGGGTTTTGCCTGTAGAAATGTGCTTATGACTACAGCGACCTGCTGAGGCCAGAGCTGAAAGATTGCCATGGAAGTGGAGCTACAAATGCCTCTGAGCTACCCATCCTTCATGCTGGGAACTGAATTTGGGCCCTCAAGCAAATAATGAGAACACAATGTGTTTTCTGAGACATTTTATCAAGGGTAGATGAGGCTTTATAGGTGCCCAAGTGACAGTGGTTGGAAATACACATTTGTGAAACATCCAAAATAGACTCTTGAATTTAAATGCTTGGTCCCCAAATAGAATTCCTATTTAGAAATATCATAGATCCTTTAGGAGTCAGAAGGATGTAGGAGGAAGTGAAACAGAGAGCAGAACCTGAGGCTTCTATAAACTGGTCATACTTCCTGTTTGCTCTCTTCTTCCTGAGTTTGGGAATAATGTGACCGGAGAGTTCTTTGCTTCTGCCACCATGCTTTCTTTGTCTGATATTAAGTATTTCAGAAAATTATGGGCTATTTTTTTTTTTTTTGCAAATGTATAGAAAAATAAACCGAATATGCTTTGGACAAGGTGTTATATTATAGCATTAGGAAACAATATCTACTCATGTCTACACCTAGCCCTGTTGACAATGCAAGACAGCAAACTCAAGACCTTTTCATGCCTGGAGTCACCTGCATATCCTGCTGACATGGATACCAGATTTATTCCTCTTCCCTGGCCAGTATTTACTGCTTATTTAATCTCAGGGAGAGACCTTGTAAGTCTTGTAATATTTGTAAATTCCTGAGTCTTTTAAGCATCCTGAGATTCCTGAATCTTGTGGTCATACTTCCTTTAAAAAAAAAAAAAAAGAAAGAAATAGTTCAATGTGTGAGAAATAACTACACAACATTCTGTTCTTTGATATGGATCTTACATTCTGTTCATCCCTCTTTCAATGTCCCATAAAAGTTCTGTAAGGCAAAGGATACTGCCGATAGAACAAAAGGACAATGTACAGATTAAGAAAAGAACTTCACCAATCCTACATACAACAAAGGGCTAATTTCAAAAATGTATAATGAGCTCAAGAATTCAAATACCAGTAAACGAAATAATCCAATTAAAAAATGTGGCACAGAACTAAACAGAAAGTTTTCAACAGAGGAATCTTGGATAGCCAAGACACACTTAAAGAAATGCTTAACTTCCTTAGTCATCAGGGAAATGCAAATCAAAATGACTCTGAGATTCTATCTCACACCAGTCAGAAAGGCTAAAATCAAAATCTCAAGGGACAGCACATGCTGGTGACGATGTGGAGAAAGGGGAACACTCCTCCATTGCTGGTGGAAGTGTAAACTTGTACAACCACTTTAGAAATCATTCTAATGCTTTCTTAGAAAATTGGGAATAGATTTACTTTAATACACAGCTATACCACTCCTGAGTATATATTTAAAAGATGCTCCACTATACAACGAGGACACTTGCTCAACTATGTTCATGACAGTTTTATCCACAATAGCCAGAATCTGGAAACAACCTAGATGTCCCTAAACTGAAGAACGGATAAAGACACTGTAGCACATTTAAACAATAAAATACTATTTAGGTATTAAAAATAATGAAATCACGAAATTTGGAGGCAAATGGGTAGAAGTAGAGAAGATCATCCTGAGTGAGCTAATTCAGACCCAGAAAGACACATATGTACTCACTTATAAATGGATTTTAGCCATATAATACTGAATAAACATAATACAAGGCACAGACCCAAAGAACATAAGTAACATAGAAGACAAAAGAGAGGATGCATAAATCTCACTCATACGGGGAGACAGAATACTCAGAGGTAGTGACTGTAGAAAGGGAACAAGGTAGGAGAGTGGACACAGAGAGTTAAGAAGATGGAGAACAGACCTGAGGAGAGTAAGGGCAAGAAGACAGAAGTACTGTAAAGAAAAGAGAAACTGAAGCTGGGGCTATCCCTGTGACAAGATGGAGACCTAAGTTTGGGTAGGCTCCTGGGAGGGTATGAGGGATACTTGTGCAGAGACTCATAGTAGCAGAGACCATAGAGACTAAAGAGGATAGCCACTAACTAGACTACTCTCCTAGCAGAGGGAGAGGAACACCAACCCAGCCAAAAATCTTTGACCCAAAATTTACCCTGCCTTCAACATGTGCAGAGATAAATAGAGCAAATAAGGCAGAGATTGAGGAAATGCCCAACCAATGCCTGATCCTCTAATATGGGAAGAAGAAGTGGGGACTGTGGGGCTCACTTGCCAGGGTTTTGATCACTTCCCCCTGCTGGGACTGCCTTTCCAGGCCACAGGGGAAGAGGAAATGTTCAGTCCTGATGCAACAGGATAAGCTGGGCTGGATGGGAAAAGGACCTCCCCTTTGCTGAGGAAAAGGGGAGGGGGGAGAGGGGGGAGGGTGTGCCTGGGAAGGGAGAAGGGATTGGTCTATAACAAGGACTTGAAGTGAATAAAAAAAAATGAAAAGAATTAAAAAAAAAAACAACAACCAACCAACCAACCAAAAACAAACAAACAAACAAACAAAAACCCTAGAACCCCCTGCTCAGATGAAGTCCATAGGCTGCTCAGTTTCCAAGTGGGTTTACCCTAGTAAGGAGAGCAGGGGCTGTCTCTGGAATAGACTCAGTGACCACCTCTTTGATCACCTTCCCCTGGGGTGGGGGAGGGGTGCAGCTTTATCAGGCCACAGAGGAAGATGATGCAACCAGTTCTGATGAGACTTCTCATAAGGCTAGGGTTAGAGGGAAAGGGAAGAAGGACCTCTCCTGTCAGTGGACTAGGGGAAAGGCATAGGGGGAGGAGAAAGAGGGATAGTGGGTTTGGGAGTTGATGAGGGAAGTGGCTCCAGCTGAAATACAAAATGAATACATTGTAACAAATAATAAAACACACCAACAAACAAATATTGGTGAAAGTCATATAGATGTGTGATCATTTTCCTTCATTATGGGTGAGCACTGAATCAGTACACCATAGCATCGGTCACTTATTATCAGAATGAGCAGTTATGAGTCTGTATTTACCACAACCTTTTACAAATAGAGATTTTTTTTTTCCGTCCACACGCAAAGATGACAATGGCATTACTCTACAGCCATAAACACCAATGTCGAAACTGTAATGTGACAGATTTATTCAGGTTTATTTCATTCACACAACAAAGCAGTGTTCTCCACAACCACAGGTCTTGCTTTGCTCCAGCACGTATTACCTACAAAGTAGGCCTTATGCTCTACTTGAATGCCACTGAACACATCCATATCAGCTACCATTGCACCAATGGGCAAATCACGCCTGGCATGTTAGTTATATTCCACACAGGGCTGTAACCAGGCATGTCAGTGAAAATTCTCCCTAGCATTCAGGACACTTCTGTCATTGAAAAAGAAGGATGTTGAAAAGGGAGCTTCCAGCTTAACCCAAACCTGATTTTCCCATGTTTTATGAGTAAATAATTCAGTGCCATTAGCAATGGGTACTTACCATTTCATTAGTCAGTGCAACAAGCAGCAGTGGAAATAGCCTTTATTGCCTGCGTGGCACCAGTGACTTCTTTTGCAATAAGTAGGCAACTTGTGGCACTAGGATTTTTATTCAATATCTTTATGACTTCCAGGAGTATAATGTTCTACCCTTGCAGTATGTCTTTATTTATTTATTTATTTATTTATTTATTTATTTATTTATTTATTT
>NW_026596244.1:1260352-1302401 GCF_907164565.1 Psammomys obesus | reverse complement strand
TTTATTTATTTATTTATTTATTTATTTATTTATTTATTTATTTATTTATTTATTTATCTATTTTAATCACAGGTCATTCACTTGTATCCTAGCGGTAGCCCCCGCCCTCTTTCCCTCCCAAAACCTCTCTCCCTCTCTGATCTCCTCCCTGCCCCCTTCCAAGTCTACTGATGGGGGGGTCCTCAGGACTGGCTACAATGTCCTTATCTGTGGCCTAGCAAGGCTGCTTCTCCCTGGGGGGGGGGGCAGGGCGGGAAAGCTCAATGAGCCAGTCATTGAGTTCATGTCAGAAATAATTCTTGTCCCCCTTACTAGGGACAAGAATTATCAGTATCCACTTGGATACTTAGCTTCCATGGGCTACATCCGAGCAGAGGTTCTAGGTTATATCCATACATGGTCCTTGGTTGGAGAAACAGTCTCATAAGAGACCCGTGTGCCCAGATATATTTGGTACTTGTGGGGCTCCTTTCCCCTCTAGGTCATACTAACCCCCCTTCTTACATATGATTCCCTGCACTCTGCCGAAGGTTTTGTTATGAGTCTCAGCATCTGTTTTGATACACTGCTAGTTGAAGTCTTTCAGATACCCTCTGCAGTAGGCTCCTGTCCTGTTACTTGATTTCTCCTACTTCCAAGCAGTATGATTTTTATTAACTTGTATTTTTACTACATTTCTGGTTACAATTCAAAATACAGAAGATTTGTAATGATTCTAGGACCATGCATGGAGATAACCTGGAACTCTTGCACAGATGATGCCCATGGCAGCTCAGTCTCCAAGTGGGTTCCCTAGTAAGGGGAACAGGTGCTGTCTCTGGCATGAATTTAATGGATGGCTCTTTTATCACCTCCCCTGAGGGGGAAGCAGCCTTGCCAGTCCACAGAGGAAGACAATGCAGCCAGTCCTGATGAGACCTGATAGACTAGAGTCAGATGGAAAGGGAGGAGGATGGGGGAGGGTCACAGTAGGAGGGGGGGCAGGATTGGGAGTGGAGGAGGGAGGAGACTACAGCTGGGATACAAAGTGAATAAATTGTAATAAATAAGTAAAAGGACAAAAAAAATCACAAAAAAGATGTGTGATGGCTAGGATTATATAATACATTTTTTGCCACATGTTAGGTATCTTTAAATATCTACTGATCGCCAGTATAAGATAGGGACACATGATTTGTATGAATTGTTTATAGGAGCATGAATGTGTAACACTCTTACCTACTCAATTATGTTTCATGATTCATTTGTTTTTCTCATGCTTACATATTGTCAGTGGCACAAAGATGTTATACATCTTGTTATCCCAAACAGACTCAGTGATTACAATATTAACTATTTGTTTAGGTCAGCGTTATGGCTGTACTGGGGGCTCTATGTCTCCTGTTTCCCAAGTTGTAAGGTTCTGAAAGGTGACTGCTGAAATTGCCCTTCGCTGTGTGAAATATTTCTAAACAGAATGTCCTTTGTACTAAAGAAATATTCACAGCACACAGTCTTAGGGGTTAATTACCCATCTCCAGGACAAATGTCAAGGTCTTCAGAAATATCAGTGCCTTTCACTATTTATTTTCCTCTTGATGACTTTTTACCCAGGTTTTGATACTTCCCAGAGTTTAAAGCGCTCTGAGTTGACTCTGTCAATTTTTGCTGTAGGCAAAAATCTTGCCAGTCTTTATTTTATCTCATTTAGACCTGGTGATTGTCCACATTTCATGCTTCCTTCCTCTTGAATGAATGTGTTAGCACCTTATTGATATGCAGTCTGGTATATACGATTATGTATGCCAAAGCATCTTCTATTTCATAAAGATGAAATTTCACCATGTGGAATGCCAAAGCCATTAAAACCTTACAACAGTTCCAAGGCTCTTGATGAATTAACTTTTTTCTGTAACGTCCTGTGAATGCAGTCATGTATAGTCCAATGGACTTGGCATCAAGTGCTGCCTTTTTCCTGTGCTATTGCCTTAAAAATGTCTCTATTCTCTTTTAGTCCTTGCTACACCTATGGTCTGCAGATGACCATGGCTAGTATCTTATATAAGCCAGTACACCAAACAAATGTTGCTCCAGAAATATCAGTATTTACAGTATTCAGCATCTCTACTTCTGTGACTGTATTTAATGTCATTGTTTACCGCTGTAACCAAATACCTGATAAGAGGCTTCAAGTTCACGTGAACTCACAACAAATTGTCCAAACACTTAAGACTTTAGGAGATATTTCATTCTCAACCCACAACAATGCAATTAAGACTAAAAGTCTTCTATCCCCATGTACCAGAGCTTTGAAGACAATTTGGATAGGTTTATTTTATATCTTGTTTTTAATAATTTTTGCAATTAAAGTCATTCATGTGTAGAGTTTTTAAAAAATGACAATATAACATTTCCATCTCATTCTTCTTTTCTTCTATTTTTTTTTCCTGACAAATAAGAGACTAATGCAGAGAATAGCATCTGCATGCTTTTATTTTTCTAGTTGTATTTTCAACCTTACACGGACAATTCTTTCTTAGAACAAAAGTGAGCACTGCCTACATGTCTTTTTACACACTGTAATTACCTCCAAAGTTTACTTGAGACCATGTACCATACACACATATTTCTATGCATTGAAATATTTTCCCTATTTTAGCAGCCATTTTTGGTGTGTCACCACTCTCTTATGCATACCTCTACTCATCATAGAGGCACAATATCTTATTATGTGGAAAAAGATGATTGCCCCAGTTTAAACTAGGAAAAATTAGGTGCTATGTCATAAAATTAAATCAGATATTATTTCATAAAATTAAATATCAACTCAATTTGTGGTTTATAGTTTTACCCCAGCTCATGGGAAGCACAGGGCAGAATATAACCTGTAGAATAAGACCAACCTGGACGACAGAGTGAGACAGTGTTTAAAAAAAAATGCAAGCAAGAGAACAATATATTATTATATTTTATTAAATTCAAAAGAAAATGTGATATAAAACGTCATGTACTATGTTACTCTCTGAAAAATAAAAGTAATATCATTAAAAATTTTAATAATTTAAAAGAAATGTCATGGGCTGGAGTGGTAGCTCAGTGGTGAAAACCACATGTAGTTCCTGAAAAGGAATTAAACTTGTTTCTTAGCATCCATGACAGGAAATTCACAACTGCCTGTAACCCCAGTGCCAGAGGATCCAACAATCTTTTCTGGCCTCCCTTGGCACCTGCACTTAGGTTACACAAACACACATATGCACACACACATATGCAAACAGACACTTAAAATAATAAATATAAAATACAGAAATAAAAATGAAATGTAAATTGACAGATTGATAAAAGAGGATAGCTTCAGACAGAATTTTCAAACAACAAGAAAAATGGCAAATTGTGGCAATCTGTACTTGTGAGATACTAGTGTTGGCTGAATTCATTTTATTTTTTTGTCTTAATCTATACTTATCAATTACATTTAATGTTCCAGAAAATCCACACTTTCTCCTTCTAACGTTTTTGATTGATATTATTATGATAATTTCTTTTAGTATATGTGGGATTCTTTTCACTGTAAAATAATGATTACTTTGTAATACTGTAATATATGAAGTATGCATATCTCCTTTTATTCATAAAACTATTTAATGGTCCTCTGATGTTTTAGGTATACCATATTTGAAGAATTTTTACTCAGAGTATCATTTATGCTTTACTCTAGATAAGAAAGCTTAAGCAGATTCCAACTTTTATCCACCAAACACATCCTATAAGACATATTTTTACAGAAACTGGGACCAGGGAAACACAATTCAGTTACAGCAGGTGAGAGGCCAGAGCGTAACAGGCAGGAATCAATGTCATTCTCACTTCCACAATCAGTTCTAGACCAGATGATTCTGTCTCAAAATTGAAAAAAAAAAAAAAAAAAACCACTGCCCAAACATATACTATATTTGACATTTATATAACATATTAATTTAACATATCTAGGAGATAGGCACAACCAAAACAAGTATGATATTATTGAATCATAGAAATAAGATCTTAGCATTCATCTAAAGAGTGTCAGGTGGAGTTTTAGAATTCTAAAGTTTCACTTTCCTCTTCAAGTTTTACATTTGTTGGGTGCACAGCTGACAGAAACAAACACTGTCACTTGGCTGATGTTGTGTAAGTTGCCTAGCAAGAGTCTGACTGTGTATCAGGAATCCAGTCCCACTCCAGAGGAACAAATACACTTCACTCTTATGCCCCTTGACTCCTAATTTTTGTCAACACTTTTTATTATGACATATGGCATTAACAGTCTCCACAGACTGGCAAGCTCTTTCCTTGATACTGCTTCAAATTATTCTCATCAAATATTTTTCTTCCATCTCAAAAACAAAAACAAGAAAATGTTGAAAGGAGGGAAAATCTGGTGCATTCAAGTTCAGCTTTGGAAAAGTTATCAAGAAGTGATCTACCGAACACAAAGACACACCTGCTGCTCCCACACCTCTGAGAGTCCCAGTCAGCAAGATGTGCAGCTGGTGTTTACTCCGAGCACAGAGCAAAGTAGGATTTGAACATGTTTAAAAATATTGCTCCATTATCTGCTTGCAAATAGGATCCTGTGAGGAAAATCTGATGATAATTTGATTTTTATTCTAGTTCAGGTGATCAGATTTTATCTTTTAAGGTTACCCATCTCTTCCTTGTATTATTTTTTTTTATGAAATTTCAGGGAATAAAAAATAATCTCAGGAAATACAGAAGTATATAGAGCATTCTTATTCACATGATATTGATAAATTTCACTATAAGATATAAAGATATGACTACACATACACATTACACGCACACACACACACACGAGCATGCACACACACATATCCATACTCACATACACACATACATGCGCATACACATACATATATATATAGATAGATAGATAGATAGATAGATATACAGATAAAGATTATAAAACTATAGAGAGATTCAAGATGGCTGCATTGAGAGGACACTGTGTCTGACAAGCAGGACAGCAGTGACTGCACAGCAACCAATAGACCGAACTCTGGGCCCTAAACACCAAGTGATTGTGTTTCCCAGGTGAGAGGAAACCTCATGGTGTGGGAAGAGATAACATCCATTCTTAGGTCACCCGGCTAAATCCCAGAAGAGTTCCCCAGTCCCTGCAGGCACTTGGTTGCCAGTCCAGAGCCACATGCCTGCATGCTCTGATCACCATCTCAGACTGAACTGTGGGTCCCACAACACCAGAAACTGGGATTTCTAGTAGAGAGAAAACCCCACAGTCACAGAAGCAATCAGGACTGAACTCAGGTCTCCCGGACAATCCCTGGTAAAGTTCCTAGGCTCCTGCAGGCACTCAGCCACCCGCCTAGAGACCTGCCTGAATGCTGGAGGAGTCACCATCCCAGACAGAAATATGGGGCCCAGGGCACCAGAGACTGGGATACCTTGTCGTGAAGAAATCCCATGGTGAGGGAAACATCAGGTTCGACCTCAGGGCACTCAACCTAACCCCCCAAACCTGAAAAATTCTTGAGAAAAGTTCCTGGGTTCCTGCAGGCACTCAGTCACTAGCACAGAGCCACTCTCCTGCACCTGTGTACTTTATTCACCAACCCAAACTGAACTGTGGACCCCCAAACATCATTGGCTGGGTCTCCCCATCAGGAAGAAACTCCACGGTGGGGGAAACATCAGGTCTGACCTTAGGACACCCCGCTCAGGAAAAGTTTCTGGGTTCCCACAGGTTCCAGACTCTAGCCTCCTGTTGCATACATGAGTGCTGCGCTCATCTTCTACTTACTACTGCTTGTGAACTATGGCACAGAGCTCCAACCTCAGAACTACAGAAGTCTCGGATCCACGGGATCAGCCCCCAGGTACTGCTCCAAGGAGAAACCTGTCTCCCTAGCCAAATTGACCAAATCACGGGGCTCCCTGGTTCTTCTAGAGGGCTGCACCCAGCAAACACAGTATAAGAGCAACAGCAGCAGGTTACTAAATTCAGAGCAAGAAACCCAGCAGCAGGGAGCTGCCTCCAGGACTTCTTCTGGTGAGAGGACAGACACCTTACAACCAACGAACACAGTTACCACAAAGGTCCATTCACCTGAGGTGAATTGTGGCAATTACTGAGAAGCACTGGCCATTTGGTGACCATACCCAAAAAGCTGAGGAGGGCTCCTTCAGGAACAACCATCTTCCTGCAAGAAGATTCCCTACCCCAGGATTCCAGCAGGCACCAGAAACTAACATTCAACACCTGAGACAGCCAGATGGGTAGAGGCCAGAGGCACAACCAACAAAAGCCAAAGCAATATGGCATCTCAAGAACCCAGTTACCCAGGGGCAAATAGCCCTGGACACACTATCATAGGTGAAATTCAAGAAGTTGACCTTACGTCTATGGTTTTGAAGAGGATAATGGAGGAAACAAATAAAATGTGTAAAAAATAGAGGAAGATAAAGTAAAAAAGATTATGGCCATCCCTAAAGAAATAGAAGAAGATAAAGACAACCAGATTATGACCATATGTAAAGTAACAGAGGAAGATAAATTTAAACAGAGTATGGGTATCCATAAAGAAATACAGGAAGATGCAACCAAACAGTTCGTGGCCTTCAAAGAGGAAATAATTAAATCACTGAAAGAAATAATGGAAAAGAATCTTCACCAACCCTTTATCTGACAGAGGACTCGTATCCAGTATATATAAAGAACTAAAGAAGCTGAAAACCAGCAAACCAAGTAATCCACTTAAAAAAATGGGGATAAGAGCTAAAGAGAGAATTCTCTGTAGAGGAATATCGAATGGCAGAGAAGCACTTAAAGAAATGCTCAACCTCATTAGCCATTAGGGAAATGCAAATCAAAACAACCCTGAGATTTCACCTTACATCCATCAGAATGGCCAAGTTGAAAAACTCAAGGGACAACACATGCTGGAGAGGTTGTGGAGAAAGGGGAACCCTTCTCCACTGCTGGTGGGAATGTAAACTTGTACAACCACTCTGGAAATCAATCTGGCGCTTTCTCAGACAACTAGGAATAGCACTTTCTCAAGATCCAGCCATACCACTCCTAGGCATATACCCAAAAGAGGCTCAAGTACACAACAAGGACATTTGCTCAACCATGTTTGTAGCAGCTTTATTTGTAATAGCCAGAAGCTGGAAACAACCCAGGTGCCCCTCAACTGAAGAATGGATGCAGAAACTGTGGTACATCTATACAATGGAGTATTACTCAGCAATGAAAAATAAGGAAATCATGAAATTTGCAGGTAAATGGTGGGGCCTGGAAAGGATCATCCTGAGTGAGTTGTCCCCGAAGCAAAAAGACACACATGGTATATACTCATTCATATAAACATACAACATAGAATAAACCCACTAAAATCTGTACATCTAAACAAACTAAGCAAAAGAGAGGACCCTAACTAAAATGTTCAGTCCCCATCCTGAAAGGCAAAGAGGATGGACATCAGAAGAAGAAGAAAACAGTAAACAACGTAGGAACCTGCTACAGAGGGCCTCTGAAAGCCAGAAGAAAACAGGAAACAACCTAGGAACCTGCCACAGAGGGCCTCTGAAAGCCTCTGCAGTATAGACTATCAAAGCAGATGCTGAGCCTGATGGCCAACTGATGGGCAGAGTGAATGGAATTTTATGTAAGAAGTGGGAAATAGTAAGAGCTGGAGGGGACAGGAACTCCACAAGGAGAGCAACAGAAAAAGATAATTTGAACACAGGGAACTTCCCAGAGACTCATAGTCCAACCAAGGACTATTTGTGGAGATAACCTAGAACCCTGACAATGCAGCCACTTCTGATGAGAACTGATGGACTAAGATCAGAGACAAGGAGAGGAGGACCTCACCTATCAGTGGACCTGGGGAGGGGCATGCATGCAGAAAGGGGGGGTGGGACCGAGAGGGGAGGAGGGAGGGGCTTATGGGGGGATACAGAATGAGTGAAGTGTAATTACTAAAAAAAAATTTTTTTTAAAGAAATAAAAGAAACAGAGAAATGTTCAAACAAATGGGTGAATGGACTAGAGGAAAATACAGTCAGACTGGTGAAGGAAATAAAAAAATGCCTCAAGATCTGAAGATAGAATTGGAAAAATTAAAGAAAATACAAATGGAGGAAATCATGAACAGGAAGAACTTAGGGAAGTGTTTAGTTCTGTTTAGAACTACATAGGTAAGCATAACCAACAGACCATAAGATATGGAAGAGAGACTCTGAGGTATGAAAGATACAATGGAAGAAATTGATGTGTCCATCAATTTCTAAAGAAAGAAAGAAAGAAATGTTAAATCTAAAAAATTCCTGAGAGAAACCATCCAAGAAGTCAAAGACAACATGAAGAGGCAAAAACTAAGAATAATAGGTATAGAGGAAAAAGATTTCCTTCTTCAACGCCCAGAAAATATTTCCAAAAAAAAAAAAAATACATAGAAAAAAATTTCCCTAATTTAAAGGTGAATCCTATAAACATACAAGAGGCCTACAGAATACCTTATAAATTAGACCAGAAAAGAAAATCCTCCCACCACATAATAATCAAAGCAGTAAGTATACAGAACAAAGAAAAAAATACTAAAAGCTCCAAGGGAAAAAAGCTAAGTAATATATAATGGCAAACCTAACAATATCACACCTGATTTCTCAACAGAGACTATGAAAGCAAGAAGGGCCTAAACGGATATCATGCAGACCCTAAGAGAAAACAGATGTCATCCCAGGCTACTATACCCAGCAAAACTCTCAGACATCATAGATGGAGAAAACAAGATATTCAACATCAAAAAACGAATTTAAACAATACTTACCCACAAATCCAGCATTACAGAACATACTAGAAGGAAAACTACAACCCAGGAAAGCTCCCCTCTCTCTCCAGGTATTTCTTCAACATAGTTCTGGAAGTCCTTGCTGGAGCAATAAGACAATTAAAGGAGAGCAAGTGGGATTCACTTTGGAAAGGAAGAAGTCAAAGTATCACTATTTGCAGATGATATAGTAGTATACATGAGTGACCCCAAAAATTTTTCCAGGGAAATCCTACAGCTGATAAACACCTTCAGCAAAGTGACTGGATACAAAATTAACTCAAAACAAAAATCAGTAACTCTCCTGGATACAAAAGACAAATGGGATGAAATGGGAAAGAAATTAGGGAAACAACAATCTTCACAATATCCACAAAGGACATAAAGTACCCTGGTTGTAACTGTCACTAAGTAAGTCAAAGACCTGTATGAAAAAACTTCAAGTCTCTGAAGAAAGAAATAGAAGATATCAGAAGATAGAAAGATTTCCCATGCTCATGGCTTGGCAGGATAAACATAGTAAAAATGGCCATCTTACTAAAAGCAGATTCAATGTAATTCCCACCAAATTACCACCACAATTCTTTATGGAGCTTGAAAGAAAAATTCTCAACTTCATAGGAAAAGCACACCCAGAATCACTAAAACAATCCTCTACAATAAGACATCTTCCGGAGAAATCTCTATCCATGATCTCAAGCTGTACTATAGAGCAACAGTAGTAAAAACTGCATGATACTGGCGTCAATCAGTGGAATTGAATAGAAAACCCAGAAATAAACACACACACTTATGGAGACCTGATTTTTGACAAAGATGCCAAAATGGTACAATGGAAAAAAAAATAGCATCTTCAACAAATGATGCTGGTCTAACTGCATGTGTCCATGTAGATTAATGCAAATTGATCCATATTTTCACCCTGCACAAAACTAAAGTCCAAGTGGATCAAAGACCTAAATATAAAATCAGACACATTAAACCTCTTAGAAGAAAAAGTGGGAAAGAGCCTTGAACTCATTGGCACAGGAGACAACTTCCTGAACAGAACACCAACAACTTGGGCTCTAAGATCACCAATCAATAAATGGGACCTCAAGAAACTGAAAAGCTTCTGTAAAGCAAAGGACGCTGTCATCAGAACAATACGACAGCCTACAGACTGATAAAGGATCTCCACCACTCTTATATCTGACAAATGGCTAATATCCAGAATATGAAAAGTAATCAAGAATTTAAAAAGCAAGTAATATTTTGATTGTTTTAGGATTTTTAGCATCTGCCAAGATTTAGTCATCAGATTGTTCTGTATTTTAAATTAAACAGTTTATACACTAATCAGAGACTTTCATGGAGACTCAATAACAACAAAAAAGTCTTGTTTTGGTATTATATGTTGAGCATATGAACTCTCATGAGAATGGGCAAAAGAAGCATTGAAATCTGGCGGATGGCGAAATGACAGCAGATAAAAATTTTGATGTGTTAACATCCCTACCATAGTCAAAATATAGATACATAATTGTGTCCCAATTGGCATCTTTTACTCTTATTGATTGTACTAGTTACTTCTTAGTGATGCCTAGTTTTATTTTTTGTTGATTTTTGTTTGCTTCCTTCAACATATTTTTTTCTTTTTATTTTCCTACTTGTGTTTTCTAGAAAATATATTTTTCATACAATAAAAAAAAGCAAGTAATACAATTTAATAAATGTGGTACAGAGCTAAACAGAGAATTCTCAATTGAGGAATATTAAATTGCAGAGAAACACTTAAAGAAATGTTCAATGTTCTTGGTCATCAGGGAAATACAAATCAAAATGACCCTGAGATTTCACCATACACCCATCAGAATGGCTAAGATAAAAAACAAAACAAAAGAAAACAAAACAAACGAAACAAAACAAAAAACTCAAGTTACAACACATGCTGGAAAGGATGTAGAGAAAGGGGAACCCTCCCCCACTGCTAGTGGGAATGTAAACTTGTACAACTACTTTAGAAATCAATCTGTTGCTTTCTCAGACAATTAGGAATAGTGCTTCCTCAAGATCCAGCTATACCTCTCCTAGGCATATATCAAAAACATACTCAAGTATATAACAAGGATATTTGCTCAATCATGTTCATAGAAGCTTTATTCTAATAGCCAGATTCTGGGAACAAGCAAGATGATCCTCAACTGAGGAATGGATACAGAAATTGTGGTACGTTTACACAATGGAATACTACTCAGCAATTAAAAACAAGGCAGCCAGGTGAGACCTGATTGGCTAGGGTCAGATGGAAGGGGAGGAGGACCTCTTCCATCAGTGACTGGGGAAGAGGTATGGTAGGAGAAGAGGCAGGGAGGGCAGCATTAGGAGAGGATGAAGGAGGGGGCTACAGCTGGGATACAAAGTGAATAAATATTAATATATATATTAATATAATAAATATTAATATATAAGTATAGAAAAATTAAAAAGTTTGAAAACTATATATATTTTATGACTTTTTAAGATATACTTTCTCAGTTACTTTCAAATCATTTTTTCTTACCTCATAATTCTGAAAATTGTCTAGATTTCTATTATTTTTATGATTTTATTCCTGTATTTCATTGATAGTACAGTACCCTTCTTTCCATTTATTTTAATATTCCTAGATATTTAAATTTCTAGTCCATGTTTTTTTAAGCAGAATGGAGGATCTGGATAATTTTACAAACTTTTATCTACATTCAAAATGTAATTTGTTCAGACTGAAGTATTGAGATAATTTGTCTTCAAGTTATTTACTGATAAGATACTGTGTGGTACTTCTTTAGTTTTGGTATTGTCTTTGGTTTTTTTTTTTTTTTTTTTTGAGTCTCATTCCTATTATATTTTATTTTTTTCATGGAAGGAGTTTTAATGTTGTTATAACAACATATTGTGGAATTTAGATTCCAACTTATAGAGTTTTATAATGGTGCCTCTGAATATATAGTTAACTATTTATACATTTAATAATACAGTATATATTTAATAAATATATTATACCATATAGTATATTTAATAATATATACTAATATAGAACACAATAAAGCTCTATAAGTTTATATAGTTTAATATGAAATTATATATAATATATTAGTAAATTCAAAAAATAAAAATGGCGGACATGAAGAAATGGCTCAAAGTAAGGAAATGCACACTGCCTTCTCTTGCAGAGCACTCAGCTCCTTTCCAGCTCACACATCAGTGCACAACTACCTACAGTTTCAGTTTTAAGGATGATTCCCTCTTCTCCCCTCCTCAAACACCAGTGCACATCTATACATGCAGTCAGAACATTCATAACACAAAATACATTTAAAAAAAGATAAAATATTATGTGGTGATCATTGAAAAAATATACCTAGCATTCACTACTTGCCTTCACAGAAGCGCACATATTTGTTTGCACACAACTGTGAACACATACACTTGCAAACATCACACAAACATGCAAAATCACGTGGAAGTATGACTTAAATGTTCATAGATAATATCTAGATATTAGATAAGAATTTGGTGATTGTAATTTTGTATATGAGTTCTAAATTCATCATTTAATAAGTTGAAATAGCCATGATAACATTCTATAACCAAGAAAACTAGAAATCACGTCTATCAATAAAATTCAGTGTGTAAATATGTTTGCCATGGAAGTATGGTGCCTAAGCTTAACATATGGAACCTATGCGAAAAGAAGAGAAATCTCTCCTAAAAGTTGTCTGACATGTTCATCTTCAAATGTATGCTGTGGAATGTACATCTTAATTAAAAACATGCAAATATTACAAGCACTCACAGAAACAAAGAAACACACACACACACACACACACACACACATTGAAAAAAATATATAAAATGGAATCTTATCAAGAAAATTGTCCATTTATTTTAGATTTTCGAATTTTGTGGCATATAGGCTTTTGTAGTATGACCTAATGATTGTTTGGATTTCCTCAGTGTCTGTAGTTATGTCCCCCTTTTCATTTCTGATTTTGCTGATTTGGATAGTTTCTCTCTGCCTTTTAGTTAGTTTGGCTAAAGGTTTGTCTATCTTGTTGATTTTTTCAAAGAACCAGCTCTTGGTTTCATTGATTCTTTGAATAGTTTTATTTGTTTCTAGTTGATTGATTTGTGCCCTGAGCTTGATTATTTCCAGCCATCTGCTCCTCTTGGGTGCATTTGCTTCTTTTTTCTCTAGGGCTTTCAGTTGGGCCATTAAGTTGCTTGTATGAGATGTCACAAATTTTTTCTTGAAGGCATTTAGTGCTATGAATTTTCCTTTGAGCACTGCTTTTATTGTGTCCCATAAATTAGGGTATGTTGTACCTTTATTTTCATTGAATTCTAGGAAGTCTTAATTTCTTTCTTTATTTCTTCCTTAACTCAGTTATCATTGAGCAGCAAGTTGTTTAGTTTCCATATGCTTGTAGGCTTTTTTCTAATTCCATTGTTGTTGATGTCCAGCTTTATTGCATGGTTCAGATAGAATACAGGGGATTATTTCCATCTTCTTGTATCTGTTGAGGCTTGCTTTGTGACCAACTATATGGTCTATTTTGGAGAAAGTTCCATGAGGTGCTGAAAAGAAGGTATACTCTTTTGCGTTTGAGTGGAAAGTTCTGTAGACATCTATTAGGTCCATTTGATTTAGGACCTCTGTAAGTGCCTTTATTTTCTTATTAGGTTTCTATGTAGATGATATGTCCCTTGGTGAAAGTGGGGTGTTGAAGTCTCCCATTATCAAGGTGTTGGAATCGATGTATGATTTAAGTTTTAGTAATGTTTCGTTTATAAATGTAGGCGCTCTTGTATTTGGGGCATAGATGTTCAGAATTGTGATGTCCTCTTGGTGGATTTTCCCTTTGATGAGAATGTAATGTCTCTCCTCATCTTTTTTGATTAATTTTGGATAAAGTCTATTTTATTAGATATTAGGATAGCTACCCAGCTTGTTTTCTAGGTCCATTTGCTTGAAAGACATTTTTCCAGCCCTTTACTCTGAGGTAGTGTTTATCTTTGTTGCAGAGGGGTATTTCTTGGATGCAGCAGAATGTTGGATCCTGTTTCCGCAACCATTCTGTTAGTCTGTGTCTTTTTATTGGTGAGTTGAGTCCATTGATGTTGATAGATAATAGTGACCAATAAATGTTAGTTTCTTTTGTATTGGAGTCGGTGGTCTTACTGTGTTTCATTGCTTGTCTTCTTTTGATTTTTGTTGGAAATTATTTTTAACCTATGTTTTCTTGGGTGTAGTTGTTTTGGTTGGATTGGAATTTTCCTTCTAGTATCTTCTGTAGGGCTGGTTTGCTGTTCAAATATTGCTTAAATTTAGTTTTGTAGTGGAATATTTTGTTTTCTCCATCTATGTTGATTGAAAGCTTTGTTGGGTATAGTAGTCTAGTTTGGCATCTGTGGTCCCTTAGAGCCTGCATGATATCTCCCCAGGCCCTTCTGGCATTCATAGTTTCAGATGAGAAGTCCAGTGTGATTCTGATAGGTCTACCTTTATATGTTACTTCACCTTTTTCCTTTGCTGCTTTTAGTATCTTTTCTTTGTTCTGTAGAGTAAGTGTTTTGACTATGATGTGGCATGAGGAGTTTCTTTTCTGGTCTAGTCTATTTGGTGTTCTGTAGGCCTCTTGTATGTTTGTGGACATCTCTTTCTTTAGGTTGGGGAAATTTTCTTCTATGATTTTCTTGAAAATATTTTCTGGACCTTGGAGCCTGGAATCCTCTTCTTCATCAATTCCTATTATTCTTAGATTTTGCCTTTTCATGGCGTCCTCGATTTCTTGGATGGTTTGTGTTTGGGATTTTTCCGATTTTATTTTTGCTTTGAGAGAATTATCAATTTCTGCAAGTGTATCTTCAGCACCGGAATTCCATCTCTTGTATTCTATTAGTGATGCTTACCTTTGTGGAATATTACTCAGCAATGAAAAATAAGGAAATCATGAAATTTGCAGGTAAATGGTAGGACCTGGAAAGGATCATCCTGAGTGAGGTATCCCAGAAGCAGAAAGGCACACACGGTATATACTCACTCATAAAGACATATAATATAGGGTAAACCTACTAAAATCTGTACACCTAAAGAAACTAATCAAGAGGGAGGACTCTGACTAAAATGCCCAATCCCCGTCCAGAAAGGCAAAGAGGATGGACATCAGAAAAAGAAGAAACCAGGAAACAAGTTAGGAATCTGCCACAGAGGGCCTCTCGAAGGCTCTGCCCTGCAGACTATCAAAGCAGATGCTGAGACTTATGGCCAACTGTTGGGCAGAGTGCAAGAAATCTTATGAAAGAAGTGGGAAATATTAAGATCTGGAGAGGACAGGAACTCCACAAGGAGAGCAACAGAACCAGAAAATTTGAACATAGGGGTCTTTCCAGAGACTCATACTCCAACGAAGTACCATGCATGGAGATAACTTAGAACCCCTGCACAGATGTGGCCCATGGCAGTTCAGTGTCCAAGTGGGTTCCAAAGTAGTGGGAATAATCTGATTGGCTTTCTCTTTGATCACCTCCCCCTGAAGGGGGAGCATTCTTACCAGGGCACAGAAGGGGACAATGCATCCACTCCTGATGAGATCTGGTAGATTAAGATCAGAAGGAAGGAGAGGGGGACCTCCCCTGTCAGTGGACTTGGGAGGGGCATGCCTGAAGAAGGAGGAGGAAAGGTGCGATTAGGAGGGGAGGGTTTTATGGGAGGGATCCAAAGTGAAGAAAGTGTAATTAATAATAGTTAAAAAAAAAAAGTCCTACTCAGCTGCAAAGTTGATGAACCACAGTAATAAGTAGCAGAGCAAGATATCTCAGTGGGTGTAATAGTGACATTTCTATTATGAGGGCACCAATAGTTATCTACTGGATGTAAAGCCCATGCATTGGGAGTGAGTTTATCCCTGGTACTACAAATTTAGCCAATTTCTTTCTCTTGTGAAATCATGGACCCTAGATGAGAACCTATTACTGCTACTTTCTTAAATTAGAGTTTTGTTTATTTGTTTGTTTGTTCGTTTGTTTTGTTTGAGACAGGGTTTATCTGTGTAGCCTTGGCTGTCCTGGACTTGCTTTGTAGAACAGGCTGGCCTTGAACTCACAGAGACCATCTGCCTCTGCATTCCCAAGTGCTGAAATTACAGGCTTGGGCCACCATGTTCTGATAACTAGACTGTTTTGTAACTTCCTTATATTTATAGAGAAGAGTAGTTCTTATTCCTCATCACAACTTTTTTTTTTTTAATGGAGATCATCATTAAAATTCACAACTGATCAAAAAAAGAACAGCAGGTGGTAGCATGCTTATCCTCAGTTATCAAATACATCTATAACTGAACCCATACACTTCAGGCCCAGAGAATAACAAGGGAAAGAAGGCAGAAGGATTTTAAGAGGCGGTGGGCCAAGATATCTGCTATGAAATAGTGTCTTCTCATTTGTCAGGGAATTGGACCTATGAACTTTTAGCAATAATCACCAGCACATTGACTATACCAATTTACACCCCAATGGGAAAGAGGAAACTCCTACACAATGAAGAGATACAGGCTAATGGCTTCTAAGAGAGAGTCAGGTATCTTCACAGGTAAACCCACTGATCGGTTATTCAATCTCTAGGGTAGGTATTAAAAACATAATTCATTTGTAACATTAAATATAGTTAATAGGTTGTATGTGTGTGTACCCATAATTTTAAGAAGTCATTAATTTGAGAATGAGGTAGGAAAGTCATGGGTACCATTAGAGTGGGGAGAGGCTGGGGTGAAAATAGTAGAATACTTGTGTAAAATTCTAAATTTAAAAAATGTAAAAAAAGAAACTATACCATGGCAATGCTATTGGATACTAAGTTTCTGGGGAGTTCCTTAAAACGGCTTATATAGATTTACCTTTTATGGATTGTCATGTCTCAGGAAAAGAAATTATCATATGTCATACAATAGCCTTGCAGATCTATAGTACAGAATTATAAATATAAAACCAATTCCAAATCCACAAGCTCTGTGAAAATTTATTGCTCTGTGTATGTATGGTTGCCAGTGGCATTAGTGTGCACAAAGAAACAGCATGAAAAAGTAGCAGATATCTTCAACAATCCTAGCTCCTTTATAAGCCTGTCACTCTTTATATTATACACCTTCTAAGACTTCCCCACATCTGCCTGCTCTGGATGGAATCAAATCTCTTCCAGATTCTCTCAGAAAGTTGTAGAATTCATTTGCCTGAAGATATGATTGATTTGGATTTTATAAGGACATCCTATATTAGGGCAAACATAAAGAATTTTCTATTTTCCATTGTATTTTCCAATGGCTATAATTAATCTTATCAAACTTAATATTTTAAAAATGTGTTTCATTCTTAGAGAAAATTGTATAATATGCCTACATTAACTTTCTGACATTCGTATTTCAAAGAATAATAAAATAAACCCAAGTACAAAAATCTGACATTTCTGAAACTTCTATTTTGGTGAAACTAAAGGTTTAAAGAAGGTAGATATCATTTTGACTCTGAACAGGGAATTTGCTGCCTCGGGCTAGAACAAGCAGTGAAAAGGGTACAGGAAAGGGACTCTCAAACAAGTGATTTTTCACAGATCTCAACGGTTTTTAAGATCTAGGCAGATATATTTTCACCTGAGCGGAAATGAAGAACTGTGTTAGGGTAGAGTGCAGTGACAAAGCTCATTATTCACGAATGAATTATGCTTCGTCTTTTTCCATTTACAATGTTGTGCAAGATTCCCATCTCAGGATTTGTGGATTCATTTATATTCATACAGGGATTCTCAAGTTTGAGTATATAATAAAAATAATCTCATAGTGCTGTTTACAATGGGCAATTTCATATTCAACTTTGAGAGGGATTTTTGCTCTTTATTTATTACTATTATTTGCTTTAAAAATTTATTTACTTTGTATCCCAGTTGTAGTCCCCTCCCTCATCTCCTTCCAGTCCTACCCGTCCTCCCTCTTCCTCCCCTATCCCTCTTCCCTAGTCCACTGATAGGGGAAGTCCTCCCTTACTGTCTGACCCCAACCTATCAGGTTCTATCAGGACAGCCTGAAACCTCTTCCTCTGTGGGCTTGCTGGGTCGCCCCTCAAGGGAAAAGTGATCAAGAAACAGGCAATGGAGTTCATGTCAGAGACTGTCTCTTCTCTTACTAAAGAACCCATATGGAGACTGAGCAGTCTATGGGATACATCTGAGCAGGTTTAGGTCCTCACTATGCATTGTCTTTGGTTGGTGCATCTGTCTCTGCAGTCCCCCCTGAGCCCAGCTTTTTTGGCTTTCTTGGTCTCCATGTGGTGCTCCAGTACCCTCCAGGTCCTTTTCTATCTCCCTAATTCCACAAGACTCCCAGCATCTGCCCAAAATTTGGCTTTGAGTCTCTGCATCTGCTTCGATCCCCTGCATGGTGGAGTCTTTTAGAGGCTATCTGTGGTAGACTCCTGTCTTGTTCCTTCTCGTCTAAGGCTTCAGGTGTCTCTACTGTTTTTCTCTTCTGAATGCAAATTAAGTGTTTTTTTTTTTCTTTTAAGTCTAGTGAGTCAATAGAGAAGAATAGAACCATATGGACCGTTCTAATAGCTTACATGTTGAAAAAAAAATGTGCGAGCATAACAGTTTATGGCAAGCAAACATTCTTGTATTGGCCTGAGTGCATCCATTTGATTTTGCACAATTTATATTTACATATAAATATACATATATATATATAAATTACACAATTTATATTTTATAGCTCAATAAGATTCAAGTGTGCTTTTTTCATGTTTCTCTTTGTATGCAGGTTGTGTATATGTGTGTGTTTGTATGTCCACCTACACATGTATGTCTGGAAGCCAGAGATCATGCTCTGAAGTTATTCATAGGATGCTGTCCATCCTGTTTTATGAAACAGTGAGATCATCAATCAGGTAGTCCAAAGATCCAGACTTGTTTCTGGCTCCCCAGCATTGGGATTTTAAACATGCATCCCTCCACTTGTTTTTGTTTGTTTGTTTGTTTGTTTAGGTTTCTCTCTCTCATTGTGCGCATGTGTATATTCTATATATGCAACTCATTTTTCTGTACTTCTCAACCTGAGTTATCAACCAAGATAGCCGCATCTTTCTTTTTTATGAATAAAGTTGATTTGTAGAAATTTTCCATATAGATATTTGCAGTATTTTAAACCACATACACATTGCTGCAGTAAGCATTAATCATTGTTTTCTCTCAAGGGCAGCATAAGTCTATGAGATAAACAGAATGTTTACAACAGTGTTTGACAACATGACGCTTAAGCAAATCTTTGTTTGTCCTTCTGTCTGATTATGAACACCTAAGAGGTTTCTGTAAGTTAGCTAACAGTAGCTTTCATCTGCAAGAACTACATGTTAGAGCTATTTTCTCCATCAATTCAAGTAATGCAGTTTTATTCATGATCATTAATTAAAGATTAAATATGTGTGTTTCATGCACATAGTAATTTCTAGATGGTTAACAAACTTTGGTCACTCAAATAAAGTTCATTTTTGTATAATGAAGCTTGAAATAAAAAGGAAAATAAACATAAATTCATACAGTGTGAATAAATTGGAAAGTCAGACAAAGTCCCTTTGTGTGTGACCTGAATGACAAAAAGGCATTCAGCTATGAAAAGAGGAGGACAGATCATTTCAGGAAAGAAGAAAAAACAAAAACAGAAAGGCTTAAGGCACTTACCATGAAAGCTACAGTTGTAACTCTTTGAGATGAATTATTTTTGTACCTGGGTATTGTTGTTCCTTCCTCAAATGGGCCTGTACACCTGAAGGAGCATGTCTTGTCTTTATAGCAGAAAAGTGTTCTCATGCTAATTCTTAGGTATTGTATCATCTTTGTGCAGCTGAATGGAGTATTTCAACTGGGTGACTGTGAATCTGTTTGTGTAAGCAAACTCTAACCCATATCAAATGCTCCTTGATTTAGCCAGTGTTCATATGTTGGCATGACACTGTTATCTGGAACAAGTTATGGGTGAAGATAATGAAAGCAAATGCTTTTTCTGTAGAAAAGTAGAGCAGTTGCAGAAAATAATTAAGCCTGGGAACACATTTCTTTCCCATAAACTAAAGTAGGTTAAATCTGAGACCAACACTTGAAAAAAGCATTCATGAATAACTGAAATAAAACAGAGACAGATATCTGAGTTATTTATTTGTCTGATTTTAAACAAGTCTTTCTAGAACAATGAACTCATATCACTGCTGCTGCTGCTGCTGGGATCAGAAGAGAACTGGGAATGCCTCTTCACACCCCTAGCACATCTAAATAGACTAAAGAAACCAGCCCAAATATTATCGTGACTCCACAGTGATAAAGATGTAGTAAGATGGTATTGAATATTGATAATATCTCAATATTCCATATCAATATAGAACGGATCTGGAATATAAGGTGCATACACATGTGCACTGAAGGCTATTTATCAGCCAACAGCTAACATTACACCAAAGTGGAAAATTTAAAAACCTTCTGCTAAGAACATGAATATTGCAAGTAGCATTTCTTTTGTTTTTATTCATATGGTGTTATATTTCTATGTAGAACAGACCTAAAATGACAAAAACACATTGAAATATTTTCATCTTTTCTATATATGAAATAGTTTTGTATATAGAAAATTCCAAAAATACCACTAAAAAGTATTAGAACTAATAAATACATTTCACAATTTTATCATTTTCCAGCCTTTGATATAAGAACAAAGATAGTGTCTATTTTTATCAGTGTAGCTTATGGCATGTTCTCTCTCCAAAGATGGTACATTAAGTGGATTTAGGAGCAGAGAATTGAAATAGCTGTTCTGACTACTACACACAGGGATCTGGCACTGTGCTATCTTCAAGCACAGTGAACCTGAACTTCTAATAAAATATAGAAATGTTCTTTCTTCTGTACTATGCAACTAACCTACAGTGTCTGTATCATTTGCTATAACCAACAGCATACTTTCCAAAATAAAATGTCACTAAAATTATATAATTTAAAATTATATAAATGAATATAAAATGGGTAAAATATAATTGTACAATAAAGACGGAAGAAATGAAGAATATACAAAATAGAATAGCATCACATTTTCTCATACTGGATCAGCATTCCTAAACATACAAACACAATGAAAGTGTGTTACCAGAACATACCCTAAACATGCATACTCAATGGAATATGTAGATCTATTGTAATTATTGTAAAAGTAGTAATGAAGTTTTTTATAGAACCACAAAAATAAAAAAAGCTACTATTAAGTGGAATTATAAAATCCCTAGATAATCAAAATAATCTTGAAGAAAATGGCAGATGGGAAGTCATTACAGTGTATACTTACAGAATTTGTGAGAAAGTTGCAGTCATTAAAACTGTTTAGCATTAGGCTCATGATTTTTCCCAATTGTTTGGACACATGCTTAATGTTTATTTATTAACCTCCATGTTTAATCACCAGTACCACAAAAAGCAAGGTTAATAAAGGTGTGTGCCTTTAATTACAGCATTTGGGAAGCAGGCACAGAAGGATAAGTTAAGAGATAGCCTTGACTCCCCAGTATGAAGTAAGTTATTTTTGCGTCGTGTTGTTGTTGTTTTTCTAGAGTCTAGTAAGAAGGCAGCTTACAGGAGGAAAGGTTTATTTTAGTTCATGGTTTGAGAACTCCAACCATCATTGTGGGGAGGTCACTGCAAGATCTAGTGTCAGGAAATTGAGAGATGAAAGTCATCGTAAGTTAGCTTTCCCTTTTTGTGAACTCCGCAGCCCAATTTAAGAAAGTGGTGGTGCCTATTACTAGGCTATATCTCTCACCTAACATAACTTAGACAAGACGATTCCCCACAGTAGTAATTCACATTTTGCCATCTAGAGGATTCCAGATGCTGTCACGTTGGCAATCAACACTGTCCGTTACAGCAAATTCTCGGTAAGCATGGGCTAAATTAGATCCAGTGTCAGAAATAAAACCAAAGGAATATGGTGTCAACAAGTAAACGAAGATATAGGTCGAGGTAATACAATAAAGTTCATAAGTAAACCCATGCATCTTAGGAAGAGTCATTTTAAAAAATATTACTGGTAAATATCCACATGTAAAAGACTGAAATCTTAACTTTTACGGGTAACAAAAGCAAAGTTCAATATAGATTAAAAAGTTAATTTTTTTTTATCTGAACCATAAAAACTACAGAAGGAAAATATAAGAAAGTTTTCACTGGAGTGATTAGTAATATCTAGGAGCTCCAAATGTCTATAGTACCAAAAAGGATGCCAAACAAATTGTATCGCTTCAATTATAAAAGTTTCTTCAAAGAAAAGATCTATATATACAGATACAACCTGAAAAGTAGGAAATGAGACTAGCGAACTATACAACTGTTACTCAGTAGTAATTTTTTAAAATTCTTTATTAATTACAGTTTATTCAATTTGTATCCCTCTTGTGGTTCCCTCCCTCCTCCTGTCCCAATCCCTCCCTTCCTCCACCCTCTGTATGCATGCCCCTCCCTAAGTCCACTGATAGGGGAGGTCTTCTTTTCCTTCCTTCTGATCCTAGTCAATTAGGTCTCATCAGGAGTGGCTGCATTGTCTCCTTCTGTGGCCTGGTGATGCTGCTTCCCCCTCAGGGGGAGGTAATTAAAGAGCAGGCCAATCAGTTCATGTCAGAGGCAGTCCCTGTTCCTATTACAATGGAACCCACTTGGATACTGAACTGCCATGGGCTACATCTGTGTAGGGGTCTTAGTTTATCTCCATTCACAGTCCTTGGTTGGAGTATCAGTCTCAGGAAAGACCCCTGTGTGCAGAATTTTTGGTTCTGTTGCTTTCCTTATGGAGTTCCTGTCCTTTCCAGATCTTACTGTTTCCCACTTCTTTCCTAAGATTCCCTGCACTCTGCCCAAAGGTTGCCCATAAGTCTCAGCATCTGCATTGATAGTCTTCAGGGCAGAGCCTTTCAGAGGTCTTCTGTGTCAGGCTCCTGACTTGTTCCCTCTTTTCTTCTTCTTCTGATTTCCATCCTCTTTGCCTTCAGTAGTACTTTGAATGAATTCTAAAATTGAGCATCAATAAAATAAAAACCAACCAACCCAATTAGAAACAAGCAGCTGATCATCAAAACAGACATTGCTCAAAGGCAAAAATGACCAACACATACATGGAAAGATGAACAAGATTATTGATCTTCAAGAAAATAAAACTTACTAAAGATCAACAAGACATCAATGTCATTCTAAGAAGATGGAATTATAAAAAGTTGTAAGATATCAGGTATGAGAAAAAATGTGAAAAGGAAAGCTTTGCAGACAGTGAATGACAATGAATGCTAATGTAGCCAAGGTGAAGAATGCTCTGGAAGGTGTTCGTTTGTTTGTTTGTTTGTTTTGCTTTTTAAGTAATAACAGAACTTCCACAGGATCTTTCAATATTAAACTAGGAGCCCATCTTAATCAGCCTGTCAGGTATACACCTGTATTCATATGTGGTGTTACAACATGACAATAGGAAATAAACTACTGCATAAGCCCCACAACCAATACATGAATGAAATGAACTGCAATTCACAAAGTGATAATGTGCAGCCACTTGAGAGAATAGAAACCTTTCGAAGAACGTGATAGTAAACTTGAGATCATTGGGCTATGTGTGCTAAAACAAGCAGAGAACAAACGCCATTTGGTCAAAAACAACCCAAATGTGAAAATGTTGATTTTTATAGAATTTAAAGTGAACTGATAGTGACCATCACTGCTGGTGTGTGGAGTGCTTTTGCTAGGTGGAAAATCTGACAACACGTTATTTTACACCAAGGTGTTGTTGTGCTACTTCACAGTAAGCTCGCTACAGATATTAACAATGTATTCCAAAGTTCTTGAAAGGGTTTTCATAGTTTTTGCTACAAATTATACATTTGTAGAAATATATGTTTAATCTGATTTAATTTTATGCTAGTTTGGCATATATCTGTAATCATAAGATATGATATCATTACGTTGAACATTTACATTTATAGGTACAAGGTAAAATTAAATTTAAAAATATAAAATAAATATAAGTTTTTTTTTCAGCCCAGTCCAAACATTTATCAGGCATTAACTGTTCTTACTCGAGGAAACAAAGTAATGTTAATAATGTTTAAAATATTCACCAGGAAAACTGCATATGGTTTTATGCTATAACCCCAACACACTAGAATAACTATTATTTGTGTATTACCAAGTACTCAATAATTCCTACAACACTCTTTCTCTAGTCAGCAGCCTAAAATAGCCATTAGAACTTTTGTTTATAGAAAGAAACCAATTTCCAGAATAGTTATCAGTGTTGAGAAAAATGGAATACGTGTGTCCAGGGTTAAATGCCACTGTTTTTATCTTTAAAATATTTTCATTATGAAACAGAAGTATTGAAACAATTATGCTTGAATCACTATTGCATCACAAACTAAATGCTATATGCAATGTATTTAGAAAGTATTCATATTGAAATTTTCTCAAATTGTTATTTCTGCCTGCTTCTGAGTTATTGAATTAATACATCACCAGGACACACTTGTTCTACTTATGTAACAGTGTGATTCATCAACACAAATATGCTAGCACACTGATAATGAATTACTCAATAAAATCTGAACAGCTGGCAAGAATATGTAGAATTAGGTAATGTATAAAGTTAAAGTGTTTCATTGTTTAATTTATTCAGTTCAGAACAAAAGAAGACAACATATTTAAAACTTTAAGAGAAAGTAAAACTCCATAAATTGCCTGTTCTACTTCATACTGCAGAAAAGAGAGTAAATCAAATAGCATTCATTTGCAAACTTATAATGGCTTGTCAACCTTATATCGCTCATGAGAATGCATCTCTGCCATAATTAATATCAATGTATTTTATATTTCAAATGTCTATTTCTGTTATATTTTTCTGCTTAATTCTTTAATATACTAAATAAGTTTCTATTTTCTTTTTTAAAAAAACGATAGCTACGCCAGGTGGTAGTGACACACCCCTTTAATCCTAGCATTTGGGAGGCAGAGGAAGGTGGTTATCTGTGAGTTGGAGGCCAGTATGGTCTACAATGAGTCCAGGAGAGCCAAAGCTACACAGAGAAACCTCATCTAAAAAAAAAAAAAAAAAAAAAAAAAAAAAAAAAAAAAAAAAAAAAAAACAAAAAAAAAAAAAAAAAAAAAAAAAAAAAAAAAAAAAAAAAAAAAAAACCTAAAAAAAGATAGCTGCAAAACAAATCAAATTACTTTTATATCTAATGTTATTCTTATTTTACAGAAAGATATACACATCAGATTTGTGACTGAATAAGAATTCTTTTTATCTTTTATATTCTTTCCTTTATTATTTTTTTAATCTATTCTTTATTAATTACACTTTATTCAATTTGTATCCCTCTTGTGGCTCCCTCCCTCCTCCTGTCCCAAACCCTCCCTTCTTCCACCCTCTGTATGCATGCCCCTCCCCAAGTCCACTGATAGGGGAGGTCTTCTTTTCCTTCCTTCTGATCCTAGTCAATTAGGTCTCATCAGGAGTGGCTGCATTGTCTCCTTCTGTGGCCTGGTAATGCTGCTTCCACCTCAGGGGGAGGAAGTTAAAGTGCAGGCCAATCATTTCATGTCAGAGACAGTCCCTGTTCCTATTACAATGGAACTCACTTGGATACTGAACTGCCATGGGCTACATCTGTGTAGGGGTCATAGGTTATCTCCATGCATAGTCCTTGGTTGGAGTATCAGTCTCAGGAAATACCCCTGTGTGCAGATTTTTTGGTTCTGTTGCTCTCCTTATGGAGTTCCTGTCCTTTCCAGATCTTACTGTTTCCCACTTCTTTCCTAAGATTCCCTGCACTCTGCCCAAAGATTGCCCATAAGTCTCAGCATCTGCATTGATAGTCTTCAGGGCAGAGCCTTTCAGAGGTCTTCTGTGTCAGGCTCCTGACTTGTTCCCTCTTTTCTCCTTTTTCTGATGTCCACCTTCTTTGCTTTTCTGGATAGGGATTGAACATTTTAGCAAGAGTCCTCCCTCTTGCTTAGTTTCTTTAGGTGTACAGATTTTAGTAGGTTTATCCTATATTGTATGTCTATATGAGTGAGTATATACCATGTGCGTCTTTCTGCTTCTGGGATAGCTCACTCAGGATGATCTTTTCCAGATCCCACCATTTATCTGCAAATATCATGATTTCCTTGTTTTTTATTGCTGAGTAATATTCCATTGTGTAGATGTACCACAATTCTTAAAGAATTCATTTCCCAAAAGGCTCTGTACTTGTTCTAATTAATTCACAAATGGACATTACTTACAATATATTTTTGCATAAAAATGGATGATTCATGTTTGTCTTTCCCACTTTGTAAATTTGCAACAAGTTCAGCAACGTCCTAAAGGCATCTCTGCTTGTACATTGCCTCCATTTCTTTCCTACAGTAAATTTAAACACAGTTCTTGAGAATTTTATTTAAGTCACATCCAAACAATATTCAAAGTGATACCAAAGAACAGAACCAAGTAAAGTATATTGTGTCATCATATTGATGGTCTTTTATTTTCTGCCCCATAAAAGCTGACCATTTTCTTTTGCTTCATCAGAGACTTAACCAAAAATAAAACAAATCTGGACTAATACTTAATACCTGATCGCTGCTACCATTCTCTCTGAGATTTTTTTTTTTTTTTGGTATCCTGCTTTTGACAAGTATTATTGTTTTGTTTTGTTTTTTTTTAACCCGAATAATTACCAGGGTTACAGTAAAGGGAGATCACCCGTGTCTTGGCTCTAACATTTGCTCCTCAAATATTCACTGATGGTCTACTTGCTGCAAATGGCACTTTGTCCATCCTTAACTACATAGGTTCTCTGGAGTTTACATAGCATAGATTAATCACATAAAAAGTTTTGATTCAAGTATATGATAAAAATATAAAGTATTCTTTGGAAACTAAATGTGAGGTATTCAAAGCACAGTTATCTTTGACACGGCTAGGCATACATTTAAGTAGTGAATCTATCAAGTACAATTGCAAACATTATAAGGATACCTGTAAAACAGAAGCTAACTGGTAATTTACTGTTCATCCTATTTCTAAATATGCCATTTGAACTTATGTAGTTGAGCTACAGGACAAATGGAGAAATTGGTCTTCTAAACATATAACAAGAACAAGTGCAACTGGTTAAAAAGCACAAGCTGTTGTACTCTGAACTACATCATTGTCAAGAATGCTGAAGTTAACAATCCTGGTAAACAAGGATTTCTGGTGACACTGATGTTTGAATTGCTAGATCTATTTACTCTTTGTTTAGTCAGTGAGATGTTCTATTTCCTTCCCAAGTAAAAGGCTTAGAGAATGGCTGATAATTATCTCAGCTTTTCTCCACATTATCCTTTCAGTTTATCTCACACATGGTATCTTACACAATTTAGGCTTTCCTAAAAAAAGCATCACAACCCCACTGGTTCACAAGCAAAACTTTAATTCTGGAAGACCATATTAACAGCTTATCTGGTGCCTGGAGAAGGCTCATTCATCATAGGCATCATCTGTATGACAGGGATGATCAACCGGGAACTGGATGGCAGTCGGGTGGCGAGTGGAACATGGTGGGGATCAGATGTGGGGAGAGAAAAGGAAGAGAGGAATAGGATGAAGAATGGAAATTGGTAGGAGGCATCTTTAGGAGGAGCCAGAGACTTGAGACAGGGGAGGCTCCCTCGAGTCTATGCGTGACCCTAGCTGAGACTCTTTAGCAGTGGGAGATATAGAGCTGGAAGTGGCCACCTCCTATATCGAGACAGGACTCCTAGTAGAGGGAGGAAGACATCAACCCACCCACAAACCTCCCAACACAAAATTTGTCCTGCCTACTAGATGTGTAGGGATTAAGATGAAGCAGAGATTGTTGGAAGATCCAACCAACGACTGCCCAACCTGAGATTCACCACATGGGGAAAGCCAACCCTTGACACTACTACTGATACTCTGCTGTGTTTGCAGACAGGAGCCTAGCATAACTGTCTTCTGAGAGACTTCTTGCAGCTGATAGAAACAGATGCAGAACCCATGGCAAAACAATAGATAGAGTTTGGGAAGTCTTTTGGAAGAGGTTGGGGGAAGGATTGAGGGGGCCAGAGGAGTCAAGGACATTACAAGATCTACAGAGGCAACTAACCTGGGCCCATGGGGGCTTACAAAGACTGAACCACCAACCAAAGAGCGTGCATGGGCTGAACCTAGGTCTCCTATACATATATAGTGGATATGCAGCTTTACAATTGGAACTTGGCTGTCAATGACTCTGTTGCCCATCTTTGGATCCCTTTCCCCTACCTGTGCTGCCTTGTCTGTCCTCAGTTGGAGAGGATACTCATAGTTCTGCTAGGACTTGATATGTCAGGGTGGGTTTGTGTCCATGAGGGGCGCCCTCTTCCCTAAGGAAAAGGAGAGAAAGGGATGGGGATTGAGCATGGGACTGGGAAGAGAGGAGGGAAGGGGCTGAGACCCAGATGTAAAGTGAATAAATAAATTAAGGGTGAAAATAGTAATGTATTCATAAGCTTTTCCATCACAAGATAAATCTTACAAATGTAAGAAATGCACTTATTCATATTATCATACTGAGAGTTTGATTTCAATGCATGACTTTTGAATGGAAATAAACATTCAATTCATAGCCCAGGGTCCCATTAATAAAGCACTTGAACATTATTTCTATTTTCACCTCAGATTTGCATAAATCCAGACTAATGAGAGAATATAATCTAAAACACTCATGAGGTGTTCTATGTGTTTCAAATTGGCTTAAAAAATCTCATTAACACAACAAAATCTATTTATATTAATCATCATCATCTCAGTAAAAAGAGGGAAACTGTTTCTTGATACATAGTAAAGACTTCAAAGTACTAGGTTAAACTCCAGGATTTCCACATGTGATGAAATCATCATAGCAAATACTTACAGATATTATATCAATGGACGCATATATCAAACAAAGCAAGGGGTTAACTCTGACCACCTACTTCGAAAGTAGAGCTTCTGAGGTCCCATTATCTAACCATAGAAATCTGAATCATTAAGTCAATTTCTTGATGCTTTTACCCCTGCCTCTCAGCACAACTCTAGCCCTACTTAACATTGTGCTTCTAACAGGACTGTGACTTCAAAAGTACCAGGAATTCATTAACATTTCAATAAATAAGCATCAATTAATAAGTATGTAGACAAAAGATGATTTGGACTCCTAACATATACACACATAAATTGTAATACCCTATTCTTATTCAGCGTAAGTATTTATAACAAGCATTTTCCTTATTTAAATGCTTGACAAAACATTTCTCAATTTTGTGGGCAACTGAATGAAATTTATTGAAAAAGCTAAACTGAATTCCTAGAGTTCATTCTTTTTCTAACAAAAAAATTAACTTGTAAGAATAAAACATGTCATGCATGTGTCTCCTAGATTTTAGAAACCCATTTTGTTTATTGCTGTGGAAATTATTGCTTGCCAAACTGTACTCTTATGGTGTGAGTGACTCAAGAAAGCACAAATGTATTCAAAGCTGACATATTTAGATGAGAAAACCTGAAGCTTAAATTTTCATTCTAATGACAATCTGAATCTACTGTTGATAACGCCAGAAATATGTTATTAAGCACTGCTATTATGCATTTTAAAAAAAGGTAATCCATTTTCTCAGTTTAATGAAGGTGAAACATGGTTGTTGAACATCCTGTCAGGCTACGTTAATCTCTAAACTTAGGAATAGTTTGCTAAGCCAAAACTTGAGCTTTTTTCATTGCATTATGCATTACACCTCTCCAATTTTTTTCCTGAACATCTACTTGGCACTACACATGTTTGTACTTTGCTTGCAATATGTTTTTGATTAAGTATAAATGTGGGGGAAAAAAACCCACATTCAAATTTAAAATTATGACCCAATCATTAAATGAAGGCTCCTGATTATTTTTCATTTAGAGCACAGACAATTAAGTATTTGTTTTCCAAATTCAATTCAATCTTTGAAAACAAAAATATATGATATTGTTTTGTCAATGGATAAAAAATTACTTATACATTTTATAATGCAGTATTAGTGTACCTTATTTACATATACCTGCTAAGTCTAGTCCTAGGCCTCTGTGCATTGTCAAGTAAATAACTTATTTGCTAAATAAGTTATTCTTTTTTGTTCTGTTCTAAGTATTGAACTAAATGATAACCAAATGCTAGAAAAAATGCTTTATCACTTATCTATATCATGATCTCTAATAAATTATTCTTAATGAAAAGTACCACAGATATTTAAAAACGGTTCAAATTTTATTAAAAAATAAAATTCTTTGCTATTTAAATTTTACTTATTACTTTAATGTCCTAAAAAGAAAGAGCTTATAAACCAGCATGACAATTTAATGGACAATAATATATTTCGTATATCACAAGTACCTGAAAAATAAGAAAAAGAAGCACTGTGGCTTTAACAAAAGTAGTTGCTTTTTCACATACCACTGACATCCAACTGACATTATACTGAAAATTATTAAGTATAATACGGAAAATAATTCATGATGGTTAGTATTGATTGCCATGGATCAGGGAAGCCTTAAATACCATAAGAATAAATAATGCATTATCTGTACAGGTGAATGCCAAAAAGAATGCAGAGTGTTGGCTGAACTCATGAGATTTGGTAAAGGAACATGAATTTTTTTGAGAATTAAACTTGAGGTCATTTGTGTTATGCTCTGTCAAAACACTAGCCTTTATTCTACCAGTGTCCTGAAATTTTTGTTGAGGATGAATTAATAATTATAATATCAAAAATAATAATGAAAAAAGCAATGGAGTAATTTCTGTAGCAGGTAAAATTTTAGACAGTATACATTCTGTGGCGTATCTGCTCCTCCTTGCTCTTATATAGATCTACAGCATGGATACAGGAAAAAAATGATCAATGAAAGAAAAGTAAAACAAATGGATTTAGAGTTGGAGAAAAGTAAGATAAATATAAATTAATTTTTAAAACAATTAGTAATATATTTTAAAGAAGTTCACATTGCTCTAGGAAAAGAGGAAAGTTACATTGGCACTCACAAAGGCACACATCAAAGACTGTGAAATGGAAATATATTTGGAAGGGGAAAGCCGGACCTGAGAATAGCACTGCAGCAGATTCTGGTGTACAATGCCACCGGTGACCATGCTGTTCTCGGACCATCTTAAAGGTGCACAGTGACCACTGTAAGTCTGAGCTACAGGACAAGACTACAGCTACAGCTGTATATATATATATATGTCTGTGTGTGTGTGTGTGTATGTATGTATGTATGTATGAAATAGAACTCAGAGTCTCAAATGTAAGCAGGTGATTGCTGACATATCTTCTAAATCATTAGACTTGAAGAGTAGGGTACAACTCCAATCTTAAGGTCTAATTAAGCACACAAATTTCCAGATACTATGTTGAGACTCAAATTTTAATCAAGATTTGTAGGGTCAAGTCTATTCCAGAAAATGCATATATAACTTCCTGCTAAAATTCAAGGCTAACTTTAGATTGCTTTGTGTAAGAACTTAAAGAAAGTTAAAATAGAGAGGATATAGACAGCAGTGTTTAGTCTTGAAAAATTCACATAGAATAATGGAAAACCAGGACACAAAATCTTTAGTGCTCTCCTGATATAGTCTATATTTTGAAAATTTGTCTAGTAAATTACAAACTCATTCAAGTTTGGAAGTTAAATAAGCTCACCTCCCCCCAATTGATCCAGTTATATTTGAAAAGATTATTGACAAATAAGGCACAAAATGCAAAAAAAGAAATCAAGAGGAAGATGAATTTATTCAAGTAAAACAAAACTGAGTATGAAATTGTTTACATAAGGAAAACTTAAAAATCTAACAACCAAATGAGCTTAAAGCCTTCATGAACCTCTAAGGGGTAAATGCTCTGACCCTGAAAAAGAGGGGGGAATTTGGTACATGTAAACATGAAGCTTTCTTGCTTCACCTTCTGGTCCATGAAAACTGATAAAATAGGCGTGTCTTTGACAAAATGCTTTTGAAAAATGAGCAAAACAAAAATAATAAAAGGAAAAATTTAGCTTTTAATAAGCACATACTAACTAAAAGTGAAGCTACACTCCAGCCCTGATCGTATCTTAACAAATGCTCTTTGAAAATATCTTCAGTTCTGCATGCAAGAGGTTGTAATTTTGTTTCTCTGGAATACAGCCCAGAGAAACTGTGCAAAGCATCTAGCAAGGTACTTGTAATATAAACATCTATTTGCTTATTATTGGGCAGAGATTTGAAAAAGTCTAAAGTGTAAAAGAACTCTTGAATAGAAGAGCAAGTAAAACACAAGGATAACACTAAAGTAATCAATTTTTCTACTGTATACTCTTTTTATTTTAATTAAATAATTTTTTTTGAATTTTATTTTTTTCTTATCAGTTACATTTTATTAACTCTGTATCCCAGCTGTGTCTCGATCCCTCATTCCCTCCCAGTCCCTCCCTCCCTCCCTCATCTCCACCGTGCCCCTTGCCAAGTCCACTGATAGGGGGGACCTCCTCCCCATTCATTTGATCCTGTTTTATCAGGTATCTTCAGGACTGGCTGCAAAGCTCTCCTCTGTGGCCTAACAGGACTGCTCCTCCCTTGGGGGGTGGGGAGGCCAAAGCCAGTCACTGAGTTCCTGTTAGAAATAGTCCTTGTTCCCCTCACTATGGGAAACCAATTGGTTACTGAGCTACCACAGGCTACAACTAAAGGAGATCAAAGGGTTAACTAATTTTTTATTAATTGCAGTTTATTCATTTTGTGTCTCAACTGTAGCCCCCTCCCTCTTCCCCTTCCACTCCCATCCTCCCTCCCTCTTCTTCCATGCCCCTCCCCAAGTTCACTGATAGGGAAAGTCCTCCTCCCCTTTCGTCTGACCCTAGTCTATCAGGTCTCATCAGAACTGACTGCATTGTCTTCCTCTGTGGCCTGGTAAGGCTGTTCCCCCCTTAGGCAGAGGTGAGCAAAGGGCCAGCCACTGAGTTCTTGTCAGAGAAAGTCTGTTCCCATTACTAGGGAACCCACTTGAACACTGAGCTGCCATGGGCTACATCTGAACAGGGGTTCTAGGTTATCTCCATGAATGGTCTTTGGTTGGAGTATCAGTCTCAGAAAAGACCCCTGTGTACAGATTTTTTGGTTCTGCTGCTCTCCTTGTAGAACTCCTGTCCCCTCCAGGTCTTCCATAAAATTCCTTGCACTGTGTCCAAAGTCTGGCTGAGTCTCAACATCTGCTTTGATACACTGCAGGATAGTCTTTCAGGGACCTTCTGTGGTAGGACCTTCTGTGTTCCCTGTTTTCTCCCTCTTCCGATGTCCAGCACCTTTTCCTTTCTGAAGGAAGATTCTTAAGGCCAACTGAAAACACTTTCATTTTCTTGTTGAGTGAGTTAACACAGACCCAGAAAGACACACATGGTATACAATCACTTATAAGCAGATTTTTGGCATATTGTATAGGATAGGCATACTATAATGCACAGACCCAAAGAAAGTAAGTCCGATGGGCATCTTAGGCTTCAGGTTGACCCACTAGTTATGGGAGTGGGGGATATCTCTAACATGTTGCCTG
Source organism: Psammomys obesus (assembly GCF_907164565.1). Classification (NCBI taxonomy): domain Eukaryota; kingdom Metazoa; phylum Chordata; class Mammalia; order Rodentia; family Muridae; genus Psammomys; species Psammomys obesus. The sequence goes on along the minus strand of NW_026596244.1, from coordinate 1,268,867 downwards.
TTTTTTGATTACTTCATCCTGAAAAACACTTTTTAAAAAGTTTCCATTCTTTCTATTTAACATGGGTGTTTCTTGCTTCAGAAGTGTCATGTTTTTACATACATAGGTATGTGTGTAAGTTTATTTTTTTTTCACTTTACATCCTGAATGAAGTTCCCAGTCCCCTCGCTCCTTAACTCTAGGTCTCACCTTTTTACCCTCTTTCCCTTTTCCTCCCTCCCTTTCTAGGAAGAGGGGAGTCCTCCCTAGAACCAACCCCCACTACAGTACATGAAGTCACATCTGACTGAGTGCATCTTTTTCCATTTAGGCCAGAAAAGGCAACAGAGTCCATGTCAAAGACAGCTTCTGCTCCACTTACTAGGTTACCCACATGAAGATCAAGCCCATTGGTTATATATATATGTTTGCAGCCTAGGTCCAGGCCATGCATGTTCCTTGGTTATTGCTTCTCTTTCTTTTAAAGCCCCCATGGGCCTAGGTTAATTGCCTCTGTCTGTCTTGAGAATTCTTGTCTCCTCCCTGTCCTTCTATTCCCAACCCCCAAACACACACACACTTTCACAAAACCCCTGAGCTCCACTTAATATTTGGCTCTGAGTTTATTCATCTGTTTTCAATCTACTGCTAGGTGAAACCTCCCAGAAGACAGTTCTGCTCAGTACCTGTCTGCAGGCATAGCAAAGGATCATTAATAGTGTCATGGGTTGGTTTTCTCTTATGTGGTGGGTCTGAGGTTAATTCACTCATTGGTTGGGCATTCCTTCAATCTCTGCTGCAACCTTATCCCTGCACCTCTTGTAGGCAGGGTATACTTTGGACTGAAAGTTTTATGGGTGGGTTGGTGTTCCCCTTCTTCCACAAGAAGTCCTGCTTGGGTAGAAGGTGGCTGCTTCAGTCTCCTCATTCCCCGCTGCTACGAGTTTCAGTTAGAGTCATACCCATATTCTCTCAGGAGCCTACCTTGTCTCGTGTCTCACACTTGTCTCACAGACTCCCTTCCTCTGTTTTTCTTCACTCTCCCAGCCCTTTCACATCCCCACTCCCCACCACTCCCTGGCTGATCCCTAACCATTTTCCTCTCAACACCATCATATACCCAGTTCCCTCTCTTCATCCACTTCTGCTGTTGATTCTATTTCACCTTCTGAGTGAAATTCAAGCATCCTCCTTTGGGCCCTCCTTCTTACTTAGCTTCTTTGGGTCTGTGGATTGTAGTTATGTCTATCTTGTAAAACATGGCTCATACCCACTTATAAGAGAGTGCATACCATGTGTATCTTTCTGTTTCTGGGTTACTTCACTCAGGATCATTTCTAGTTCCATCCATTTGTCTGCAAATTTCATGATTCCCTCGTATTTGATAACTGAGTAGTATTACATTGTGTAAATATGCCACATTTTCAGTATCCATTGTTCTATTTAGGGACATCTAGGTTGGTTCCAGACCCTGGCTAATATGAGCATAGATAACCAAATGTCCTTGTGGTATGATGAAGCAGGTGTCATGTGTCTTTATCAATGGTTTTACTTTTCATGATTTTGATTCCCAAAAGTCAACACTGCTTTGAGAATACTAATGTAAATGTTCCCAAAAAAAAGAACTGATACTTTTCAGTTGTACCTCACTCAGAATACCGTGATGACATCTGCTGTGCACTCTACTCTGGTTAGGAAGTGAGTCATCCCTTTGTCCTATATACACATAATATATACTTTATCTTCCTGTCAGCTGTCTCAGTTGTCAGCCTGAAAGTCATGTGACTATAGTGTTGGCACCTGATCAATGTATCCCTTATGAAATGCTGGCCCAAAGGCTGATCAAAGATGAGATCATTTTTAAAAACTGTGCTTTAAACTTGAAACCATCTATGGTTTGATTTCTTAATAAATTTTAAACCCTTTAAAAAAAACTTGAATATCTTAAAATGGAATGATAGTTTCAATTCAATTTTTTGAGTTAGAATTTCTAAAAATATGGACCAGGGAAGATATTCCATACCAGGCCTAAGACCCTGATTTCAATCCCTGGTACCCAGACAGTAGAAGCCCTACATGCTGTACTCTGGTCTCCATATGCACGCACTCTCAAGCACATAACACATGTGCATACACACACATACACACACATCATACAAATGATGCAATGAAAACGAAATAACACATTTAAAAACAGAGTTTACAATAACGCCCTAAATAGCGTATATTTATTTGAAATGACCCAACTGAAGTAAATCCTCCTAATTAAGATCCTGAATGTAATGTTCTCTAGTCAATAACCTTGTTTTTAAATCAAATATCCATGTGTAATTCTTGATAATTTCCTTTTTTTTAATATTTCATTCATTTATTCACTTTACATCCCAGTCATAATGCTTTCCCTCCTCTTTTCCTGGTCCCACATTTCCTCCCTCATATCCCCTTTCCCCCTCCTCTACTACTCAGAAAAAGGTAGCTTCCTCTACCAACAGAGCCCAGCAGACTGAATTGTATCAGGACTGAGCACAACTTCTTTCCCTGTGGCCTTCTGAGACAGCCCAGCCAGGGAGGAGTGACCAAATCAGGCAACAGGGTCCATGTCAAAGACAGCCTCTGCTCCCCTTACTACAGGACCCACATGAAGACCAAGCTGCCCATCAGCTACATCTGTGTAGGGGGCCCAATTTCAGTCCATGTGTGTTTCTTGGTTGGTGTGTTAGTCTCTGCAAGCTCCCTGGGCCCTAGTTAGCTGGCTCTGTTACGCTTCTTGTGGAGCTCCTGTCCTCCCAATGTTCTTCTATCCTTCCCTCCACTTTTCCACAAGACTCCCTATGCTTTGCCCAGTGTCTGGCTGTGAGTCTCAACATCTGTTTTAGTCTGCTGCTGGATGGAAGCTCTCAGAGGACAGCTATGCTAGGCTTTGTTCTGAAAGCATAGCACTATGTCCTTAATAGTGACAGGGTTTGGCTCTCTCCCTTGGGGTGGGTCTCGGATTGGGCCAGGAATTGGTTGGACATTCCCTCAAATAACAGTTTAGGTTTTTTGACAGCTCACATGGTTATTGAGCGACTCTAATGACATACAATATAGTTCCAGGGAACACTCACACTCCTGACACTGGAAAGCCAATCTCTCACAGTCCTTTGGTTTTTGTTCCTGAGTTCAGCACTTTTTTTCCAGGGTTATTTATAAAATGAATTATATTCATTTTCATCTGGTCAGTGTTAGGTGCCTCATGTGACCAATGAAACTATAGTGGTAAAAATATATTCAATGCCAATGGTATAAAGGTAAAAAAATATTAACATAGCAACCAAAAATGACTTAATTAATAAGTATTTCTAAATATATATTGAAAATTAAAACGCATGGTTGTAGAACCATACAAATTACATAAGTAAGTGAAAACGTATTTTGTGTTTATTGCTTGGAGAATATTTTTAAGTTATCAATACATTTTTAAACAATCTGAAATGAATTTACTATCAAAATTCTAATCAATTTTTTCCAAACATAGGATAATTTAATATAAAATTTATATGGAACTTCAAGTGATCCCTAATAAATGAAACAATGTTGAAAGCAAGAAACGAAGCTGGAGAACTAAAACATCTTGCTTTCAAACTTTACTTCAAAACTACAATGACCAAAACAGTGAGGTACTAAAATAAAAGTCAGAGATAGGAGTATAAACCAAAGAACTAGACTAAAAAGCTCTGGCTGACCAAGGTGCTGAAACTTTAATGGTTATTTGATTTTTAACAAGGAACTCAAATGCACAAAATATGGGGAAAAGCAATGATTTCCTCCCTATTTAAAGTAGAATAATTTGAACGTCTAATCAAGGTGTTTTTTAAATTGCATCTTTAAATTTCTTAGATTTTACTGTAAGATCATCTGTCTCTCCCTTTTCACTCTTCCATGTGTATCTTCAAGTTAATTAATTGTTACATGTATATATGTATGTTTATATACATATTAAATACAACTTGCATAGTCTATAAAATATTAATTGTATATGCATTTACAGGGCTGACAAATAGTATTCAATAATAAATTGGTGTGATCTTTCTTGAATGACTATTTCTCCCACTCTTACCATTTTTAGTTCTTGCTAATATTTTGTGTAAATTTGATGCCTCCTGGGCTTGCCCATTTTAAATTGAGCAAGTCAGTTGTTGCGACCATTGCTTAGCTCATGCTGAGACAATCATTCTGATGAGATTATGTGGGTATAGCTTCTGAAATTTCTCACACAATTTCACACAAAACTGGATTCCACAATCTTTCACCGCCTTTTGCATCATTAGAGTTTCAGGGGCCTCCTTTTAAAGACTTGTTTGTGTGCGTGATCATAGCTCCATTGTTTACAATGGTGAAGATGTAAAAGTAACCCAACTACATAATGACAGAAGAAATATAAGCAATAATGTGGTGTATAGATATAGAACACTAAGATTTTTATAATATTAACCATTTTTCTTCTCAATGATGTCATATATTTATCTGCAAAGCGATCTGCCTAATTGTCAGAAAAAAGATTGCATATTAACCTTTGGTGGAGATATATATATATATATATATATATATATATATATATATATATATATATATATATATAATATTATATATGTAACAATTTACTCTTAATACTAACCTAGCATGTCTGAATAAATTTAATAATAATTTAATAATAATTTAGAATATTCATGAAGATAACCTAGAACTCTTGTACAGTTGTATCCCCATAGCAGCTCAGTCTCCAAATGACTTCCCTAGTAAGGGAAACAGGGGTTGTCTCTAACATGAACTCAGTGGCTGGCTCTTTGATCGCCTCCCCCTGAGGGAGGAGCAGCCTTTCCAGGCCACAGAGGAAGACAATGCAGCCTGTCCTGATGAGACCTGATAGGCTAGGGTCAGATGGAAGGGGAGGAGGACCTCCCATATCAGTGGACTGGGGGAGGGACATGGGAGGAGATGCTTGAGGGAGGGAGGGATTGGGAGAGGATGAGGAGGGGGCTATAGCTAGACTACAAAGTGATTAAATTGTAGTAAATAAAAGATGAATTAAATAAGGATACAAAAAATTAACTTGTCTTCGAAGCAGAAGTAATTTTTAAAGGCACCTTCTTTATTATGAGTCTTTCTTTGTATTTATTTATTTATTGCAATTTATTCAGTTTGTATCCTCACTATAGCTCACTCCCTCACATCCTCCTCAGCTCACCCACCCTCCCTCATCTTCCCCTATGGCCTTTCCCCATTCCTATAATAGGAGAGGACCTGCTCCCCTTCTATCTGACCCCAGGTTATCAGGTCTCATCAGGACAGGTTGCATCATCTTCCTCTGTGGCCCCAAAAGACTCCACCTCTCACCTCCAGGGGGAGGTGAATAAAGAGCCAGCCATTGAGTACATGTCAGAGTCATCCCTTCATCCTCTTACTTGGAAACCCATTTGGAAACTGACAGCCTATGGGCTTCTACTGAGCAGGGTTTTTAGATTCTTTCCATGCATAGTCCTTGGTTGATGGGTATAAGGCAGAACCTCAGGGTCATTTTGATTTGCATTTTCCTGATGACTAAGGAAGTAATTTTATAAACTATTTAACATCACTACAAACCTGAACTGAGTACTATCTCTTTATGCTTTAAAACTTACATGGTAGACTTGAATACACATTGTATTATTTGGTAAACCAAATAGGTATGAAAAATACTAACTCATTCATGCAATGCTGAGTCCAAAACTATACAGGTAGGGCCCTGTATTAAATCAACACAAAAAATAGTATGACTCAAGATTAATATTCTTCATTTTGTAACACCTGGCCTCCCGCACTGGCCTCCGCACTGGCAAAATAACATGTTCTTGGCTTTTCTGTCAGAGGCAGCCACTGTTGCACTATGTGGGGAACAGCCTATAGTTGGATAGGTAGCTGAATAACACTCAGATACACAGGCACACACACACACACACTCACGCACACATGTACACACACAAATTCTGTTCTTTTAGAAAACCCTGATATGGACATAACCTCAAATCACACTGTATTGGACTGTGATGTGTATCCTGATAAACTGTGCTTAGTTAGAGTTTCTTCTTGGGACTTAAAACAGGGGCCTAATGATATTAGCAAATTGCTGAAATTATACACAATAGTCTTGGAAGTGGAAGTAATATTGCTGATTTGTAAAAACACTTGGGTGAAACAGAAGAAGCAGATAAAATGAAAGAAGCAAGAAGGAAAATTTTAATTCAAGGAAGTTGAGAGAGGCAAAGAACAATGAAGGATGGAGGAAAGAAGGAGAGTAAGACAATGGATGGGAGGGAAGGATGGAGAAAGGGAGAGATACCACAAGATTAAAACAGAAAATAATACACTAATATATATTCTTCCTCATAAATTCAGAATTTATGGATTGAAGAAATTACTATAATCATGGCTTGAGGTCTAACCAGTTATATCCACACCACACCAATGAATCTTTTGCCAGAATTTAAGTAAGTTGCTTTGCTATCCATCTTGGAGGTTCATAGGAAAAAAAGAGACATACAATAAAATTTTAATTCAGTTTTCAAGCATGAGAAGATGAATGAGATTTATGATTTTTATATGAATATACATGCCACATTTTTCCACAAATAATTCAAAATGTCCCTTCTCCTGCATTCATATTTTTATTTTGTATTCTCAGTTGACATGGGAATATGAGTACGGAGCTGAAGGCTCCTCACGTGTAATCTGGTAATTATAACACCTTCATGCAGAATCTAAAATAAATTACACAAAGCAATTTCAGCAATAATTGAAAAAATGTTCATGCATATTTATTGCTCTGCGTTCTCTAAAGATTAGTCTTTTAACTTTCCCCCAGTTCTTGGAAACAGTGAAATGTGAAGAACAGCAAGGAAAAACATGTGTGCTGCAGCTTGTAGCGGTGCTACAAACTCTCGCATTTATCCTTACACTTCATTTTCAGTCTATTTCCAAAGAAGCGATGAACTGACACATGCAATATTCCAATATACTTTACACGTTGAAATGTTGGCATATTTGGTACTCGAGTGTGTCAAGTTATACGAGCATCCAGATTTTTAAATACCTCATTGACAGACAATTTTCAAAAGTCTTCCACTGGCAGAAATTGTGTTAGTTTAGTGGAACAAAACTAGTAAATGGAGCATACTTTTGCTTTGTCGATATTAACAGGTTTATTTTAAGAAACTGTGTTGTTTCATTTCATTCCTTTTCTTCTTCTTCTTCTTTTTGTTTTTGTGTTTGTTTTGTTTTGTTTCAAACCTGTATAATGACAAAGGAGCAAGATGACATGAAAAACTAGGACAAATGGTCAGCAGGATGTCACAGAGTACAGATGCTTGTCACCAAGCCTGATTCCTGAGTTCAGTCTCAGTGTCTGACGTGGCAAAAGAAAGGTCGCTAGTAAGTTTTCCTTTAACCTTACACCTTTCGTGTGACATATACACAACTTACTCCCATGCCCTATTAAATAAATTTAGTTCAAAATTAATAAAAGGAAAAACATGAGACATAAGCCCAGGTTATTCACTTCTTTTTAAAAAGTACCTGTCTACCAGAGAAATCAGAATTGTATAAGTATCATACATACACACATACAGACAGACTGAATTACGTAATTTATGTTTTGAGTTGAAATAAATTATGAATAGTTTTATATGTTTGTATGTTATTAAATACTCCATTTATACTGTAGACATAGATATTTTTCACAAATCTCAGGGATTCTAATTACTCCAGTTGTGGTTTAGCAAAAATTGCATCTTCACTTTTCTGCTACATGCCTTCCATCTAGGAAGCAACCTCTGCTGTCCGCAATTGGCTGATCCCAAATAGAAGAGATGAAAGGGTGGCTTGCAATTTACAGCTGACAGTAACTGTGCTTGACAGCCTTCCTTCTCCAGGACTCTCCTAACAAGATGTGTAGATAGTGCTAACTTAGATACACTCTGAATGAGCTCTATAACATTGAAAGTGTTAGCCAATGTCCTTCCTCTCAAAGGGGACACATTGCGCACAGTTAAGTTCATTGATGACTCCATTATGACTTGAACATTTTCTTACTAAATTTTGCTGAACATTACCAGTAAAATGCACACTTTAATTTTTATAATTTTATATTGCTGATGAAGGAAAAAGATTGCATACATGGCAATGGCTAAAGTAGCTTGAATCAAAGCCTTCTAAACTTGCAACAAAACAAGCTGAAGGCTTGTTTTACATTTAAAATATTGTCAATATCATCCGGCAGTTTGTCTTTTAAAAATACTCTGATTCATTTGTCATTATTAATTTGAGATCAAGAGTGTCAGTCTTCAATGTGCAGCAAAGAAGGGATAGAGTAAGCAAATATCTTCCATTTCAATACCTGATTGAAATAATACCTGTGGGAATTACTAGGGTATTGATATTTTGGAATTATTATTGAGGTAGTTGTCTAGAATATATATATATATATATATATATATATATATATATATATATATATATATAT
>NW_026596244.1:1196630-1260342 GCF_907164565.1 Psammomys obesus | reverse complement strand
TATATATATATATATATATATATATATATATATATATATATATATATGTAAACTTTACTAAAAATAAAACAAAATGGCATATATGGAGTTACCTTTCTGCCATGTGGCTACTTGAGAATTAGTTTCAAATTATTTAGTGATTGGACATATATTACTTAGCTATTGGCTAAATCCCAATTGCTTCATAAATGTCTGGACATCATCCCTTGTAACACTCTTGTTCTCCTAAGTGAATTGTGGGTCTTGGTTCTTGGCTGAATCACTTGAAAAATTATAGACTTATTTTTGTTGTTTGTTTGTTTTTTCTTTTTTCTGAAGTATTTTCTTTTAAAATTATTTTAGTTATTAAAATTTATTTACTTCTTATCCCAGCTGTACCCTCCACTCTCATCCCCTCCCTATCCCACCCTCCCTCTCTTTTCTCCTCCCATACCCCTCCCCAGTCCACTGATAGGAGAGATCCTCCTTCCCTTCCATCTGACCCTAGCCTATCAAGTCTCATTAGGACTGGCTGTACTGTCTTCCTCTGTGGCCTAGCAAAGCTGCACCCTCCCCTCCTCCCTCAGGTAGAGGTGATTATGTCAGTGAGTTCCCTTACTAAGGAACTCACTTGAAGACTGAACTGCCATGGGCTACATTTGTTCAGGGGTTCTAGGTTATCTCCATGAATGATCCTTGGTTGGCCTATCAGTCTCAGAAAAGACTCCTGTGCTTAGATTTTTTGGTTCTGTTGTTCTCCTTGTGGAACTCCTGTCTCCTCCAGGCCTTTCTATCTCTCCTTTCTTTCATAAAATTCTCTGCACTCTGACCAAAGTTTGGCTATGAGTCTCAGCATCTGCTTTGATACCCTGCTGGGTACAGTCTTTCAGAGGCCCTATGTGGTAAGCTCCTGTCATAAAATCAGTGGCTGGCTCTTTGATTACCTCTCGGTGATGGCAAAAGAGCTTTACCAGGCCACAGAGGAAGACAATATAGCCAATCCTGGTGAGACCTGATAAACTAAGGTCATAAGGAAGGGGAGGAGGACCTCCCCTATCAGTGGACTTGGGGAGGGGCATGGAAGGAGATGAGGGAGGGAAGGTGGGACAGGGAGGGGACAAGGGAAGGGACTACAGCTAGAATATAAAGGGAATTAAATTTAATAAATAAATTAATTAATTTTAAAAAAATTATAACATAATATTTACAAAACTTAAAGTATGTAAGATCCCTGCTAGTTTCTTCTTTCATAACTTGCAGAGTACCTTCCCTCACAAAACACACGAGAACATAAGGGTGAAGGCTCCAAATAAACACCAGTTCTGTATCTTTATGTTCAAATGAGTTGTGTGGGTGTTGTCCTTGGCAATGGAGCCCTGCAGACAGCTTGTACAGAGTAACACATTGTATTTCCAACAGCCTGTGTTATTTGGGGATTTTCATCTGAAATCCCTCTTGGCCAACAACTCAACTGAATGCAGCACAATTCCACTGCTAGATGCCCTGTTTTGTAAACAGAGATGTCCATTTGATTGGCAGTAACCCCCATTATTAGGAGACTTCATTAGGATTGCCTTATTGTGTACTAGAAACTTTCCACTGCGTTAGGTTTCTATATCATCTCTCAAATGACTCTCCATTCCAGCTGTCTCTCCCTTCACTTTCTTCCTTTCTCTACCCTCGCTTTCCTCCCCATCCTTGCCTCCTAGTCCCAGCCCCACCCACTATCAGTCCACCCATAAAATTTATTCTATTTTTTTTTTCCTCAGGGAGATCCAACACAAACCCAGCCACTGAACCTTTTACCTACACTCTTTTCTACCTGCAAGATACACTAGAGCAATGGTGTTCTCTTGTGGGAATAGCCAACCAATATCTGGTTTAACTTAAGGCCTAGTCCACAAGATGAAACCCATACCCAACACTGCTTGAGTGACTATGAACCAAAGACTAGATATCCCAGAAACCTATGGTAAAGCCAAACACTCCTGACCAAAAAAAAAAAAAAAAAAAAATCAATAAAGTGATTCCTAATGATATTCTGGTATACTCGTGGATCAATGCTTCATTCAGCCATTATTAATGAAGCTTCTCCTGACAGAAGATCAAAACAGAAGCAGAGACCCGTAGTCAGACATTATGATCATTATGCAGGGAGAGTCTAAATGATATATTTTCATCAAATCTCTCCCTCAGATCTCAGGAAAACCCTGAAGAGAAAGCAGATACAGTGTAAGAGCCAGAAGGAACGGAAGACACAAGGGGAAAAAAACCACGTTGAATCACCTACTCAAGGCACTTATAAACTCAGAAACTGAAGGAGCAAGCAAAGGACCACACAGGTTTGCAGTGGGTCCTTTGCACATATTATAGCTTATTTTCCTTTTTATTATTATCAGTTATTATAATTTATTCAGTTTGTATCCCTGCTGTGACCCCCTCTCTTGTCTCCTCTCAATTCCACCTTTTCTCCCTCTATGTCCCTCCCCAAATCCACTGATAGGGGAGGTCCTCCTTCCCTTCCAGCTCACCCTATTCTATCAGCTCTCATTAGGACTGACTGCATTGTCTTTCTCTGTGGCCTGGCAAAGCTGCACCCCCATCAGGGGGAGGTGATCAGAGAGCCTGTCACTGAGTTCATGCCAGAGAAAGCCCCTGCTCCCATTACTAGGGAATCCACTTGGTATAGCTTTTAACTTATTATATTCGTGGGATTTCTGAGTGTGAAAATGCATGGGTCTGTGACTCTCCTGCCTGCACTTAAAATCTTTGCCTTTTGTTGTGTTGTCTTGTGCAGCCTCTATGTGATTTTCTTTCTTTGTCTTATTATTTTTTATTTTATGGTGCTTGGTTGTTATGTCTTAGAAGTTTTTTGATTTTTTTTTTTTTTTTTTGTTCTTCTAATAAGAGATTGAAAGGGAGTGGATCTGGAGAGAAGGAGAGGTAGGAGAAACTGGCAGAAGTGGAGAGGAGAAACTGTAATCAATATATTTTATATAAGAAAAGTATATGTTCTTTATTATTATTTACCTATTTATTTATTACAATTTATTCCTTTTGTATGCCAGCAGTAGAACACTCTCTCATCTCCCTCAGGTTGCACTCTCCTTTTCTTCACCCCCCCACCTCCTTATGTCCCTCCTCTAGTAACTGATAGGGGAGGTCCTCTTCCTCTACTTTCTAACCCTAGTCTGTCAGGTGTCATCAGGACTGGCTGCACTGTCTTCCTCTGTGGCCTGGCAAGGCTGCCCACCCACAGGAAGGTGATCAAAGAGCCACTCACTGAGTCCATGTCAAAGACAGACCCTTCTACCCTTACAAAAGAACCCTCATGGAGGCTGAGCTGCTCATAGGCTACATCTGAGCAGGGGGTCTAGATCCTTTCCATGCATGGTCCTTGGTTGATTTATCGGTCTCTGCAGGACCTCCTGGGCCCAGTTTTTTTGGGCTCTGTTGCTCTGTTTGTAGAGCTGTGTCCCTTCCAGGTCTTCCTATCTCCCCCTTCTTCCATAAGATTACAGGCCTTCTGCCCAAAGTTTGGCTTTAAATCTCAGCATCTGTTTCAATACTATGTTGGATAGTCTTTCAGAGGCCCTCTGTGGTTTGCTCCTGTCCTGTTGCCTGTCTTCTCTCACTTCCGATGCCCATACCATTTGCTCCTCTGAATGAAGATTAAGCATATTAATAAAAGGAAAATATGAAAATAAAAGATTCCTACTAGTTACCAGCATACTAAATAATAAAATAATCTCTAAATCAATGTCTCCAAGATGTTTTGTGTTCAAATCATATACAAACAAAAACATGATTCTCAGTGAAGATATATTTATTCCTATTACTAAATAGTAGAATCTAGATTAATACCTATATATGCTAGGTGAGACAACAGAATGAACTATATCTAATTAAATACCCAATCTCCTAACTATGAAAACAGAAGGAAGAATCTCAGAGAGAGCAACAATACAGATTTACATGTCTCTTTGTAGAAATGACATTAAACTCCTCTCCTTGGGTTTGCCAACATTAGTTTCAATTGTCAACTAGACACACCAAAGAAACTCACTTAGGGAACAGCCTGTGTCAGAGTAGGCTTTGACCATGTCTGTGAGCCATTTTCTTAATTACTAGTTGACAGAGAAGCAGTGGTCCCACTGTTGGTGGTGGTGTGCCGATACCAGGCAACTTGCCTAGTAGGAACCAGAGGAAACAAGCCAGCAAGCCACAGCCTTCCATTCTCTGCCTACATGCTTCTGCCTTGAGTGACTTCCCTTGGTTTTCTTCAGTGAAAAACTGTTACCTAATGGAAGATAATCGCTTTCCTATTGTAGTTGCTTTGTTCATTTTTTTTTTCTGTCACTGCAACAGAAAATAAATAAGAATATGTGTAAAAGAGAGAAAATGTATACCCATCCACTGTCTTGTATAAGCTGCTAACTGACTGCTAGTATACTAGCTATCTCCAAACACCAAAATTTTGACAGAAATCTTGACAAAAACGTTTGAATTTCTGTTGGATGTGTAACTGGGATTTTGGAGCACACATTCTTAATTCCCAGAGGAAAGCAGGAACAGAGTCTATTTATATTACTAATAACAAAATCAACACACAGACATAAAAATATATTATAGAATGTCAGATAAATCACACAAAGAAGGAATTCTATGAAACTTAGTATTTTGAGCATAAGTAACTTATAAGAGTTTTATCTAAAAGAGTAGATATATCTAACAGCAACAAATCTTTTATGAAGAAAAACAATTATACTGCAACCACAATGCATGCTTTATCAGCCAAAGAATTGCAAGGACATCTTGGGAGCTCCCCATCTCTCTTTGTTAATTTCCCTTACCTTAGTACCTATAAGGCCATTGATTATATTATGCCTATTCAAACTGAGAAATTAATATTATATTAGTTACTTTTCTGAATGATGTTTTAAAATGGCTCACAAGCAGAACTAGGAATGGAAGATTTATTCCAGCTCAAAGCTTTAGAGGATTTCCGTGTATCATCAGTGAATTCGTGTATTAGTGCACCAGGAGCAAGACAGGAAGGCCAGCAGTGCATCAAAGCAGATCAAGCAGTATCTGAGATTCATAACCAAACTTAGGGCAGCGTGCAGGGAATCTTATGAAAGAAGGGGAGATAGAAAGACCTGGAGGGGACATGAGCTACACAAGGAGAGCAACCGAACCAAAAAAAAAAAAAAAAAAAAAAAATCTGGGCCCAGAAGATTGATACTCCAACCAAGGACCATGCATGGAGATAACCTAGAACCCCTGCACAGATGTATCCCATGGCAGTTCAGTGCCCAAGTGGGTTACATAGTAATGGGAACAGGGCCTGTCTCTGTCTCTGACATGAACTGATTGGGCTGTTCTTTGATCACCTCCCCTGAGGTAGGAGCAGCCATACCAAGCCACAGAAGAAGACAATGCAGCCAGTCCTGATGAGACCTGATATGCTAGGGTCAGATGGATGGGGAGGAGGACCTCCCCTATCAGTGGACTTGGGAAGGGGCATGGGAGGAGATGAGGGAAGGAGGGTGAGATTGGGAGGGAATGAGCGAGGGGGGTACAGCTGGGATACAAAGTGAATAAACTGTAATTAATATATATATAATAAAATTAAAATAAAAAGATCTCTGCCTATGCAGGAACCAGATATCACACTGTGATCCTGGTCCCCAAGACTCAATCCTGAAGGTTGAACAACCTCTTAGTGTCAACAGCTGAATACCAGATGTTGAAAAACATGAAACCATAGAAAAAAATTTTACATTCTTCCCATTGTAAAAACTAATATGGTGTTTCTAAGCTCCAGAATTTTCACTGATTTTCTGTGCTTAACACATAATACACTTTCATTTTGCTGCCAGGCCAACAAACTCCTCAAATTTGTAAAAAAATCATATTAGGCATTTATTTTTGTCTTTTATGATTTTGAAAACTTTTAAGCTTATTGGACAAATATGGACTAGGAAAGTCTTCTTTAAGTTTTGACTATTTTGACTTTCTTATTACTGGACAGCTAATTATGAGTCTTGGCGAACAGGGTTTACCCCGTTGTCTTAGTTAGCATCACTATTGCTGTTTTTAAACACCATGGCCAAGAGAAACTCGGAAAAGAAAGGGTTCAGTTTACTCACAGCTCCATATAGCATCTCCTCATCAAAACGGTCATGTATGTATTCAAACAGACCAGGAACTTGGAAGCAGGAGCTGACACAGAGGCCAAGGAGAAGAGTTGCTAACTGACTTGCTCATCACAACTTGTTCAGCCTGATTTCTTAACCCCTGACCACCAGTCCAGGCATGACACCACCCACAGTGAGCTGGGCCTTCTCTCAACAATCACTAATTAAAAAAAAAAAATCCTATAGGCATCTCTGCCTCCTAGCTTTACAGAAACGACTTTGCCATTAAGGCTCCTCACGAGAGATGAATCTAGCTGGTGTCAAGTTGTTATAAAACAAGCCAGCACACCCATATAACAGGAGTCCAGCATCATATTGTGACATTCTAATAATAAATAATTGTACTATGTAGTGGAAGGGCTGTCAGTTCTTTTGTATAAATATAAAACATCACTAAAGAAGTATAAATTTAAGGAAAGGAAAACACATTTACTTCCCTACAATAATATGGAATAATTTATTTACACATTAAATTCAATTATATTGTTAATACATATTTATAGAAAGATAACATAAAACTGTAATACCTTGCTTATTTCTAATTGACTTGTAGTTCAATTATATCATGCACAAATGGGTATACAGGCAGTATTTCTTTGCATATTATAGCTGCTAGCTTTTAATTCATTCTTTATAAAATTTTTAATTAAAAATTAGGAATTCTTTTCTTCACTCATTTTTAAAAATTTGTACTGTATTTTCTTCTTGTGAGTTTGGACAATTCAAATGTATAGTGTTCGTGCACATATATTAATTTAATATTTTGTTTTAATTATTTCTGTTCCTTTGATTTTGTCCTTTTTCCTTGGATATGCCACTGCTTTAATTAATATTCCTTTATTTACTTACATATTATAGTGACAGAAGATATTTAAGGATCATAATGTTTCAATTTCCTACCTTATATTTTTAATCAGACATCATTGCACAAACATGAAGGTAACATGGGTATTTAGCTAAAACACTGCTTTCTAGTCACTTGGTTCTGTACCTCCCAGTACACACTTCTTAGAATGTATTTATTTATTCCTATTTATTCCTGAGTTGTTATTCATTTTTATTTTTTTTTCAGATTATTTTAATTCCTAGCCTATGGAGAGCATTTATCATGACTGACTGTCAAATGATTCTTCTACGTCTGCTCAGATGAACGTACAACTTAAAAATATATAGATTTACAATATGATGAGTTATCCTGGTTGACTTATATGGTTCACTAACTTTGAATTCTTGGGGTTGATCATCATTTACTTTTCTGATAGTCTTTTTATCTATACTTACAAACGACATTTGAGGTGGTCTTTGTCTAACAATGCTCTTGTCTGGTTTTGAAACCGGAGAAACGCGTAAGACACAGCGTCTGCAACCAAAGTTATTCCTTACCTCTTGAACTGTTCTGGAAGGATCCTGCTGTGTGGATTTCCTCACCATACCTTTATTTTATTACGCTAGCAATAAATGTTGCCTTTATCAAGACAGAGCCTTTGAAGCAACGTAATCATAGGATTTTCATTTTACAATGATGACAAATATTGTATAATATTCAAGAATATGTGGTATACTCCATTGTAGATTTCCATTGTTTTTTTTTTTTTTTTTTGTCGCTCATCAATCTGGACTAATACCTGTTTATTAGATCCCTTTGTAAAATGAGTTTTTACAAGATACTGTAAAAACAGTCCTGAAAAACAGTTTTCCCAACATATTTTAGTTTATTCACATAAAAGGGAGCCAATGCCTAAAGTTATCATTTCCTTGTTGTTATAAGCACCAAATTTTAACATCACTCAAGAAATTGTTCTTGGAACAGTTTGATATCTGAGTGTCAAACAATATGATAAAAAGATATAAAACATTATTAGGATACAAAAGAAATATCACAATAAGTTTGATAAGTAAAACATGATAAGATATAATAACTTTTTTATATCAGTGAATTTTTTGAGAGATGAAACTCAGTTCTGTATGTTCTGTTGTAAAACACTGTGCTAAAATATTAGGTGTTTAAATAAATATTTAAAAAATCATTATTTTTTTGAAGATACTATTTTGAATATTTTGAAGATACTATAGACTAAGTTGAGATGAGGGAGGGGGCCACAGCCATGATACAAAGTGAATAAATTGTAATAAATAATGATAATTTAAAAAAACAAAAAAGTTTTAAATTAATATAAGAAAACTTAATTTTCAAAATGACAGCAGAAAGATGGTACATAAATTCTGAAGAACACCACTCCAAGTACACAATGAGACATTTGCCTTCTGCTTCTAATTAGCAAAGAAGAATGTTGTTTCTACTGTGAGCATAGGGGCTGCAGGTGGCTGTTTTTTCATTCACTCTCCCACTTGATATTCTTACTCCAAATTAGCCATTAGCTTCCCTAGACCTGTGATCTAGAAGTATTGAACGCTTTCATTGGTGACCCTCAAGAATTCATTCCAAGGTACAGTATAGCGCACATGTTTTATCAAACACATTCAAGCTTAGTATCATTTTCTATAGATTTATATTAGCTTTACATTATTCAAGTGAGTTCTCCGGGAAACTTTTTTACATGAGAACAAACTTTCTCTATTAAGCTAATAATGCAGTTAAACCTATTCTGTTAACGATCCCAAAGGATAAATCTGTCTCCTTGAGAAGAGAACTTTGCTCACAGCCAGACATTAGCATAAGACATGATTTATTAATGCCCAATCATCACCTACATACTCAATCTAAAAGGCTTTTTAGGTAGTAGCCAGGTATTAATATATTATTAACATTCTACTTAAACAGTAATAAGCTACATCTTTTCAACTAATTAAAACACAGTTTGCACTAGATAAATTTTTACAACAGTCAATTTCTAATGTACACCTGTCAATTGATTAGTTGGCAGACTTATTTACTAACATCTTCTTTAATTAAAGCTCTACTTCATGTTGATGGATAAAGTTCAGTTGTTTAACACTGACTTCCTCTTATAACACTACTAGCCACTTTCAAAATATCTACATAAAAAGGAACTGATTTGACTTATAAAATGTGCACACTAGCATATATCAACACATAGCTTAATATACATTGAAATGTGACTAAATTCTAAAAAATATCAAATAGGTATTCCTCACTGAAGTTAGAGATGATCTATATTTTTACAATGAAAAAGCAAAGATAGACTAATGAACATGTAACATGTTCATGAATGAAGATGTAATAATTTTTGAAGATTTTTATATTACATAGAGTATGCACTTAAACACTTATTTACTTATTATAAATTAACAAGAAATTAGAAAATAGTTCAAACCGTTCAGATCCATGTATCCCTCCCTTGAGCTTTCCAGGATAATGCTATATAACTTCAATATAATTTTAAGATTATGAAACTGATATTTGCTGTTTTACATTAACTGTGTAGTTCATGTTTTTTATATTTTAGCCTATATATTTCATCTTTTTTAACATTTTATTATTGTGTCTAGTGGGAAGGAGTACTCTTGCCATGGTGTACCTGTGGAAGTTACATTTTCTATTCTTGAAGTCAGAGTGTTAGCCATGGCTACAGTCTCTTCAGAAACTCTTAGACTTCTTCCAAGCTTATTGTCAAATTATTTTCCTTTCAGGTCTGATCAAAACCCACAGTACTCTGAGTCTCAATTTGTGGACACTGTGGTAAACTCTAAGAAGCCACCCAAGTTCCTTGGGAAGTGAAGATGCCTATGAAAACGTGCTTGGCTACATTTGATAGCCTATATGGGAGCACCTCTCCAGATTCACAGATTCTGATAAGATGGAATTCATTCATCACAGGCTATATGGGTCTAGGTCAAGTATTTACTGATATTTTGCCATATTCCCAATCTCAAGGGAAGGTGAATTTTAGAGGACGTAGAAACCATCGCACCTGAGCTCTCGGAGACATCTTAAAATTCTCCCTGAGATTACCACAAAGGAAAAACTACTTCTGAAGGCAAATAAGAAAGAGGTAAAGAAAATGAAACTAGAAAGTCAATGAGATGATCATTCTGTTCCCATGAAGCTAAAGTAGTGCAGAAAGCCACAGTGTGAGGGTGTGAGATGGGCAAGCAGGTGAGGCACCTGGCTCCAAGCATGACAGCCTGAGGCTTAAAAAGAAACAGTCTACGTTTCACTTGTGACATAATCATATCATTTGTCCTCTTTTCTTATCCATCCCACTCGCTCCATTCTCCCCATGCTCCCTCCCAAAGTTATGGCCTCTTTTTCTTTATTCGTTAACATTAATCACATGGATAAAAGAGAAATATAGAAATACCACTTTTTGAGTCTATTATCGTTGCATATACGTGTGTGTGTGTGTGTGTGTGTGTGATTTTATAAATCATCACTTGGAATTGAAGAATGAACTAACCATATAACCAGGGAACTTAGTGCAGGATAAGGATTCATGTGCAATTGCCAATCACAAGTTTCTACTGAAAGCAGTTGGAAGCTTTATTTTTTGAAACATTTAGCCTTATAAAATGTCACTGCAACAATTTCAGAGGCAAAAAGCAAAACAAATCATGCAACTGACACCATATGCTTAACCTCTGTAAGAAAGACAGTTCAGAACTAGAACAAATAGTAAAAACAGCAGAGTTTCAAAATGAAACCGAGATGCATAAGTGATATGGAAGAAGCGCTACCTGCATTTTCCCAGTGATATTTAGTTAACAGCTTCGAAAGTTGTGTGATTGCAGCTTGTAATGAGAAAATGATATGAGTAAGATTGCTTTTATTGTTAAAGATCATAGATATTGTTAGTGATAAAACTAACATAAGAGGAGATTTTTTACATTTTCAATGTCATCGTCAGGAAAACAAACAAACTGGCACAATGTCAATGGCTTTATAGAGAAGTATTTGAATAGAATTTAAACGTCCCAAACTGGAGAGGGATAGGCCCGCTGGACCTCACCCCTCTAAGGCAAACTTTAACAGTGGGGGAGAGCTGGGACAAGGAGAAGTACTATTCTCCAGTGAAGAACATAGGAAGGTGGTCCAGTAACAGTCAGCTGGGGAAAATTGTATAGCAAATCATTACATGGAATGAATATATATACTTATGAATTATATATTATTAATATATATGAATAAACATACAAAAATGAATATAATAATAACTAGTTTAAAAAGAGACCATGAATTTGTAGGAGAGCAGGGAGGAAGTTTGGAGAAAGGAAAGGGAAGGGAGAAATGGTGTAATTATATTATAATCTTTTAAAAAATGAATGTTTAAAATATGTTTTCTATTTTAATTAATCACATAGTCCCCAAACAAACCATGCATCAGGACTGAGAGTAATACTCTCGTCAGCATGCAATTTATAGTATTTGGTTGATTACTCTTTGGAATGCAATTTAACCATAATAAAAAGATACGTAAAACCTAATCTAGAAATATGTGATTTGGAATTTCTGTGTTTTAATGCTTGAGCCCACACTCATAACAAATAATATCATGCTGTTTAATTACTTGGGTTTAAGTTCTAGCTTTTTAAAATAGATGCTTCATGACACTAATAATTGCAAAGCAGCAAATACATTTTATGATAATTTAATTCAGTCATTTATTTAGCAAACAAAATTAATTTCATATATATAGATGATATATGCTTCATAAACATATGAATGTGAATGTAGCTGAAGATTTGGTTAACTATGTAGACCTATCTGTGTGCATGTTTGTGGTTTTAGGTTAGGATTGTATTTATTCTGTGTATTTTTTACACAGCAAATATTCATATCACATTCTGATAAAATTTGTTTCAACAATTAGTTCAAAATATATAGAAGTATCTAAAAGGAATACAAATATTAGAATCTTAACATAAGGTAAATATACCCTGCTCGATTTTGCCTCAGGAAAACAGTGTATATGAAATGAGTCAATATAGGCATTTAATAAGCATTAATTTCATCTTAAATATTTTAAAGTTAAATGCTACTAGAAATGATATTTTTATTTTATTTAAAGTCACTTTCCACCTTCTCTGCTTGGAGTACTGGAAATGCAACTTCTTAACAAATACAAATTTCTTTAATATTATGTTCATAAGACCACACACAGGTCTAATGTGTGCTGGTGTTCCTGTTTGTTTGCTTTCAGAACTTGGCAATCCTGTCTACATCCATGTTTTATTCACTTTGGAATCAGGAAAGATGCAGGATTGAGAGGGTTCTGAACTTTTCATTGGTGATTTCAGAGAATGGCCGAGGCCAGGCATTGTGTGGCAAGGTTGGCATACTTTGGGTGAAGCCATAAGAGGTAATCACATTAAACTAGCTTTCAGGTTACTGCCGTGGTTGTGATGGAGAATCAGAATATTAAAGGTAACAAAGGGCTGAAATGTCTGTCGAGGAGAGTTGTATACAGGAAGTGCAACTATCCCAAGAGAGAAGTGGAAGGTAGCAAGCCTGAGGGATGGAGAGAGCTCCGCCATTTGAAATTGAAACCCCACACCAAACACACAGCTAAAGAGTTTGGTGTTTGTCCTGCCGAGTTTCAGTCTTGTTTTGACCAAGTTTTTCCTTGCTGCAGTCCCATTTTTGTCTTTTGGAAAGGAGATGTATATTACATGTCATCTTAAGCTGAAAGTATGTAATAATTATATTTGTGATTTAGTAGTGGGATCACAGTTGAAGGATTACCTTGAGTCTCAGAAAGACAATGGACTTTTGAACATGTTCAGAGTGATAAAGACTAGGGAGAATTGAAGTGGACCACGTGCATTGTGCATCATATGATTGCTTTGATCCTGTAAAATCCAGGAGTGAAATGAGTAGTATGAATTTAAAAAAATAACAATAATAAATGCTTCCTATATTTGTATATTTGGTACCTAGATGGTGGTGTTGTTTGGGGAAGTTATGGAGTCTTCAGAAGACAAAGCTTTGCCAGAGAAAGTATGCCAGTATAGGTAAGCTTTAAAGACTGGTAGCTTCTACTCCCTGTCTGTTCTTTCATTCATTTGTTGCTCTGCTGCCTGTTTGTGTAAATGTGATCTTTATGGTTCTTATTCTTCCTGCCTTCTCCACCTTTACAGATCCTATCCCTCAGGAACTGCATACTACAATAGGATTTTCTTTTAAAACAACAACAAAAAAGCAAACAAAACAAACACAAAAGAAACAAAAATGTATATTTGTTTTTTACATTTATATATCTATTTTTGTTATTGTGCATTTTTGGACATGTGGAAACATTTCTTCCTTGGATGATAGTCAGCCAATACCTTATGACGATTATTCCTCTCCTTTTATCCTGTGGATTGCAGGGATTGAAATCAAGTCCTCAGGCTTGATGTCATGTGCCTTTAGAGCCATCACACTGGCCCAATAAGTTTCTTGCTACTCAAGAAAAAGGAAACATTTATCTGCAGGGTTTCATTATCCAGCTGCACTGCTCTTGACATGGGTCATCACTAAACATACACACTGGGCTTAACCATTGGCTTTTTTTTTTTTATGTACTTCACATAGGAATTAAACTTCAAACTTTTAAAACTTCCTTTATTATTATTAAATAGTCTGGATAGAGTAATTTGTTGGCTTGTTGAAATGCAAATATACCACACCAATTTTTAGTAAGTTTTAGCTCAAGGTAATTTTATATTTTAATATAACAATATTTAAACATATTCTTTGACAATATACTTTTCCATACTCTAATGAAAAATGCATTATCATATTTTGTAACTAACTTACATTTAATGATGTAATAATACTCCCCACAAGAGCTTTATTAGTAAATAATATAAATATTTTTTTCTTTTAACCTTTGGAAGTTTGATTACCACTTTTGGATACCACGAGGACTAGGGCCTAGGGAGGAAGATTTCCCTTCAGTCCCAGCTGGATTCCTACAATTCCTGGGGCTGGTGTTTGGAGAATGTTCAATAGTACAGGCTTAGCTTTTAGCTTTATAAAGCAAGCAATGCAACATCAGTAGAATATAGTATTCTGGCAGTCTCTTGTACTCTCCAGGCCAATCACGCCAAAGGAGATTTTCCATGACTGGCACTGTTGGAAGGAAACAAGAAAGGGTGGGAATTACAGAATGTGAAATATACTTTATACATTTATGAACTGTCAAAGAACAAATTTAGTAAAATGCTGAGACTCACAGCCAAACTTTGGGCAGAAGGCAGGGAATCTTGTGAAAGAAGGGGGAGATGGAAAGACCTGGAGGTGACAGGAGCTCTACAAGGAGAGCAACAGAGCCAAAAAATCGGGGCACAGACATCTTTTCTGAGACTGATATTCCAACCAAGGACCATGTATGGAGAAAACCTAGAATCCCTAGAATCCCTGCACCGATTTAGCCCATGGCAGCTCAGTCTCCAAGTGGTTCCCTAGTAAGAGGAACAGGGGCTGTCTCTGACATGAAATCAGTGGTTTGCTCTTTGATCACCTCCCCCTAATGGAGAAGCAGCCTTACCAGGCCAAAGAGGAAAACAATTCAGCCAAACCTGTTGATGCCTGATAGGCTAGGGTCAGATGGAAGGGAAGGAGGACCTCCCCTATTGGTCTTGGGGAGGGGCTTCGAAAGAGAGAGGGAGGGAGGGTGTGATTGAGAGGGTAAGAGGCAAGGGACTACATCAGGGATACAAAGTGAATAAACTGTAATTTATAAAAATATAAATAAATTTAAAAAATGAAAAGCAAACATCAACAAAAAATTAAAGAAAATGTAAGTGGTTCAAAAAGTTGTGAAAAAATACTGTCACACCTGTAATCAGAAGAAAACAAACCATTTTATTCATTTTTGACATTTTAAATGTAAAATACTGAGAAATAGAACATCTATTGTCATTAACAAATGAATACCTGTGCAACAAATAGCAGAACTTACATTATTTCTGACAGAAGGATAAATAATTGGAATATTTCAAATAAATTTTGACTATTTTTTATGTTTATGGTATTCTAATTTACTAGAAACTACATGATTGAGGGGGCATACCTTTGATTTGAGTTGGAAACACAGAAAAAACAATTTTGATAGTTAATTACATGTCATCATTCAAATTATGTTAAACATTTATTTCCAAACTAAATTTTCACAATTTATGTCAACATTAATAAAACTATGAAATTAAGAAAAAAGTTAGAAAGGTCAATTTTCAGGAGTCCAATGGGTCGCTGGGCATGCACAAATAAGAAGACACACGCACATGCATGTCAAACCTCAGAACTGTGTCTATTTTCACAATGAAGGGAAAATGACATTAAATGGGGCTTTTATACAACCTCCAATTGCTTTTTAATAAAACACATTAAATATGGATGTAAACAAAGCCCATATTCAGTTGGATATTTAAATGGTAAATACAGTAGTTCTGAACTGAAATGTTTCAAACTTGGTCATTGCCAAATAAATAGTATAGTTTTAGGGATCAAGCTCTTTCTTTGGACTTTGAAATCCCCCTATAAAGATTTTTTTTTCCACGTGAAGTTTCAGAAACAACAAATCTCTGTGGCGTCAAACCTCAATTTGGCTTTCCAACATACAAGATGAGAATGACTTTCCTGATTGCAACTAGTAAGATCTGTGACGAGCAACTGCATATAAAATTTATTTTTGATTTGTCTTTGGCCCAATTAAACTGGGCTATATTAAAATTTAACTATAGCTTCTAAGTCATATACATACCATTAAATTTGCAGAAATAATGAAGCCAAACAATTTGATTTCTCTTTAATAATGCATCCCCGTATCTGCTCTTAAGGTGAGGTTAGCGTTCATTTATTGATCATGATGCATTATCTGCACAGTGGAAGCTACTAAGCAGTTTTCATCTCCTGTGATATTTCTAAATTATTCAGAAACTAATTTCTGTTTTCTTTTCCTCATTAAAATTTTGTCTCTTTTAAATGTACCAAATTTAAGTGACCTATGGCTTCATTTGTCTCTGCATTTCCCAGATTGCACAATTTGTATAAAGTGTATAAATAGCTGAATAGGATTTGCAGACAGGAGTATCTTCAGTAGTTTGGTAGTTTTCTCCGTTAATACCTTCTCTCTATGGCTGCTGAGCAACAAACTTAAATAATAGTAGAATCTACTTTTTCATGTTTCTTCACAGTCCAAACTTTGTAGCCAGATTTACTTAAATACCTGCATTTTCTCACTTTTCATGAACTCCTAACAATTGGAAATCTTGTTTCTTCCACTGTTTTAATTCATTAAAATTGAACTGCTAATAGCAACACTCAATTCTTGATTTGACTTTTTTTTTGAGGAAAATACTATTATTTTCCCCATGTAAATGATATATGGACTTAAGTTTCAGATTTACATTTGGGGATAAAGTATGCCTTTGCATGGAAAAATAACAGGGATTGAAAAAAGATATAACTATGAATATTTTGCTCTATTAATTCATTATTTCACAGCTCATGTGTATGAATGATTTTAACATTGAGTTTTGTTTCCCTTGAAGTAACTTCTCCAGTCTCTTCTTTTTTCCATTTCAATATATGTGTTACCTTGCTTATTATTTAATAAATAAATAAATGTAAACCAACAACTATTATAAATAAATAAACATGAATATAAAAAATAAACATCAAGTATTATGAAGAAGTTATTCAACATCTTAAGTTGTGTGCTTTAATAAAAGCTGACAAAAAATTGAGAATATATTTAAGAAAGACATCTTCTAAAACATGTGAAACTTGTTGTAAACATTGCTTAATAGTAGGAAACCTTTAAATGCACCTTAATAGGGGAAAGGAGTGACAAAAAAAAGGGAACAAAAAAAATTTCAGGAACCATGAAGTCCTTTCTTTGTGTTTCTACATCCTGGTCATATATCTTAGTGACTCTGAAAAATGATTAATCTATACACTAATTAATATTCATTAGTCACTATATGTGCATACTGACTGGCACAGTAAACATTTTACAAATCTTTATTAAAATAATAATCCTTATTAAACCAGTGGCCGAGACTATCTTTCTATGTGTGTGGTAAACTATTTTCTCTTTGTTTAGAAAGTAGTTCTGAGTTTTCCTTCCAGTCCTTTTTGAGGGTAATACTCTACTGTTTCGTATGGTGCAGAATTTTTATAGGCCTCATGTTGACTTTTTTCCTGTTTTCCACCCCTGAACAAAGGAACATCTGTTATGCTGAGCACTTGCCAGCAGCAGGGCGTGCTGACTGTGCTTGACCCCCACTAACTGTCCACATGAACTCTTGTAGACTCTCCCACATGGATGTAAAACAGAGAGCAGGTTGACACGGCCCCTGCTTTAATTTCTGGACTCTCACAGAGCTGCATGTTGTGCCTTCCTTTCAAATTGTAGGGCATCTTTTCCTGCTGCACTGGCCTATTCTCTGAAACACAAGAAAAAGAATATATACTTCACTTTACAGACTTTGCTGTGTGTACCTCAGAAACAAGCTGAAATTCATTAAAAAAAAAAAAACACCAAACAAACAAACAAGCAAACAAAAACCTCAAAACACATTTTACAAAGGAGAGTTTCTACATGTTATTTGTTTAGGTTTGGCAAAAAATGCCTTCAAATGAACCATTTATAGATGATATAAAATTTTTTGACCATTTAAACTACATGAAAATTGGAAAAATATACATAACTACCCATATAAAAATTGTCAGAGGGATAAGCTCTTCATTTTACAAAGCAACATTCTAGTGAGCCGCTGTTCTTTTCTCGTCATAATTATTCATTTCAAGAATTCAAAGCACAGCAAACTTGAAACAGCTCTGGAAGGGAGAGTGTTGATGGGATTGAGGAAGTACCAATTGCCTGGGCGTCTCACAAGGTATAGAATGGCTTTAGGCTGGTAGCTGCCCAGCTTCCTTGTGTGTGTGGACTCTGCTTCCTGAAGTGTGAAGTAGAGATAGGATGCTGAGAGCACTGCATTGCAGAACGAAAAAAGAGGAAAGTGATAAAGCGAGTGGGGATGTGTTTGATTTAAACATTCTGAATGATTTTACTCTTCCTGAACAACATGCATTTGATTTGGATGTAAGCTGAGCCCAGAAATCACTGTAAAAAGGTTACCACTTTCCGTTTCACACAAAGGACAATGGCAAATTAAAGTGAATAAGTGATTCTTCAAAGAATATATAGTTTGTATACTATCTTACAGAAAAGACGTTGTGAATCAAATTTGGATAGTATTCATGAAAATGACTGTATTTTATGATCTCTTATGAAACTTTAAAATGAGTTGTAATATTTATAATATCTATAGTGTCCTGTGTATTCTGACCAAATAAAGAAATATTAGAATTAATAGTCATCATATAAAGATACATGCCTCTAAAATAGTTTTAATATTATTTGCAACCCAATGTATATCATCTAAATTAATTGTAAGTATTATTCCTGAAAAGTTATAATAATTAGTTCATATTTACCTGAGAGTAAGCTGAAAGTAAAAATTTTAAATCAAACACTTCGTTACTCTATAGACATCATTAATATCGTGCATGTTGAAAATGTGGGAAAACGGAATACTGATGAATTTAGGATCAAACTTTAAATTTATTTTTAGCTCTTGGTAAAGAATTTGACTTGAAATATTACTAGATAAATACCTTTTTATGAAATGTACCACTTGTGAGACAAAGAATCCAAAGGAATCCTTTTAACCTTACATTTCCTTTTTATTTATATTCCAGCTTGCGGCTTTGTTTTTATGAGAGACCTTTGTGCACACAGGTGTGTGTCTATGTGTCTGTTTGTATTTCCTGTGCTTTTTCTTTGGCTCTTGCTCTTCTGTTTGTTTTTTCTTATTCTGTTTTGTTTGTTTATATTTTTGTTTTATTTATTTTTTTTTTTAGATACTTGTTTTCCAATGAGAGACAGATTAATCTCTGCATATTTGGATAGGGAGGTGATACAGAAGATCTTGAAAAGATTGGGGGAAGTGAACTATAAACAGAATGTATTATATAAAAATATTTTAATAAAGAAATCTAGAAAAGAGATACATAGATTTTCTTAGAGTTTACAAAGAGGATTGATGCATTGAATCTAAGGATTTCAGAGGAAGCACATGAGGCATGTCAGCAACAATTTTCCACCCATAATTTTCTTCAGCTGGAAATTTTCCTCTAAACAAATTTACTCCTCTGAATATATTGTTCATCCAATTGAGTAATACTACTCACAGATGTGCAATGAGTGAGCTCGAATTTCTTATACATTCTACACAACCCTATCTATTGGTTAAGTTCTGAAATAAAACGTAGTTTTGTATCATGGATGATACTTTCTGTGTCACATCTGTTTCTGTACTTGTTGTCTAGTTCTGTAATGCTATACTCCCAGGATAGTTCAGTAACAAGTCTGTGCTTCAGTCATTGGTGAGCATGCATTCTTGTCACTGTTCTTCTATAATTGTGTTTTCTGTCTCTGAATCACTGGTCTTTTCAGATCTTCTTTACATCTGTCAAGAATATTTATTCTCTGACCTTGTCATTTCTTGCCAAGTGCATTCAAAAGAAGGTTTTGTCCTGATTCCCTGTTTATTATTTCTTTTTGTTTGTATGTTTGTTTTTGCCTGAAGAGAAAAATAAGCCCTCTTTTCAAGTCTATCATGACACCAACAGAACCTGAGTATAAGTCATATAAATATTCAATGCCATAAAAGCCGGAAGAGGAATCAAGTTCCCATTCCTTGACTATGAAGAATCGTTATGCTTAAACCCAAAAGTTTTTATTGCAGTTCTTTTCAGTTCTATCTCACAGTTATTCCTCTGATATAATCTAGTTTCATTGACTGCATGAGCTCTATTATTACTAAGGTATAAGGGTTTATATAAAAATACTTCAACTTTCTAGTATGGACAAGACTTCTTTCAGAAACTCTTGTTTTTGTAAGCATATTGTCCTTAAGGAGACTTTTCAGTGACAATGCTACTTTCTTGAATTTAGTGTATTTTCTTGAATCTATTTTTCAGGGACAATTAAACCAATATTAAAAAAAAAAACTGCTTCAACACATATCTTCCTTCAAAAGTGAGATCATCACAGAACTTAGGTAGGTGTATGTCTCTCTCTACGGTTCAAACATTGTAGTGTTTGAAAAAAATATGTTCTCCGTCACTGTTAGGTTCACTGTGCACAGAAATGCCATGCTCTAAAGCTCGGTCTTTATGTCTGCATCTGTGTATTCATGGTTATATACTCTTTCTGAATCTATAGAAAAAATCTAAAAGTGATGATTGGTAGAAATATGTTATATAACATCTCCGATTAAGTCATACATGAAATAAACACTGAATAAATATGAAAAATTAATTTAAAAACCACTGTTGATTCCTTGCAATTGTGATAATGTAAACTTGTTTCCTCCAATGTTTACGTTCTTCTTGAATAAGACTTATTTCTTTTTGTTATCACATTCTCATAAAAGTTCTTTCTTACTCTTTATTTGCCTCTGCAGTCTCAAAGACAAACATATTTTTAAAGTTTTTCTGTGGTCAGTCCAACCAAAACATTGCAGATTAATTTGGGAAAAGTTCTATAACATTTTCTCTTCATTGCAATACCAAGTGTAGACTTTTTAAAATAAAATGGGAAACTTATAAATTATCCAAAGGAGTAATAGTATAAAAATTTACAAGTATCCTGCAGAGGTATTCAGAGTGTCTATAGCATTAGACATAGCATTAGAACGGCTATGGCAATGGCTTCTCACTGAAGACTACTATGTTCCAAAGAGGTCATGTCCATGAGCTAGATGTATTTTCTCACTGCGTAGCATTAAAGAACACCAAGTGACTTTGTTGTCCTGTTCAAGCTTACAAATCAATAATGATGAGCATTTCTCCCGGATGTCCAGACTGCAGTTTCAACTCTGGATATCAAAAATCTCTTGTAATTTCTTATGCAGTTCTTCCTGTTCCCTGCTCTGGCTTGCTGCAGTCGGAAGCCTTTGACAAGGTGTCCAACCACAAGAAGGAACCTGGAAACACTTCAGCTGCATCCATCTCAATTTAGGTTTGGTGTTTGTCTGGGTTTTGGAGCCATCTACACTTACAGGCCAGATAGTCCTGGAACCACTGAGGGATGTGGGCAGCTGTTGTTTTTTCACATTTTAGTGGTTGCTGTGGGCAAGCATTACCGAAGGAATATTTCTCAACCAAGTTTTTGTCAACAATACCTTGAGGGGAATTGAAAACCTTAAAAATGAAGATTTTAACTGTTCAAGGTCACCTAAATGTAGAAATATGTATGACAACACAAAGGTTAAAAGAAAGGTATAACAAGATTAATAGAAAAAGATGTTAAAACAGGAAATGGTTTAACATGAGATGAACTCCAACCTAGAATTGTAAGATCACAAACAGATTTGCCCTTAATTTACCTGAATTGTTTTCTTTCACATACACACAACCTTACTAGATAGATAGATAGATAGATAGATAGATAGATAGATAGATAGACCCCTCAGAACTCTGTATTTTGATTGGCTGGCTGTGGTTTTCTGTAATAATCTCTGGCTGTAGCAAAGAGAAGATTCTTTAAGGAGAGGTGACGATTATGCTTGATTGTGGGCATAAAGACAAATGTTTATTGATTGTTAGGGATTATGCTAGTTTAATAAATTCATGGTTGTAGACTATCCACCAATAACCCCAATAACTGATTAGCTAGTGAAATTAATCCAGCAGCAGACATTGCCTCTCTCTTGGTGAGTGATTCTTAAATGCATTGCCAACTTGTCAGCCCTGAAAACATGTATTATATGCACTCAGCTGGGCGGAGTTAGGAATATATGTGTGTGTATACATATGTACAAATATACAGAAACATGCAATAGCCATTAGTGAAACAAACAGGCCATGAGTTTGAGAGAGAGTGGAGCAAATAGCTGCATGGAGAATTTGGAGGGAGACTAGGAAAGGGTAAAACTTTATAATTAAGTTACAGTCTCAAACATAAACAGAAAAAGTATGCAATTAAGCCAAAACCCCACAATATTCATTTAAATACAGTATTTTAAACACATCCATAAATATAGTTAATACTACTGTTAGGAAAACTAAAAACTTCTATAATATTAATTTAAATGAGTCTCTGAATCCAGTTTGTCCGAATGAGACTCTTATCATCTTGAACATTATGGCTACTCCATAATTATTACCATTATCTACAGTTGTAGATACAAGGTCCCCCCTCTCAGTGGACTTGGCAAGGGGCACGGTGGAGATGAGGGAGGGAGGGTGGGATTGGGAGGGAATGAGGGAGCGGGACACGGCTGGGATACAGAGTTAATAAAATGTAACTGATAAGAAAAAATAAAATAAAAAAAGAAAATTAATCAGTTTTCTTTAAAGTAATTATAAGAAATGAACCAAGGGGCTGGAAGGATGTTTTGGGAGTCAGAATAACTGAAGCTCTTCCGGAGAACTTGCCTCTCTAGTGCCAAGATTACTGGTTTGTGCCACCATGCTTGTTTTTTTTTTTTTTGTTGTTGTTGTTGTTTGTTTTTTTTTTTTTAATTAAAGTATTATTACAACATTAAAAAAAAACTTTTTTTGTACTGATATCCCTAATGGCAAGAGTCACCATTAATTCCTTACTTAATTCATATAAAAATGTCCTCCTGCCCACCTTAGCAAAATTACGAAATTTTCTTTGAGTCTACCAGATGCTTTTTAGATAATTCCTAGTCTGTTACCTATTCATTCCCACTCTGGTTTCCTTTGCTAATGGTATGTTTAGGCAGAAGAGTTCTTCTTGGTTTGTGGAATACCCCTTCTCTTACAGTCCTGGTTTTGTGACTCTCAACCATTCTAATAATGTGTTCTTGCTTTATTTTGGGGGGGGTGGTAACCCTCATTTATTACATCCTGGCTTTCAATATGTATGACTGTTATTTTTAAAAAGATAAAAAAGGACAAATAAGTCATGATTTCACTTCCTATGTCAGATGTAAGTGCTTTTAATTATCTCTGTCAACCTTATTATTTCCTCTCCTTCAAATTCATTGAAATTATACATAAAGCATTTTAATTTTGTTGTCTCTTCAAATATGTTTTTGAGATTTATCGTAAAAATACTTTGAAGACACTAATTTGATCCAGAAAGAAGTCAGAAGGTATCAACAGCAACATCTTCACTATCAAAGTTAGCCATAAGTGACCAAGTTGGTCCCTGATAGTCCATTTATAATTAAATGATTTGTTTAAAGAATGCAATGCCTGTCTTACAAGTCATTTAATATGCCCTCAGTATTTTTCTCATGAATTAGCACTCACAGTAATGATTTTAGAAATGCAATGTTTCTTCTCCTTTATAAAGTATGCAAAGAGATTAAGTAACTTCTCCTAAAATATGCCTAAATGACTAAATGTGAAGTCAAGATATAGAAATAGAAAGTCTCTTTAGCATTGTACCATCCTGAGTTTTAAAATTATTTAGTTCTCTAGTGAGTATGCATTGAGAGTATTTCGTAAAAACTCTAAAACACATTCAAATATTAATAAAATATTAAAAATTAACTCTAATTGGCACCTTGAGAGATAGATCAGAATTTATGAGAACTGACTGCTTTTGCAGAGGACCCAGGTTCAATTTCCAGCACCCAAAAGTCAGTTCACAGTTCTTTGAACTCCAGACCTTGAGGGTCTGATTCCCTCTTCTGGCCACTATAGGCAATGTACCCACATGGTGCACAGACATACATGCAGGCAAACCACCCATACAAAAAAGCATAAATAATACTATTTTCTTTTTAAAAAATCAATTCTACGTATTTTCTAAAATTATATTTAAAGTCATGAGAGTAAGCATATAAGGTTATTGTTAAATCTATATACTCACAACATTTAGAAACAGCTAATTAATCACACACTATAATTTTGAGATGGGGTTATTTTCATAAATTATTTTATTCTCTTCTACCAAAATATGATACCATTGTTATTAATCAGTGCCTGTGACAACAATAAATAACAGAAGAGGCCATATATTTGAAAGAGAGCAAGAAGGGTTATACTGGAAAATTTGGAGAAAGGAAAGAAGAGAGGAAATTAAATGAAATAATTATATTATAATCTCAAAAAGAATGAGTCCTTTAAAACATAATTTGGGCAATTTATAAGAGATAATTAAAAATAGGCATGTACAGACTGTGGAAGCTGAGTGCTATTTACTTTCTATTATAAACACAGTTTAATGTGTTTCTGAAAAGGTTCAATGTTGCTTGTGAGATGATCTCTAATAATATACCCTCAGTTTGTCATCATCATCATCATCATCATCATCATCATCATCATCATCATCATCATTTGACCATTTGACTTCTCAAGGCAGGATTTTTCTGTATACAAGTGGATGTCCTGGAAAACATTCTGGCCTTGCACTCAGAGATCCGTCTGCCTCTGCCTTCCAAGTCTTAGAACAAACGGCATGTGCCACCACCTCCTTAGATGCCATGCCCTGGATTTAAGGCAGCAAGCACTGTCAACAGATTCCCTGGGATGAGACCCCTAAGCTATTAGTTGAACTCTCATGGCTCTCCTCACCATTAATACTCAGACTTGGTTTCACAGAAGATTTTAGCCTAGACACTTGCATTGACTTAAAAAAAAAAAAAAAACTGTTCTGTGAAAAGCTGGCAGATCTCATCAGTAAATTGTCAGACATTATTGAAGGCAAAACTTGGCAAGAAAAGACAGAGTACAAAATTAGAGAAGTATCGACCTATGGAGATGCATCTTACACTGATACTTATAAGCTGAAAAAGTTAAATGCAGAGGACTTGGAAGAAGTGTAGATTAACTTCTAAGTGTCCACTAATGTTCAAACTTAGCTTAGCCAACTAGCCAACTAAAAGCTAGGGCTTTTTAAATTTTCTCTTTGTAATTTGATAGCTTTTAAAGTGCTGGAGTTCAGACCCTTTTAAACTATTTTAGATGTGTCTGTCTGACTCTCAAACTTAGCAGTCATTTGATACCCATCCTTAATTTATGCTATATCATCTTTTTTTTTTTAAATTTCTGGGTGGCTTTTTTATTTGGTGTTAAGTCAGCAAAGTTGTTCTCAGAAACTCTCAGGCAGCTAAGTTACTGTGAGCTGTAGAAGTAGTATCTGGATTTTTATTAAGATAACCCTGAGGATTTAGACTGTAACATAACATTATAAAAGGCTCATACTGCTTCAGAGAAGTGTTTCTACACCAGTAGGTTGGAGAAAAATTGCTTGAAGAATCAATGTATATTCTACTTTTATTAGAACTTTTAAAATGTGATTTCTGTTGCTTGGACTCAAAGCTTAAGCACACAGATTTCACTTCATTGCTATGACTTCCTCATTGAACAAAAGTAACTAGAAAGCTGGTCCATGCTACTATGGACAATTGGCTTTGACTAATTTTCAAATTGAGTAACTTACAGTTTCCTAATAAGCTGTAAGCAAAAGCACATAGTATTTAAAAAATTGACTCTTTTAATTTTAATTTTATTTTAATTTTAATTTTCTTTTTTACAATTCCTAAATGTCAAGAAAATAAGATTCATTTTACATAACTTGATGAAAGAAAAAAAAGTAAATATGGTATAAAAAGTGTTTTTTTTAATATATAATTTATTTAACTTTATTTTATGTTCATTGGTGTTAGGGTGTCAGATCACCTGGAACTGGAGGTACAGACAGTTGTGAGCTGCCATGTGGGTGCTGGGAATTGAACCTGGGTCCTTTAGGAAGAACCAACAGTGCTCTTAACCACTGAGCCATCTCTCCAGCCCCTAAAAAGTGTTTTAAAAACAGTGTTTACTCACTGAAAACAAGTTTTAACATTTTCATATTATAGTGTTGAATACCTCAATATTGAATAAAGTTCCAAAACATTTCTCACTGGGGAGGTTTATCTTGATTCTGGAGAGTCCTCTACACACTTAACTTAGATACAAGGAGCTATAAAGTTATCTGTTCAGTATAACTTCACAAAAAACAAAACAAACAAACAAACAAAAAACAAAAAAAAAAAACACAACAAAAAACAAAACCAAACAAACTCAACCTCCAATTTAGGATTAATTTAAACCAAAAGGTAAAAGGTCACAATAATTAATATTAATGAGAGAAAATAAAACTTTAGTGAGAGAAATATAAAGGAATCTACTGTTGCTGGGCCAAAAGTAAACATTGTTAAAATGTTTACATCACTCAACATGATCTACAGATTCACTACAAGCTGTATCAAAATACTGATCACATTCTAAAGAAAACTATTAAAAAAAATTCCAAAACTTATATTAATGGACCTAAATCACCAGATGACCAAAGAAATTTTGAAAATAATAACAAAAGTCAAGGGTGGCAACTCACACTTGTTTTTGTTTCTATTTATTTATTTATTTATCTATTTATTTATTTATTTATTTATTTATTTATTTATTTATTACGATTTATTCACTTTTTATCCTTACTGATGTAGTCCCCTCCCTCATCTCCTCCTAGTCCCAGACATCCTCTCTCTTCTGCCCCTACTCCTATTCCTCTCCCCTAGTCCACTGATAGGGGAGGAACTCTTCCCTTTCTATCTGACTCTAGCCTATAAAGTCTCATTAGGGCTGGCTGCATCATCTTCCTCTGTGGCCTGGAAAAGATGCACCCCCCCCGCCCCCAGGGGAGGTGATCAGAGAGCCTGTTACTGAGTTCATGCCAGCGACAGCCCCTTATCCTATTATTAATGAACCAACTTGGAAACTGAGCTGCTTAGGGGCTTCCTCTGAACAGGATTTCTTTCTTTTCTTTTTGTTAATTCACTGTGGAACCCAGCAACACCAGTAATTTTTGTATGCCGATTTGTATCTTACAACTTGATGGGTTTGTTCCTTAATTCACAGTTGTGTATGTGTGTGTTTGTGTGTGTGTGAGTGTATGGAATTTGGGTAATTTTCTGTTGTCATCAACAAACATTAGCAATTTGATTCCTTCTTTCTTAATTTTCAAGTTATTTTTTTCTCTTGTCTAATTAAGTTGTGTTTAATATGTTTGGTTTTGTTTATGCTTACTATATGTTTTGTTTTATGTGATGGAAAGATCACAGAGTGCTTTATGTCCAGGTAAACCTTGATTTAAAATAAAGGTGCAAATTAAAAACAAACAAACAAAAATTAGTGGTAAAACTGAGCATCCTAGTTCCATTATAGATGCTAGGAAGAAAGATTTCTGCTATTTTCTCTTTGCTGTTGTCTGCTAGCATGGTATAGAAGGCCTTTATTATGCTGATTGAAGTATGTATGTCACTTCTAGTGCTAGTTTGTGTAATTTTTTATTGTTGTTGTTTTGAAGTAATGCTGAATTTTATCATATTTCCTCTTGGAACCAACCGAGATGCTCATAAAGATTTTTTTCATTCATTCTGTTGGTGTAGTGTATGAAGCTGATTTAAATGCGTATGTGGAACCATCCTTGCATCAGCGGAATAAAGCCTACTGGATCTGATTTTTAAAAAAGAGTAGTTTAACTTCACAAGGTTGAAGGAATGAAATGCTTATTATGTCTTTGTGTGTGTGTATGTGTGTGTATTAACAAGAAAGTCACAGGATCATATATGTAAGGGGTCCAGGAGGTAGGTGAGATTTCCTGGTCAGTCAGTCAGTCAGTGCTGGACAAACTGTGATCTGGTAGATCACGCTCTCATATCTCTTTCTATGATATTCTGTCAGCTTCAAGTTATTATCTCTGTGAGAAAGGGCATGTCAGTTCATGAACTGAGGTTATTGTTTCAGCTTGGATGTCAACAGTGCTTCACACAACCACTGTCAGTCAAAGCTCAACCTGTGTCAATCATAGGTGACCTGCCCCTAAGACTCTCAGTTTATAGATCTTGAAAATAATTTGCTTTTATTTTTATGTTATGCACCTGCATGTATATCAGAAGATGTTGGTTTTAGATGTGGCATTAATTAACTATTGATATTTTTATATAATGCATCTCTTTGCTTCCTAATGGCTTTGTCCTTAAATACTTGTCAGCAAGAGGTAATGCCATATTTAGTTTCATGATTTTTTTCTAGTTATTTCATATGTATTGATCATGTCCATGAGTCATGACTTCTCTCCTACTCACCTTACTGCCATGAACCCTGTATCCCTCTCAATTTCTTGTCCTCTTATGGTCTGGATTTGTTAATCAGCCCCTGAACCTAACCAGTGCTACCTATATGTGTATGGGAATGGAAATGTCAGCTGATGCATCAGCAACATACCAGTGGCTGCTTCTCCAAAGGAGATTGACTCTCATTTACTCAGTATCCTTCAACTGCCGCTGATATGAGTGGGGTTTCAAGGGACCATGTAGCCATTGAAGAATCTTTTAAAATAATATTTGTATTTTGTAAGATCCACAATATTTTATAGTCTCAAAGGAAAGTTAGTATCTACTTTGTATTTTTGTTGCTATTAGTTATATACAGGTGTGTAATGTGTTACAATAGCTTTGTTTGGGTTATATGGTAAAAATCATGAGTGAGTTCAATAAATCACTACTCATCAAAACAATTTACTGCTTAGAACAGTCAATGGAAACTCTCATTATGAAGTATTACTCTACAAGTTTTATATTGTAAGTGCTGTGTCAGCTGAGTTCTGTCTTTGATGTTCAGAGAGAGATCAGCCTCAGGAAAACAACTACACCTCTCCACCTAATACAGAAAATAAGTCCTCATAGTAGGAAAAAATTTAGCACAGTACTGTCCTTAACAATTATGTTTTATTTTAGAGTTATTTTTAATAATTTGTTCACTTTACATACCTACTGGTGGTCCTTCCCTCATCTCCTCCAGGCCCCACCCACAATCTCTCTTTCCCCTCACCCCCTCTGCTAGTCCTCAGAAAAGGATAGCCCTTCTCCCCTACCATCCAACCCAGGCCTATCCAAAGTTTGGCTGTGAGTCTTAGCATCTATTCCCTGCTGGGTGAAGTCTTTCAGAGGACATCTATGGTAGGCTTCCATCTTATTCCCTCTTTTCAACCACTTCCAGTGTCTATTCTATTTGCCCTTCTGAATGACAATTAAGCATCCTCCCTAGGGTCCTTGTTGTTGTTTACCTTGGTGTGTGGATTGTAGTACAGTAATCTTGTATTATATGGCTAATATCAACTTATAAGTGAGTATTTACTGTGTGTGCATTTCTGGTTCTGGGCTACATCACTCAGGACGATTTTTTCTAGTCCAAGACATTTGACTGAAAATTTCATGATTTCCTTGTTTTTGATAGCTGAGTACTATTTTATTATGTAAATGTACCACAATTTCTGTATCCATAACATTACTTATAATAATTGTGTCTTTAGGACACAATAATTATTATTAGTATTCAATGATACAAGAATGAATAACAGGATATTAACTAATAGAAAAATAATGTAGACTATGGTTAGATACTCAGATCACCCTATGGTCTCTCAATGGCTTATTTATTACTTTAGATTTCTTATTCAAAATATGCTGGTGGTTGGGGAGTCACTCTGGTATTGTGATTCTTTTCCAAAGACAGTCATCCAAGTTGCCTTTCTTAATAAATGTAATTCAGACCATACCCTTTTATGTTATAAAAGAAGAGTTTAATTCAGATTATGATTTAAGAAGAAGAGAGTGTAGTGATATTAACTTCCCAGAAAAAAAAAAAACTCCCGTATAATTACCACTTAATAATGCAGTAAGCAATCATGTACTTATCTGACAAATGTTTAGATACAGCAGAGGGAAAGATTTCAACTGTACCCAAGTTCTGTTAACAATGATATTTTTCTTACTCATATGAAACTTTAAATTTTCTTATTAAAAATGGGAAAAGAAAACAAATGAGATATCTGAAAATAAAAATTGTGTGTATATTTGATTTTTTTTCTGTTACTTTGGCAACTGTTTAGGTGTGTGAAATGGAGTTATTGGTGCCAAGTTCGAAGCACAGTGTATCAGTTCCTGGTATCATCTGTGTTATACAATGTAAGAGAAAGTTGAAAAAAAAATGGTGCAATCTGAGCTGTCAGGGATGATTTTAATTGCTAGGCTACAAAGCTGTGTTAATACAAGGATCTTTTTTTCTCTATAATAAAGCAAAGTGATAGGAATAGAACTATAATCAAGATGCCTGTGCAAGACTATTAAATGTATCCATAGTTAATCTTTCAAAGTCTCCAGAGTTGCCAGAAAAAAGATAAAAAAAAGATGTTCACATGTAACATACCACACAAATAATCTGACAATTGGAAATTATGCACACTTCTTTATTTCATTACATATAAGAAAATCAGGAGATAAGTTTTAATTTTTTTTCCTTATTTTGAAATATATACTGTTCATTGTATAGTATTGATGCTGTGTAATGTATAGCACTAACAACTGGCCCATAAATATCTACACATGCCCTATATCCTGGACTTAAACCTCCAAAGAACAACATGAGAAGTGAGAATATATTCATCCCATAAAAAATGATGACAAACCTACCATATACTCCCAAAGAACTGAAGCTTCATATCAATAGTCATTGTTTCTGCTTCTGAGTACTTCATGCCTTTTAAAATTGAGTATATGCTCCTGCAGGTTTTATGTTATATAAAACAAACAAAAATAATCTCTCACTAAAGCCTGTATAATTCATAAAATGTAATGCTAAGGAGAAAAATAGAAATACATGAATAGAATTTAAAAATTAGCTTAATGGTTACTGCAGAAAAACATGGAGTTAGCCTGGCCTAGCTTCCTTGACAAGCATGCCTAATAGGTTAATTAGACTGATTTCCAAAGTGGTTGTACAAGTTTACATTCCCACCAGCAATGGAGGAGGTATCCCTGTGTCCACATTCTTTCCAGCATGTGTTGTTACTTGAGTTTTGATTTTAGCCATTCTGAAAAATGTAAGATGAAATCTCAGGGTCATTTTGATTTGCATTTCCCGATGACTAAGGACATTCATTGAGCATTTCTTTAAGTGTTTTTCTGCCATTGCATATTCCTCTATTGAGAATTCTCTATTTAGTTCTGTACCCTATTTCTAAATTGGATTACTTGATTTGTTGTTTTTTAACTTTTTGAGTTCTTTGTATATTCTGGATATTAACCCTATGTCAAATATAGGTTTGATGAAGATCCTTTCCCAGTCTGTAGGCTACCGTTTTGTTCTGATGACAGTGTTCTTTGCTTTACTGATGCTTTTCAGTTCCATGAGGTCCCATTTAGTGATTGTTGATCTTAGAGCCTGTGCTGTTGGTGTTCTCTTCAGGAAGTTGTCTCCTCTGCCAATGAGTTCAAGGCTCTTCCATACTTTTTCTTCGAACAGATTTAGTGTGTCTGGTTTTATGTTGAGATCTTTGATCCACTTGGACTTAGTTTTGTGCAGGGTGATAAACATGGATCTATTTGCATTTTTTTTTACATGTAGACATCCAGTTAGACCAACACCATTTGTTGAAGATGCTGTCTTTTTTTTTTTTTTTTTTTTCCCTTGTATGGTTTTGGCTTCTGTAACAAAAATCAAGTATCCATAGATGTGTGGGTTTATTTCTGGGTCTTCTATTTGATTCCATTGATCCACCATTCTGTTTCTATGCCAATACCATGCAGTTTTTGTTACTATTGCTCTGTAATATAGCTTGAAATCAGGGATGGAGAGATACCTCTAGACCAACTGTTGTTGTTCAGGATTGTTTTAGCAATTCTGGATTTTTTTTTTTTTTTGTTATTCCATATGAAGTTGAGAATTTTTCTTTCAAGGTCTGTAAAGAATTGTGTTGTTAATTTGATAGGAATTGCATTGAATTTGTAGATTGCTTCTGGCAGGATGGCCATTTTCACAATGTTAATCCTACCAATCCACGAGCATGGGAGATCTTTCCATCTTCTGATATCTTCTTCAATTTCTTTCCTCAGAGACTTGAAGTTTTTTTCAAACAGGTATTTTTAACTTTCTTGGTTAGAGTCACACCAAGGTACTTTATGTTATTAGAAGCTAGTGTGAATGGTATTGTTTCATAATTTTTTTTCTCAGCCCTTTTGTCTTTCGTATACAGGAAGGCTATTTTTTTTAACTTAATTTTGTATACAGCCATGTTGCTGAAGGTGTTTGCCTGCTGAAGGAGTTCTCTATTTGAATTTTGAGGGCCACTCATGTATACCGTCATATCATCTGCAAATAGTGATTCTTTGATTTGTATCCCCTTGATCTCCTTTAGTTGTCTTATAGCTCTAGCTAGGACTTCAAGTACTATGTTGTAGAGATATGGAGAGAGTGGGCAGCTTTGCCTTGTCCCTGATTTCATGGGATTGATTTAAGTTTCTCTCCATTGAGTTTGATGTTGGCTATAGGCTTGCTGTATATTGCCTTTACATATGTGCCTTGTAATCCCTGATCTCTCCAAGACTTTAAACATGAATGGGTGTTGGACTTTGTCAAATGCTTTTTCAGCTTTTAAGGAGATGATCATGTGGTTTTTCTCCTTCAGTTTGTTTGTATGGTGGATTACCTTGATGAATTTCCATATATTAAACCATCCTTGCATGCCTGGAATGAAGCCTACTTGGTTCATGGTGGATGATATCTTTGATGTGTTCTTGGATTTTTTTTGCAAGTATTTTATTGAGTATTTTTGCATCATTGTTCGTAAGAGAGATAGATCTGAGGTTCTTTATTTTTGTTGGGTCTTTCTATGGTTTAAATATCAAGGTGACTATGGCCTCATAGAATGAATTTGATATTGTTTTCTCTGTTTCTGTTTTGAAGAATAGTTTGAAGAAAATTAGAGTTAGCTCTTCTTTGATGATCTGCTAGAATTTTGTGCTGAAACCATCTGGCCCTGGAGTTTTGTTAGAAGGGAGACTTTTCAAGACTGCTTCTATTTTCTTGGAGTATATAGGACTATTTAATCTATTTACCTGACCATAATTTAATTTTGGTAAATGGAATCTATCAAGAAAATTGTCACATTTCATTTAGATTTTCAAATTTTGTGGCATATAGGCTTTCATAGCAAGAACTAATGATTGTTTGGATTTCCTAAGTGTCTGTTGTTATATCCCCCTTTTTATTTCTGATTTTGCTGATTTAGATAGTTTCTCTCTGCTTTTTAGTAAGTTTGGCTAATGGCTTGTCCTTAAAATTCAGTGAAAATGAAGGCACCAACTTAATGGGATACAATGAAAGCAGTGCTAAGAAGAAAGTTCATAGCACTAAGTGCCTCCAGAAAGATGTTTGTGACATCTCATACAAACAACTTTATGGCACACCTAAAAGCCCAAGGGCAGGGGAGGGGGGAAGGAGAAGCAGACACACCCAAGAGGAGTAGACAATTGGAAATAGTCAAACTCATAGCTATAAGCAATGAATTTAAAATAAAGAATACAATTCAAAGAATCAATGAAACCAAGAGACAGTTCTTTAAGAAAATCAACAAGATAGACAAACCCTTAGCTAGACTGTCTTGAACAAGATACTCATAACTTCCAGTATAGCTTAGTAAATGAGACAGTACTTCAAAAACTAAGCTAAACTAAATGATAAGAATTTGAGAGAGGGACCTGTAGAGATAGGAAGTAAAGGAAGTTTGAGGAAGAAAGTTAAGAAAATCTAGACAAGTTTCTGAAATTGTCAAAAATAATTAAAAAAGAAAAAGTACATATGCAACCATCTCCAATCATTGGTAACTTTCAAAACAAACAAAAATTGTATTTACAAAATGTAATGAGATCATTAAATAATACAGTTTTTGAAAAAAGAATTCCAGTATAAATTTTGTGTAATAATTTTAACATGTATTAAATTATAAAATTATGCTGAAATTTTAAAATATAATAAATACTTATAATGCACAAATAAGAACTGATGTTATTTTTTTGTGAATACAGAATGAAAAAAATACAGAAAAGTACAGATTGCAGGATTATTCTCATTTGGAAAATTTAAAAATAATATAATGTATTCTCTAGATTTGTAGGTTTATACTTTTTCTTCTGACCAAGCCTTATGGATTTTTCTCTATTGCCTTTTCTCCAATAATTAATTTATTTACTTTGCATCCAGATCACAGGTCCTCCTCCTTTCCTTGCAGTTTCCCCTTATGTACCCCCCTCCCAGTCCCATTTGCTGTGGAACACACAAGAACAAGCTGTGCATCAGTTACATACATCTAGAGCGCCTAGGATCAGTCCATGTATGCTTTTTGGTTGCTGGTTCAGTCTCTGGGGATTGGCGTGTCAGATTAGTTGACACTTGTGTTCTTCTGTAGTCTTTCTCCCCTCTGCATCACTTAATTATTCCCCCAACTGTTCTATAGGACTCTCTGAGCTCTGCATAATATTTAGCTGTGATTCTCTGCATCTGTTTTCCTCAGCTGCTGGGTGAAGCTTCTCAGAGGAGTTATGCTAAGCTCTCGTCTACAAGAATAGCAGAGTGATATTAATAGTCTCAGGGATTGGTTCTCTCCCATAGGATGAGTCTCAAGTAGGGTCAGTCTTTGGCTGGCCAATCCCTCAATCATTGCTCAATGTTTGTCCCTGTTTATCTTGTGGGTGGGTTATTCCCCTTATCCCTCCATTAGAAGTCCTGCCTGGGTACAGGAGGTGGCCACTTCAGGCTCCATAACCCTCGCTGCTAGGAGTTTCAGCTAAGATGACCCCCATATAATTTCTGGATTCTACCCTATCTATTCCAGTTATCTGGCATGCCCCAGATATGTTCCTCACCTCTGATTTCTATTCTCTCATCTGGCCCTCTCTCCCTACTCCTAATCACCATCCCTGCCCTCCATCCCTTCTGCTACCCAGTTCCTTCCTTCCTCTCACCTCCAATATCTATTTTATATCCCTTCCTGAGTGAGATTCAAGCATCCTCCCTTAGGCCCTCATTGCTACTTACCTTCTTTGGATTCATGTGGATCATAGCATAGTTATCCTGTACTTTATGGCTAATGTCTACTTATAAATAAGAACATACCATCGGTTACTTTCTGGATCTTGTCTGTCTCACTCAGAATGATGTTTTCTAGTTGTATCCACTTTCCTGAAAATTTCATGATGCCTTTGTTTTTAATAGCTGAGTAGGATTCCATTGTGCAAATGCACCACATTTTCTTCATTCATTCTTCCACTGAAGGACTTGTAGGTTGTTTTCAGTTTCTCCCTATGAAGCCGCTAATATAAAATTATGCTGAAATTTTAAAATAATATGAGTACTTAAAATGCAGAAATAACTACAGGTTATTTTTTAATTATTTTTATTTTTATTAATTACAATTTATTCCGTTTGTATCCTCCCCTGTACCTTCCTCCCACCTCCTCTCCCAAGCCCACCCTCACTCCCACATTTTACCCATGCCCCTCCCCCAGCCTACTGATAAGGGAGGTCCTCCTCTCCTTCCTTCTCATCCTAGTCAATCAGGTCTCCTCAGGAGTGGCTGGATTGTCTTCCTCTGTGGCCTGGTAAAGCTGTTCCCCCCTCAGGGGGAGGTGATCAAAGAGCAGGCCAATCAGTTCCTCTCAGAGACAGTCCCTGTCCTAATTACTATGGAATCCACTTTAATACCGAACTGCCATGGGCTATCTCTGTGCAGGGATTCCAGGCCATCTCCATGAGTGGTCCTGGCTGGAGTATCAGTCTCAGAAAAGACCCCTGTGCACAGACTTTTTGGATCTGTCACTGCTTGTAGAGCTCCTGTCTTCTCCAGGTC
Source organism: Psammomys obesus (assembly GCF_907164565.1). Taxonomy (NCBI): domain Eukaryota; kingdom Metazoa; phylum Chordata; class Mammalia; order Rodentia; family Muridae; genus Psammomys; species Psammomys obesus. The sequence continues at coordinate 1,224,482 of NW_026596244.1, read as the reverse complement.
TTACTATCTCCCCCTTCTTTGATAAGATTCCCTTCACACTGCCCAAAGTTTGGCTATGAGTCTCAGCATCTGCCCTAATACCCTACAGGGTAGAGCCTTTCAGAGGCCCTCTGTGGTAGGATCCTGAACTGTTCCCTGTTTTCACTGTCCTCCAATGTCCATCCTATTTACCTTTCTGAATAGGGATTGAGCATTTTAGCCAGAGTCCTCCCTCTTGATTAACTTCCTTAGGTGTACAGATTTTAGTAGGCTTATCCTATATTATATGTCTAATATCCACTTTTGAGCAAGTATATACCCTGTGTGTCTTCCTGCTTCTGGGATACTGCACTCAGAATGATCCTTTCTAGATCCCACCATTTGCCTGCAAATTTCATGATCTCCTTTTTTTTTTTTTTTTTTTAAATCACTGAGTAATATTTCATTGTGTAGATGTACCACAATTTCTGTATCCATTCCTCTTCTGGGCTGTTTCCAGCTTCTGGCTATTACAAATAAAGCTGCTACAAACATGGTTGAGCAGATGTCCTTGTTGTATACTTGAGCGTCTTTTGGACATATGCCTAGGAGTGGTATACCTGGATCTTGAGGAAGCACTATTCCTAATTGTTTGAGAAAGCACCAGATTGATTTCCAAAGTGGTTGTACAAGTTTACATTTCCACTGGCAATGGAGGAGGGTTTCCCTTTCTCCATATCCTCTTCCAGCATATGTTGTCCCTTGAGTTTTTGATCTTATCCATTTTGATGGGTGTAAAGTGAAATCTCAGGGTCATTTTCATTTTCATTTCCCTGATGACAAAGGACATTGAACATTTCTTTTTTTTATTATTGTTTATTATTATTAGTTACATTTTATTAACTCTGTATCCCAGCTGTATCCCACTCCCTTATTCCCTCCCAATCCCACCCTTCCTCCCTCAGCTTCTCCCTGCCCCTTTCCAAGTCCAGGGATTGGGGAGAACCTCCTCCCCCTTCGTCTGGCCCTGTTTTATCAGGTATCCTCCGGACTGGCTGCAAAGTCCTCCTCTGTGGCATAGCTGTTTCTCGGCCATTTGATATTCCTCTATTGAGAATTCTCTGTTTAGCTCTGTACACTATTTTTTAATTGGATTACTTTATTTCTTGCTTTATAACTTCTTGAGTTCTGTATATGTACAGGATGTTAGCCCTCTGTCAGATATAAGGTTGGTGAAGATCCTTTCCCAACCTGTAGGCAGTCATTTTGTTTTGACTACAGTGTCCTCTTCTTTACAGAAGATTTTCAGTTTCATGAGGTCCCATTCATTGATTGTTGCTCTTAGAGCCTGTGCTATTGGTATTCTGTTCAGGAAGTTGTCTCCTGTGCCAATGAGTTCAAGGTTCTTCCTCACTTTTTTTTTATAGTTTTACTGTGTCTCGTTTTATATTGTGGTCTTTGATCCACTTCAACTTTACTTTTGTGCAGTGTGGTAAGTATGGATCTATTTGTATTTTTCATATAGACATCCAGTTAGACCAGCACCATTTTTTGAAGATGCTATCTTTTTTCCATTGTATGGTTTTGGCATCTTTGTAGCAAATCAGGTGTCTATCAGTGTGTGACTTTATTTCTGGGTCTTCTATCCGGTTCCATTGATCCACCATTCTGTTTCTATGCCAGTACCATTAAGTTTTTATTACTGTTGCTCTATAGTACAGCTTGAGATCAGGGCTGGAGGTACCTCCAGAAGATCTTTTATTGTAGAGGATTGTTTTAGCAAATTTGGGTTTCTTGTTATTCCATACAAAGTTGAGAATTTTCCTTTCAAGGTCTGTAAAAGCATTGTGTTGGTAATTTGATGGGATTTGCATTGAATCTGTAGATTGATTTTGGTAAAGTAACCACTTTTACCATATTAATCCTGCCAAGCCATGAGCATGGGAGATCTTTCCATCTTCTGATATCCTTCTAATTCTCTCTTCAGAGACTGGAATTTTTTTTCATGCAATATGATCACGCCAAGGTACTTTATGTCCTTTGAAGCTATTGTGAAGTGTGTTGTTTCCCTAATTTCTTTCTCAGCTCTTTTGTCTTTTGTATACAGGAGGGCTACTGATTTTTTTGAGTTAATTTTTTATCCAGCCATTTTTCTGAAAGTGTTTTTCAGCTGTAGGAGTTCCCTGGTAGAATTTTTTGGGGTCACTCAGGAATACTATCATCTGCAAATAGTGATACTTTGACTTCTTCCTTTCCAATTTGTATCCCCTAGATCTCCTTTAATTATCTTATTGATCTAACAAGGACTTCAAGAACTATGTTCATGTCAGAAATAGTCTCTGATTGCCTCACTAGGGTACCCATTAGGATACTGAGCTATCATGGGCTACATCCAAGCATGGTTTCTAGGTTATTTCCATACATGGTCTTTGGTTGGATATACAGTCTCATAAAAGACCCCTGTGCCCTGATAAATTTGGTCCTTGTGGAGATCCTGTCCTCTCCAGGTCATATTAACTCCCCCTTCTTTCATAACATTCCCTGTACTCTGCTGAAGGTTTGGTTATGAGTCTCAGTGTCTGCTTTGATACACTGCTAGGTAGAGTCATTCAGAGGCCCTCTGTGGTAGGTTCCTGTCCTGTTACTTGTTTTCTCCTATATCCAATGTCCATCCCATTTGTCTTTCTAAGTGAGGGTTGATCATCTTACCCAGGGTCCACTTTTCTTGTTTATCTTCTTTCGGTGTACAGAGTTCAGTATGTTTATCCTATCTTACAGGTCTAGTACCCACTTGGGATGCCTCACTCAGAATGATCTTTTCTAGATCCCATCATTTGCATGCAAATTTTATGACTTCATTGTTTTTTTAATTGCTGAGTAATATTCCATTGTGTAAAAGTACTACAATTTCTGTATCCATTCCTCTGTTGATGGACATCTGGGTTGTTTCCAGGTTCTGGCTATTACGAATAAAGCTGCTCCAAACATGGTTGAGCAAATGTCCTTCTTGTGTACTTGAGCATCTTTTGGATATATGCCTAGAAGTGGTATAGCTGGATCTTGATGAAGCGATATTCCTAATTGTCTGAGAAAGTGCCAGATTGATTTCCAAGGTGGTTATACAAGTTTACATTCCCACCAGCAGTGAAGGCCAGTTTCCCTTTCTCCACATCCTCTCCAGGATGTGTTGTCACTTGAGTTTTTGATCTTAGCCATTCTTTTTTCTTTTTTTTTAAAATTTTATTTTTCTTATTAGTTACATTTTGTTAACTTTGTGTCCCAGCTGTATCCCGCTTCCTCATTCCTTCCCCAACCCGACACTCCCTCCCTGGTCTCTTCCAGGCCCCTTTCCATGTCCACTGATAGGGGAGGACCTCCTCCCCTTTCATTTGACCCTATTTTATCAGGTATCTTCAGGGCTGGCTACAAAGTCCTCCTCTGTGGCCTAAAAGGACTGCTCCTCCCCTGGGGGGGGGGGAGGTCAAAGAGCCTGCCTTTGAGGTCCTGTTAGAAATAGTGCTTTTTCCCCTTACTTTGGGAAACTGATTTTAGCCATTCTGATGGGTGTAAGGTGCAATCTCAGGGTCGTTTTGATTTGCATCTCTCTGTTGGCTAAGGATATTGAATATCTCTTTAAGTGTTTCTCTGCCATTCTATATTCCTCTACAGAGAATTCTCTGGCAAGCTCTCTGACCTCCCCACCCCCTAATGGAGGAACAGCCCTGCTAGGCCACAGAGTAGGACTTTGCAGCCAGCCTGAAGATATCTGATAAGCTAGGGTCAGATCACAGGGGAGGAGGTCCTCCCCTATCAGTGGACTTGGAAAGGAGAAGGGAGAAGATGAGGGTGGGAGAGTGAGATTGGGAGGGAATGAGGAAGGGGGATACAGCTGGGATATAAAGTTAATAAACTGTAACAAATTTTTAAAAATAAATAAATAACTAAAACAAAATATAAAAGTAACTAACACCTGCTTCTGTTTACTGTTGGAAAATTAAAAAAATGAAGTGAAATTATATATATATATATACATATATATATATATATATATATATTAATGTTTTTCTCCCAAATTTGTAAGAAATCGTAATCATTTATACATTCATCAAAGTAATTGTAAAAAAAAAAAAAGCAATATGATGTATAACATGTTGTATGTAACATTTACTCAAAAAACTGATAAACAGATAGGAAAAATTTATGAAAAAAAAAGAACTATGTTGAAGAGATTTGGAGAGAGTGGGTAGGGTTGCCTTGTCCCTGATTTCAGTGGGGTTGCTTTTAGTTTCTCTCCATTTAGTTTGATTTTGGCTATAGGCTTGCTATATATTGCCTTTACTATGTTCAGGTATGTGGCTTGTATTCCTGATCTCCCCAAGTCCTTAAACATTAATGGATGTTGGATTTTTCTCAAATATTTTTTCAGCTTCTAAGGAAATTATCATGTGTATTTTTTCTTTCAGGTTGTTGTTATGGTGCATCACATTGATGGATTTCCATGTATTGAACCACCCCTGCATACCTGGGATGAAGCCTACTTGGTCATAGTGGATGATATCTTTGATGTGTTCTTGGATTCAGTTTGCAAGTATTTTGTTGATTATTTTTGCATCAATGTTCATAAGGGAGATTGGCCTGAAATTCTCTTTCTTTGTTGGGTTTTTGTGAGGTTTAGGTACCAAGGTGATTGTGGCTTCACAGAATGAGTTTGGTAGTATTCTTTCTGTTTCTATTTTGTGGAATAGTTTGAAGAGAATTGGAGTTAGCTCTTCTTTGAAGGTCTGGTAGAATTCTGGGCTGAAACCATCTGGCCCTGGGCTTTATTTAGATGGGAGACTTTTGATGACCACTACTATTTCCTTAGGGGATATAGGACTATTTAATTGATTTACCTGGTCTTGATTCATCTTTGGTAAGTGGAATCAATCAAGAAAATTGTCCATTTCATTTAGATTTCAAATTTTGTGGCATATAGACTTTTGAAGTAAGTCCTAATGATTGTTTGGATTTCCTCAGTGTCTGTTGTTATGTCTCACTTTTCATTTCTGATTTTGTTGATTTGGGTGTTGTCTCTCTGCTTTTTAATTAACTTGGCTAAGAGTTTGTCTATCTTGTTGATTTTCTCAAAGAACCAGCTCTTGGTTTCATTAAATCTTTGAATTGTTTCATTTGTTTCTAATTTATTGATTTCAGCCCCGAGTTTGACTATTTCCAGCTGCCTACTCCTCTTTGTTGTGTCTGCTTCTTCTTTCTCTGTGTCTTTTAGGTGAGCCATTAAGTTGCTTGAATGAGAGGTTTCGAGTTTCTTCTTGAAGGCATTTAGTGCTATGGACTTTCCTCTTATCACTTCTTTCATAGTGTCCCATAACTGGGTATGTTGTACCTTCATTTTCATTGAATTCTAAGAAGACTGTAATTTCTTTCTTTATTTCTTCCCTGACCCAGCTGTCATTGAGTACTGTGTTGTTCAGTTTCCATGTGTGTGTAGGCTTTTTGCTATTTCTGTTGTTGTTGAGGTGCAACTTTAGTCCATGGTGGTCAGATAGGATACAAGGGATTATGTCAATCTTCTTGTATCTGTTGAGGCTTGCTTTGTGACCAACTATATTGTCTCTTTTGGAGAAGGTTCCACGAGGTGCTGAGAAGAAAGTAAATTTATTTTTTGTCTGGGTTTAAGGTTCTGTATATGTTTGTTAGTTCCATTTGATTCATGGCCTCTTTTAGAGTTATTGTTTCTTTGTTTAACTTCTGTTTTGTTGACCTGTCCTTTGTTGAGAGTGAAGTGTTGAAGTCTTCCACTATTAATGTGTGAGGATCTATGTGTGGTTTAAGTTTTATCAATATTTCTTTTACAAATGCAGGTGCCCCAGGTGTCTTTTATGAGACTGTATTTCCAACCAAAGACCATGTATGAATATAACCTAGAACCCCTGTTTGGATGTAGCCCATAGTAGCTCAGTATCCAAGTGGGCTCCCTAGTATGGGGAACAGGGACTATTTCTGACATGAACTCAATGGCTGGCTCTTTGACCTCCCTGCCCCTCCCCTGCCCTAAGGGAGGAGCAGCCCTGCTAGGCCCAGAGGAGGACTTTGCAGCTAGGCCTGAGGATATCTGATAAGCTAGGCTCAGATGAAAGGGGAGGAGGTCCTCCTCTATCAGTGGACTTGGAAAGGGGCAGGGAGAAGATGAGGAAGCAAGGGTGGGATTGGGAGGGAATGAGGGAGCGGGATTCAGTTGGGATACAAAGTCAGTAATCTGTAACTAATGTTAAAAAATAAAAAACCAGAAATGCTGAAAAAATAAAAATAAAAACAAATGTGGGTGCCCTTGTATATGGAGCATAGATGTTCAGGACTGTGATGTCTTCCTGGTGGAATTTTCATTTGATGAGTATGAAGTGTCCTTTCCATCTCTTTTGATTAATTTTGGTTGAAAGTCTATTTTATTAGACATTAGAATGGCTATTCCTGCTTGCTTCCTGGGTCTGTTTGCTTAGAAAACTGTCTTCAGGCCTTTTACTCTCAGGTGATATCTATCTTTGTGACTTAGGTGTGTTTCTTGTATGCGACAGATTGTTGGATCTTGTTTATGCATCCAATCTGTTAGTCTGTGTCTTTTATTGGAGAATTGAGTCCACTGATGATGAGAGAGATTAATGACCAGTAGCTGTTAGATCCTTTGATATTGATGTTGGCTGTGGTAGTGTGTTTGTGTGCTTGGCTTCTTTCTATTTATTTGTTTATTTATTTATTTATTTATTTATTTATTTATTTATTTATTTTTAATGTAGTGAAGTTATTTATTTCCTGTGTTTTCTTGAAAGTAGTTAGTTTTCTTGGGTTCTATTTTTCATTCTAGTATCTTCTGAAATGCTGGATTTGTGTGTAGGTATTATTGAAATTTGTTAGGACTGAGAGTTTTGCTGGACATAGTAGCCTGGTCTGATATTGGTGTTCTTGTAGGGTCTGCATGTTAACCGTCCAGGCCCTCCTGGCTTTCATATTCTCTGTTGAGAAGCCAGGTGTGATTCTGAAGGGTTTGCCATTATATGAAAGGCCATATAACATATGCAACACCCTTGCAACTTTTAGCATTTTTTATTTGTGCTGTATACTTACTGTTTTGATTATTGTGTTGTTGGAAGATTTTCTTTTCTGGTCTAATTTATTATGTGTTCTGTAGGCCTCTTGTAGTCTTATAGCCCTCTCCTTTATGTTGGGGAAATTTTCTTCTATTATTTTGTTGAAAATAATTCCTGGGCCTTGGAGAGAGGAATTTTCTTTTTCATCTCTTCCTATTATTCTTAGGTTTTGTCTTTTCATGTTGTCTTGGATTTCTTGGATGGTTTGTGTCAGGAATTTTTTAGATTTATTATTTTCTTTGAAGGATACATCGATTTCTTCCATTGTATCTTCCACACCTGATATTCTTTCTTCCATCTCTTGTAGTCTGTTGATTATGCTTACCTCTGCAGTTTCTGTTTTCTTTCCTAAGTTCTCCATCTCCATGATTTCCTCCATTTGTGTTTTCTTTAATTTTTCCAGTTCTATTTTCAGTTCTTGAACCATTTTGTTGATTTCTTTTACCTGACTGTATTTTCCTTGAATTCCTTCACCTGATTGTTTGAACATTCCTCTGTTTCTTTTATTTCTTTCAGTGATGTAATCATTTCCTCTCTGAAAGCCACAAACTGTTTGGTTGTATCTTCCTGTATTTCTTTACAGATGGCCATAATTTGTTTGATTTTATCTTCTAATTCTTTACGCATTTTATTTGTCTCCTTCATTAACGCATTTTATTTGTATCCTTCATAAGCATAGATGTAAGGTCATCTTCTTGAATTTCACTTATGTTAGGGTGTCTAGGGCTACTTGCCCCTGGATACCTGGGTTCTGGGGATGCTAAATTGCTTTGCCTTTTGTTGGTTGTGCTTTTACCCTAGCCTCTACCCATCTGTTTGTCTCAGGTGTTGTCTGTTAATTTTTGGTGCCTGCTGGAGTCCTGGGGTCGGAAAATCCCCTTGTCAGGGTTCTTAAAGTGATCTCCTCAGCTTTTTGAGTATGGTCAATTGAATGGTGGTGCTTCTCAGGAACTGCACAGTTCACCTCAAGCATATGAACCTGTGTGGTAACTCTGGTGTTCAGGAATGCTCTCCTCTCATCAAGAGAATTCCTGGAGACAGCTGTCCTGCTGCTGGGTTTCTTGCTCTGAATTTAGTGAGCTGCTGCTGCTGCTGTTAAGCTGTACTTGCTGAGCACAGGCCTTGTGAAGAACCACGGAGTTCCGTGGTTTCATCAGTTTACCTAGAGATAACTGGTCTCACCTTGGAGCAGTATTTGAAGGCTGCTCCAATAGCTCTCAAGTTTTTGTGGGTCTGAGGTTGGAGCAGTGTGCCCCAGTACCCTAGCCATAATCAATGGCAGATGAGCACAGCACTTATGTGTGCAATAGAAGGCCAGAGCTTAGGGCTTGTGGAAACCCAGAAACTTTTCGGGAGCTGGGTGTCTTGAGTGTTGGAACCAATGCTTTTTCCGAGTCTGTGGTGTTTTGGGGTCTGAAGGTCCATCTGGGATGGCAAGTACAGCAAGCAGGCACAGGCACGTGGCTTCACCCTGCTGGCAACTGGGTGCTTGGATGCTTGGGTGCTTGCAGCAACCCAGGGACTTTTCCTGAGAACTTTTTTTTTTTTTTTTTTTTCTTTGCAGAGAGGTTGCTGAAGGTGTTGGCTGAGTGCTCTGAGGTCAGATCTGCTCTTCTCTCACTGTGGACTTCCACCCGACAGAGAAACTGTCCTGGGCCCCTTAGTTTTGTCTGGGATGGCGAGTTGGGGGCGCAGGCAGGACTTTGCGCTGGTTGGTAAGCTCTCCACTTTGGGCTGGCACTTGGGCACCAGCCGGACCCAGGTCTTTTTCTAGGGATTGTTTGGGTGTCCTAAGGTGGGTCCCTATTACTTAACTGCAGCGTGGGGTTTTCTCTCGACTGGAAATCCCAGTCGCTGGTGTTGTGGGGCCCACAGTTCCTTCTGGGACAGTGATCAGAACAAGGTGGCAGCTTGTGGCTCTAGTCTGGCAACTGAGAGCCTGGAGGACCCGGGAACTGTTCTTCAGTTTAGCTCGGTGACCTGGTGCTGATTTAATCCCACACCCTGGCATTTCCTCTCACCTAGGAAACACAGTCGCTGGTGTTTTAGGACCCAGAGTTCAGTCTGCTGATCACTGTCCAGTTCCTGCTGTGCTGCTGGTCAGAAAGTGTGTCCTCCTGAGGCTGCCATTTGGTTCCCCCTCAGGTTATATTTTTTAAAGATTATATTTTGTTTTAATTACATATACCTACTTAAGTGTCTGTATAGGTATGTGCACATGAGTTCAGGAGCTCATGAAGGCCAGAGGAGTACATCAGGTCCCCTGGAACTACAGTTACATATGCTTGTGAGTCATTTGAAATGGGTTCTCTTAAGTGAACTGGGTTCCCTGAAATAGTAGTATGTGCTCCCTAATGTGGCTTAGTCATTGCTCTGCCTCAAAAAATACTGTTTCATCTTGTGTTCATCATTGAAATTGTCTTATGCTTTATAACTGCTTTCTGCATTTGTATTTATATGCCATCAGGGACATATATTAAATTTAAGTATGATTTGGTGACCTTCACTCACTTTCAAATATACTCACATATATGATAAAATTTATTGTCCATTGCTTGGAACTTTGGATACAGACTGAATTCTTATTACCAGTTTAACAGTTTAGAATGTAGTTAGTAAATTTCATCAATTTTGGAAAATGAAGGCAGTAGGAATTTCTCTAGCTTCCGTTACCTCAAAAGCCACAAGTAGTTGGATTGGATTGTAGTCCCAGGAATGAATTCACCCCAAATGAGATGATCTTAAGACTAATCTTGCACCATTGGAAATATTTTGCCATGCTGGTCTTTGTTGCAGATTTTAGGTTTTATAGCTGGGTTAGACTCTTGATTGTGTTTCTCTGTTGGAACATTCGTATACTCTGGAACCTAGTCTTAAGAGGGTAGGCATCACTGTTAGTTCAAGCTCAGTTCCTCCAAGTTTTATCCCAAAGTCTATGGTCTTCACCAATATAGTTTTATTTTCAAAATGTGGGAAGATTATAGTCACAGATGTTTGCAGCTCTTGCCGCGAAAGAAGGGTTCTTATTGTAGCAGATGGGGACTACTACAACAAAAACCAAATAACACAAGAACAATAGAGGGCATTGAAAATTTGACTACAAAACTTTAATACTTTAGGATCAGGGACCATCATGGGAGAGAGTAAGGAATGATTTGAGGAGCCGAAAGACCAGATTTATGCTGTGAGATAGTGTCGTTTATCTATGTTAAGACAGATGCACCTAGGAAATCTCAAAAATGTATTTTCCTAACGAGACCTTCATAATGACAACTCCAGTCTGCAGTCTCAAGAAATTCCTTAACAATTGAGCCTTCTCTCCTTTTACTCCAAAAAAGTCATTGATAATAATTCAATACTGGTGAATATTTTACAATCAGCCAATTATTACTTTTACTTTCATTTCTATTTTAGTTTACTCATCTTGAATAATCCTAATAAAAAATTCATATAATAAAATAACATAATTAATTATACCAGAATAGAACCAAATTCAAGACATGAACAGTAAGGAAGATTCCTAGATGAAAGAGAAATATTTCTTCAACATCTTTAGTTGTTAGACTAAGAAAGTAGAGATAGACTTTGAATGGAACACCTTTGGATGATGATTGTCTTAAATATGTATAAAATATTCTTTATTATATAAAATATTATATAAGAATATTAATATATATATTCTTATATAATTTAGTGGAAACCCAGAAACTTTTCTGGAGCTGGCTGTCATGAGTGTTGGAAACAATATATATTAAGAATATATAAGAATATATATATAATATATTATTAATATATATAAGAATATATAATATATTATATATAGTTATATATTATTATATGAATATATTATATAATATATAATATTTATCATATATAATATTGTATATTATTTATATAAATATGTAATTTTATATATTCTTATATATTCTTAATATGTAATTCTTATATATATATAAGAATATAACATATATTTAAGAATATAATATATATAAGAATTACATATTCTTTATTATATATAAAATATTCTTTATTATATAAGTTTTTCGTGTATTTTCATCATTACAATCTGATTTAGAGGTTTTTCATTAGTGCAAAAAGATGCTTCATAATAATTAGCACTCTCAGTCACCCACTAATTTACTTTCAGTCTATATGTAAGTTTATTCTGGGAATCTCAGATAAGTTAAAATCACAAAATATATGTACTTTAGAATTTACTTCTTTCATTTGACATGGTGTTTTGTAAAATCAAATGTTCATTGATATCTAAATACATATCAAAACATTCATCCAGTTAAATGCATGATTTAGTTATTTCAGTTCAGCCATAATTATGTTAATTAACTTTAGAACATTCCGTTCTCCTGGAAGGAGACCTCACACCCATTGCGATCACTCATCACTTAGCAGGTCTCAGCTCGACTGCCCTACTTCCTGTTTCTTTTAAATGTCTTCTCTGGAAACTTTCTGTTGCTTGGAAAGTATAGGTGTTTTAAAAATCGCTTCATTCAGTTAACATAATCATTCATTTCTCCTTCTTCTCTCTTTCTCCTGGGGCTTTATTTTCTTTATCTTTTGATATGTTCATACTTCAGATTATACATCAGGTCAATTAAACTTTGTTTTGTTTTTTTAACTTTTGTCTTTTAAATTTATTCCCATTTTCTTGTGTGTTTTAGATAATATTGCTTTTCTTCTCTAATATTTAATTTTAGGTTTCTGTTTGTTTATTTGTTTTGTTTTTTTGAGACAGGGTTTCTGTGTAGCCTTGGTTGTCCTGGACTTGCTTTATAGACTAGGCTGGTTCTTCTCTAATATTTTCACTTAAAAGTAATTCCTAATTATTTAATAATATTCACTCTTGAGTTAACCATTAGTATTATATCATTCTTAAACTATTTAAATATAATGTGTGTCAATAATTATAAAAATGATTATATATTTGCCTGCTTTTGTTCAAAATTCAAAATTTGGGTCTTTTCAAACAATATTTTCTTAATTTTCAATTCCTCTGTTAGTGGCCACATTTCCAGTTGTTCCAATAATTCCTTTTTACTGTTGCTGTTAAAATATGTTCACCTCCATAATACATTTAATTCTTTCTAGATGCTGATGTCACTTCCAGAGCTTATACCTAGTGTCATTTGTTTGATTATATTTGTTTAGTGATACAATTTTGTAAAGTGTGTTTTCCTTTGGCTGTGCCAAAATATTTTCCTTATGTAATTTTTTTTTTTTTCTTTCTGGAAAGCATCATTTTCTGAGAGTACTCCTGAGACACCACAGTTTCGTGCCCATCTATTAACGATATATGTATAGCCTCCTGAATCATCATTGTTTTCAGTTTTTGTTGCTGGAAAACCATACACTTCTGAATGTGCATTCACAGCTCAGCAGATTTGCATGTGAACTCTCAAGCCCTCAAAAAACTAGTAGCTGTCAGGTTTCTTCACTGGCAAGTCTGGAGAAAATACACATTTTGAGCACAGAAGTACTTCTATAAAATTCCTGGCATGAAGGTAGGTTTAACAATGCTCTCTTTCATTTTCCCTCTGGCCTGTTACTAATTATGGTGACTAATATTACCAACTTGACAAGATAGTCACCAAGGAGACTAGGATCCATGTGTGTTCTACATAGGGTTACTATTGCTGTAATGAAACAGTGCAACCAGAAGCAAGTTGGGGAACAGGCAGTTTACCTGGCTTATACTTGCACATGCTAGTCCATCACTGAAGGAAGTTAGAACAGGAACTCAAAGAGATAGGGCTGGAGGCTGATTCAGAGAGTATGAAAGTGTGCCTCTTATTGGCTTGTTCCTCATTCCTTTTTCAGTTTGTTTTCTTGTAGAACCCAAGACTATCAGGCCAGGGATGATACTAAACACTGTAGGCTGGGCCCTCCCCCTGAGTCATCTATTAGAAAATGTCCTACAGCAGATCTATGGAGGGAATTTCTCAACTGAACTTCTATCCTTTCAGACTCTGGTTTGTGTCAAGTTGGCAAAAAGTAGCCAGGTGAGAGCGTGTCTGAGAGATTGACTAGATTAAGTTAGTTGTCAGCACATTAGTGTGGGATTATCTAAATTAATCTAAGTGAAGTGAGAATACCCACTTTAACTGTATGCTGAGCATTTCAAGGGCTAGCGTCCTAGACTGAAGACAATAAAAAAAATTGAGCACAAACATTCATTTTTATGGTTTTGATTATATTTATAAACATTACTAGCAATCATTTATTCCTACTGCCTATTTTCCTCATCAATCACGAACTGTAACCCCTTTAAATTATAAACAATAATGGAATGTTTGTTCTGAAACTTATTTTTTTCTGCTACTATGTAACAGTGACAACCAAAGTAACTAATACACCATTTTGAATACCTGTATTTTGATTTGTTGCAAGACTGTCAATGTTCACAAGGTTTTGACCCTTTAAAACTCTCTGAGTTTAAGATAAGCTGCTCACACAGCCATTCCATGATTTCTTACTAGTTCTAAATGCCAAGCTACCTCAAATTAAAATGTCTTCAAATATCATAAATATTTGAGAAAAGCCTGTGTTTGATTTTCAGTTAAGGGATCTTCCTAAGAAAACTTAGTTCAAACATTTGGATAGAAAATTTTGCTTTTACAAGTCTCTTAGGGTTTAAAAGGTAAACCTAGCTTTTAAAAATATATTTGGCTTTAAAAGTACACCTAGTAATTGTGTGTGTGTGTGTGTGTGTGTGTGTGAATATAGTCTTGTTATAATAGTCTAAAACTCAGAAATACACAATACAATGCCAATATTAAGCATATTCATCATCAAACCAACTGTTTGCATACGGAACTTTTTCTATTCTCAGTGCAACAAACATAGCAAAGCAGAGTTTATGAGGAAATACAAGGTTAAATTCTAGGTCGTTTTCTTAGAAACCATTACAGTGGGAAGGAGCATGTTGACATGCTTTGTTATTGCTTTGATTCCTGGCTGGTACTTATGAATCTGGAACAATTTATTGAATCAAACTTTTTTCTTTCTTTCGTTTGGATCACATTTCTTATTTTAGGGAGGTATGTACAGTGTTGAGAGAGGACTGGGCTTTAGGATTCTTGATATACACTGCATTATTCTGTGAGATTAGTATTGACCCCTATATGTTCTAGCCAAAGACTTCTTTCAATATCCACTAATATTGTGCTAATGGTCTAATATATAATATGCTTTTTTGATAACACAGTGGTAAATATATTTCTGGTTGATTCTCCCATCTGTGACTTACTGATTATTGCTCTCCTGCTCTTGATACCCTGCATTGAGTCACTTTTAGTCTGAGACTCTCATCCTCTAACTCTCACATCTGTTGGAAGCTTCCATCATCTTATGTGAGTTTTTTATGTATGAAAGTAGTTTTACTGAAAAACTTCTATAAAGCAAAGAACACTATCATCAGAACAAAACGACAGCCTACAGAGGGGGAAAGAATCTTTACCAACCCTATAATCTGACAGATCCAGAAAATATAAAGAACTCAAGAAGTTAAAAAGCAACAAACCAAGAAATCCAATTAAAAAATGGGGAACAGAGCTAAACAGAGAACTCTCTGTAGAGGAATACCGAATACCAGAGAAATACTTAAAGAAATACTCAATGTCCTTAGTCATCAGGGCAAATCAAAACAACCCTGAGATTTCACCTTACCCATCAGAATGACTAAGATCAAAAACTCAACTGATGACACATGCTAGAGAGGTTATGGAGAAAGGGGAACCCTCCTCCACTGCTGGTGGAAATGTAAACTTGTACAACCACTTTGGAAATCAATCTGGCGCTTTCTCAGACAATTAGGAATAGTGCTTCCTCAAGATCCAGCTACACCACTCCTAGGCACATATCCAAAAGATGTTCAAGAATACAACAAAGACTTCTGCTCACCCATGTTTGTAAGAGTTTTATTCATAATACCCAGAATCTGGAAAGAAAAAAAAAACAAAACAGATATCTCTCAATTGAGGAATGGATACAGAAATTAAGGTATATTTACCATAATACTACTACTCAGCAATTAAAAACAAGGAAATCGTGAAATTTACAAGCAAATGGTAGGATCTAGAAAAGAGCATCATCCTGAGTGAGGTATCCCAGAAGCAGAAAGACACAAGGTATATGCTCAGTTATAAGTGGATATTAGACATATAATGTAGGATAATCATACTAAAATCTGTACACCTAGGGAAGCTAAGCAAGAGAAGGAGCCTTGCTAAGTTGAACAATCCTCATTCAGAAAGGCAAACAGGATGGACATCAGAAGATGGAGAAAAAAAGAGAACAGGACAGGAGCATACCACAGAGGGCCTCTGAAAGACTCTACCCAGCAGGGTATTAAAGCAGATGCTGAGATTCATAGCCAAACTTTGGGCAGAGTGTAGGGAATCTTATGAAAGAAGGAGGAGATAGAAAGACCCAGAGGGAACAGGAGTTCCACAAGGAAAGCAACAGAACCAATAAATCTGGGCCAAGGGGTCTTTTCTGAGATTGATATTCTAACCAAAGACCATGCATGGAGATTACCTAGAACCCCTGCACAGATGTAGCCCATGGCAGCTCAGGCTCCAAGTGGGTACCCTAGTAAGGGGAAAAGGGACTGTCTCTTACATGAACTCAGTGGCTGGCTCTTTGATCCCCTCCCCTTGATAAGGGAGTCAGCCTTACCATGCTACAGATGAAGACTGTGCAGCCAGTCCTGATGAGGCCTGATAGGCTAGGGTCAGATGGAAGGGTAGGAGGACTTCCCTTATCAGTATATTAAGGAAGGATCATGGGAGAAGAAGAGGGGGAAGGGGAGATTTGGTGGGTACAGGGAGGGACTACAGCTGGGATACAAAGTGAACAAATTATAATAAATAAAAGAAAAGCAAAAAAAGAACGAAACCCAACAAACATTAAATTTAATTAAATTTAAAAAGAATGTACTTTTAATAGTCTAAGGTGCTATTAATTTTAAATTTTAAATTTATTTATTTATTACAGTTTATTCATTTTGTATCCCAGCTGCAATTGTCTCCCTCATCTCCTCCCAGTCCTACCCTACCTCCCTCTTTTCTCCCTATACCCTTTCCCTAGTCCTCTGATAGGGGAGGACCTCCTCCCATTCCATCTGACCCTAGCCTATCAGGTCTTATCAAGGATAAATGCATCATCTTCCTCCGTGGCCTGGCAAGGCTGCGCCTTCCCCCAGGGGAGATTATAAAAAAGCTAGCCACTTATTTCATGTCAGATACAGCCCCTGTCCCCCTTACTAGGAAACCCACTTGGAAACTGAGATTCCTTTGAACATGGGATCTAGGTCCTCTCCATGCATGGTCCTTAGTTGGAGTATCATCTCTACAGGCACCCCTGGGCCCATGATTTTTGGCTTTGTTTTTTTCTTTGTGGAGTTTCTGTCCCCTACAGGTATTTCCATCTCCCTCTTCTTCCATAAGGTTTCTGGCACTCTGCCCAAAGTTTGGCTATGAGTGTCAGTATCTCCTTTGATAACCTGGTGGGTAGAGTCTTTCAGAGGTCCTTTGTGTAAGGCTCCTGTCCAGTTCCTTGTCTGCTCCTACTTATCATGTCTATCCTGTTTGCTCTAAGGCAAGGCTGTCCACTCTCTCCTTCAATTTGACATAATTCTTGAAGTTCTAGCTAGAACAAGTAAAAGAGAATCAAGGGAGGCAAACCAGAAAGGAAAAAGTCTAATCATCACCCTTCATAGATGATTTGATAGTATACATGAGTGACCCCAAAAATTCTACCAGAGAACTCCTTCAGTTGATAAACACCTTCAGCAAAGGAGTTGGACACTAAGTTAACTAAAAATATAGGAAGTTGTCATGTACGGAAAAGACAAATGGGCTGAGAAAGAAATTAGGGAAACAACATCCTTCACAATAACCACAGATAACATAAAGTACCTTGGTGTAACTCTAACCAAGCAAGTGGAAGACCTGTAAGAGAAAAAAACAACAACAAAACAACAACAACAAAACACTTCAATCTGGACAAGGTGGCACACACCTGTAATCCCAGTACTAGGGAGGCAAAGGCAGGTAGATAGCTGTGAGTTAGAGGCCAGCCTGGTCTACAAAGTGTGTCCATGACAACCAAGGCTACACAGAGAAACCCTGTCTTTGAAAACAAAAAACAAAAACAAAACAAAACAAACAAACAAACAAACAAACAAAAAAACCCTTCAAGTTTCTGAAGGAATTGAAGAAGTCATCCGTATGTCTTAATGGCTTCCTTGAGTCAAGGGCTTTGACACTGGATTTGTGAAATTTTCATATATGTTCCTCAGTCACCCTCTATCTTTGACTACCTTCTCTAGGCTCACATCTCTGCTAGAACAAATTTGAGTTCTATGTACTCTTGAACATGTCAGGCTTCACGCTGGGTTTTAGATTTTTCCTGAAATTTAAGTCTGTATGCCTTTGCCTGAGTATGACCTCCTCATGTCCTTGTTTCTCTCCATGTTGTGATTTCTATACAAAAAGAAAGCACAACAAATATGTGAAGTATGGATTTGTTTTTTTTCTTTCAAAGCAACATACTCTGACTATTTTACTTGTTCAATAGTAAATAAAGGGCATAAAAACAAGAGCATTCCAGAAATAAGCATGTACTTAATTAGTAAACAATAATAAACAGAGTAAAACATATTTTTACCTAAACTCTATTATTATTTCACTTTTGAGACATTTAAATATTGAATTCTTCTCTAAATTGTAATTTTGATTTTGTGACAAAAATGCTCATACAAAAATGCTCATTTATCTTGGCTATACCAGTAGTCGTCATTGTACTGAGCTCTCTCAGTGAATTCAAAGTGGATTAGGGTTGATTCCATATTGAGTATGGCTTAAAGACTGTGATTACAGTTCAGGGAGAGCAAGCAATGTTTCTGGCATGGGCTTCTTAGAAGTAGATAAATATTACTGCTGAGCATAAAGGGCATTAATTTTTAGGTTTAATAATGATGAAAATCAATAGAAAATAAACCAGTCATGGAGAGAAGATAATCTTATCAAATATGGCCTAAATATTTTTATTATGTTAATGATAGTGTTTTCCCATTTTTCAACTCTAAGAGAAAATTGAATTCTTAATATTCAATAATCATAACAGGAACAGATAGTTTTAGAATCTAATGGTTAATCTCAAACTTTATGTCACAAAAATTCTGGTTGTTAAAGTTCCTACATGACAACAATGATGTGATATGAATATCAGGCTGATGAATTGTTACAATTAAGCCCCTAAAATAACTGCACATGATTATCTCATGCAACAATTTAATGCTTACCTAATTAATCAGAGTAAAACTATATTTCAAGCTCAAAAAACTCAAACACAGGCATGTGAAATGTTTTAAAGTACAAGATATTTATTGAACTATAGTCAAGTCATGTGAAGGGATCATTGAGTAGAACTTTAATTCACTGATAATTTCAACTTATAGCCAAGCTCCATTTGCTATTCTTTAAGTAAGATTATTATATTAATTATAAAACATTCACATTAGTCATTTCAAATCCTGAAAGTAACAACAGACAGAGACTAAAACTAAAATTTTAGTAAAGAATGGCAAACCAAGCCCAGTGATATGTAATTGCCTCTGTATTTCTGTACCTAGTGTGTCTGGATGCCATCTTGAGTTCTCTTCCCTCTGATTGCTGAGGTCCTAAGTTTCTCAAAGTTGGATTGTTTTAAGATTACATATTAATAGCTTCAAATACCAGTGCCATTGCGAGTGACCGCCAAAGAAATACAAATCTCCACATTTCTACACAAATATATAATTCTTTACAAAATTTCCCATCGGTGCTTGAGCTTTCCTCAATTTACTTAAAAAAAAAATATGCGATCTTCAGGAATGCCTCTCAATAAACCGCCTGTTACTCCACGGTCTCATGGTTATGCAAATTGCCTATTTTCCCGCTAAACCATAATTTTAAAATATTTTCAACAAATTACTCATTCTTTATTGTGAGTCTTGTGAACCCCTTTCCTCTTTCTATTGTTATTTGCAATTGTCTAAGTCTGCTCTATACTGCTGCATACTTTCCATAATAGTATTTCATCAATATTCTAATTTCTCTATTTGAAATATTTTACACGCATCATTTTAAAAGCTTTAGAGTTTCATGTTAAAGATTAAATGTCAAATAAATGATAATAAAACAATTTCACAAATAACTGTCATGCCTCAGGCAGTGTAATGAACAATTGAAATATGTTATGATATCGCAACCTAAGCCTTCATGACTAATACATGTTATAGATATGTTTGTAATAACCAAGAGAGGTGAATAAGCTTACAAATTTTGGAACATATTGCCAGGCCAAGTTAATTATGCTGACCACTTATCAATTAAACCTTCATATCATGAGAAGACTTTATATCACCATTTACAGCAAGTATACATACTTTCCTAGAAAACATATTTTTAAATTTTTTTAAATATTTTATTTTCATTAATTACAGTTTATTCACTTTGTATCCCAGCTGTAGCCCCCTCTCCCATCTACTCCCACACCCTCCCTCCCTCTTCTCCTATGCTCCTCCCCCATCAAATGATGGGTCTTTCTCCCCTTCCATCTGACCCTAGTCTATCAGGTCTCATCAGGACTGGCTTCTTTGTCTTCTTCTGTGGCCTGATATAGCTGCTCCCCTTCAGGTGCAGGTGATCAAAGAGCCAGCCCATGAGTTCATGTCAGAGACAGTCCCAGTTCCTTATTGAGGAACCCTCTTCAACACTGATCTGCCACTGGTCTACTTCTGTGCAGGGGTTCTAGGTTATCTTCATGCATGGTCCTTGGTTGGAGTATCAGTCTCAGGAAAGACCCCTGGGCACAGATTATTTGGTTCTGTTGCTCTCCTTGTGAAGCTCCTGTTCCCTCTAGGTCTTTCATAAGATTCCCTGCACTCTGCCCAAAGTTTGGTTATGAGTTTCAGCATCTGCTTTAATACCCTGCTGGATAGTCTTTCAGAGACCCTCTGTGGTACCCTCCTGTCCTATTCCCTGTTTTCTCCATCTTTTGACGTCTGTCTCATTTGCCTTAGAAAGCATTTTTTTTAAATGACAAACCTATTGGTAAGCCAAAGAATGTATACTAATATTGATTAAGATCATTAACTAACAAAAGGTTCAATAACTTTCATTTGCTGATTCGAGAAGCACTGGTCAAACTAGGATAACAGTGTAATAAATGTAAGCATATAGTTTCTGCATTAGTTATGAAACGGTTTAGTGATCAAAAGGCCACACATCTGTAGAATTATTTGATCCATGAAAGAAAAATATGTTAGCTCTATTTGTCAAAATATATGAGTTAGCAAGTAGCTTCAAAGCCTAAGATCATTAAGCACTAGCAATTAATCATATGTGTTAAATTCTGTGTTGTAATGAACAATACAATTCAATGCAAAGATAAGGCAAGGTATGTGTGTAATTTAATACTTTTATTGACTTCACTAAATAATGGTATAATATGTAAAAATATCTTTTATTCTCTGGGTGTAATTTTCACTTTGGCGGCCTACTGCAGAATAAGCTCATCCTTTCTAGGTTTCTGAACTCTTGTTGACTGGTTCAACTCAGCTGTTCTGGCTCAAATCTCATCTTCAAGCTGACTGATTCAAATTGGCTTCTCCTAGCTTTTCTTGAATTGCACTTTTACTGAACTCCCTAAACTGAACTGCACCAAACTGCTTGAACTCAATTGCCCTCAACTGAATTGCACTGAACTGCACAGAACTGCCTGTACTGTACTGAACTCAACTCCACTGAACTCAACTGTACTGTATTCTATGGTATTGTCTTCTCTAATCTGTCTCTACTGTTCATTATTCTTCCATATTGTCTTCTCTACTGAATTCTCCACTGTGCCCTACTCTACTATATTGTCTTCTGTATTCTCTGTTTACATTGGAATACTGTCTCAACTCTACTGTACTGCTCTTAAGTAGCTTCTCCTTCCTGTCTAATCTCATGAGAGTTGGGCTTATCCTAGCTCTGACTCATTCTATCAAATCTTTCTGATTTGTTACTTTGTCTGTCCCTCATTTGAACATCACTTTCAAACATGGATACTTTCTTCTACAAATTAACTTTACCTTCATTCTTTGGGATTAAAGATGTGTACTAAAGGAATATTTATATTATATTCAGAGGGATTAAAAATGTGTCATTCCAATTATATCACACAGACCTAGAAGATCTTTGGCTGTGGTCCCTTGCCAGAGCAGCCAGGTGGTTGGATTAAAGTTCCTTTACATCTTCCCCCTTTCTGTTTAAGCTAAAAACCATACACAGTTTAACTATTACAACACAGTCACATATCAATCCCATAAACTTAACAGTCCAAATGAATATACATTGATGAGATGACCCTCATCCCATATTGAAGTCCTGATCATCTCTTTTTTTAGCAATTGTCCATTTCAACAACAAGGTTTTCAGTGTGCCAGTCCTATGAAGGATAT
Organism: Psammomys obesus; assembly: GCF_907164565.1. Taxonomy (NCBI): domain Eukaryota; kingdom Metazoa; phylum Chordata; class Mammalia; order Rodentia; family Muridae; genus Psammomys; species Psammomys obesus. The sequence continues at coordinate 1,202,876 of NW_026596244.1, read as the reverse complement.
GCCCTTTTCAGCTGTTAACTTTTCAGTTTGTTAACTTTTCTCCATGCAAAAAGTATCAGTTTCCTGTGTTGTTTGCTTTGCTGACTTTCTGCATCTTTCCCTTCCTTGAGTCATGTCTTTTATGAGGAAACTTCTTTTATTCGGATCAGAGCTTTATCAATTTTGATGGAACCCATAGTCTTTTGTCACCTGTGGAAATACAGGCCAAATCTCATCCCCAATATAACACAGTCCCTAACTTCCATTCCCATCATAAAACATCTTTAATGTATACAGGTTGATCTAATTTAGAAATCGTTTTCTCTACAGTTCAGTCTCTCTTAGCTATTCTTATTTCCCTTTCTGTTTATCAAGGTACAATTAGATCTTTGTGAATCCAGTCATAAACTCGAGACTTAGCATTTGTGTTCCATGCCTGGTTCTATGTCGGTGAACTGGGATTTTTACTTATTTAAACACAGAAACAATAAAGCCATATCATATAAGCTCTCACTACAGTATCTCCAATACCTACTTTAGTTTTCTCTAGTTGCTCTGTAGGTTGCTGACAGGAAATACTTCTCTCATACTGTTTGATGTTGGGGTACAAGCTTACTTCAATATGGACTTTCCCAATTTGAAGGATTATCTTCTAAGGAGTTTCCCATTGGCAAAGAATTCACTCACCTATCTTTTGCTGATCTGTATTCATTACTGCAGTGCCTTCCCTTACCATACCTTCTACAAATTCCAGAACTCTGAGGTCTTCTGAAGAAGTCTCTAGGAACATCTTGTCTACAATCTCTTTTCAAATGACCTCGTCTCCCACAGTTTTCAAATACTTCCCGCAGTATGGACATTTTGATATCTAGGCTTTGGGGCCATTGCTTTTCCAGTTACATATTCATTAGGGTAAATATCAGCAGTAGATCCATTCTGTTTATCCATTGGTACTGATCCATCTTATACAAGTCTAAGAACTTTTTTACACTCTGCATTTGCATTTTCGAAAGCTAAAGTTTTAATTACTTAATTACTATCTCACATCTAGATTTGATATTGGCTTGTTTATAGTGACATTATTCTATATAAGAAACCAGTAAATACTTCTCTGTGGCTCTGAATAATCTTTGTGAATGACATAGACCTTTTTCCTTGTTCCCACCTTATCTGAAGCTCTTAAAGCTCCTAAAGTACATTGTATAATAAGAGTCATCAAACTGTGTCTGCTATTTTAAATCAGCAATTTACCTTCACCTAACAATTGGTCTTTCACAATATTAACACCTTTAGAGCTATTATAATTTTCCATAATTTTAGCTTCTTGAACACCAGCCCTGATGTCAGCCACTGTAATTGAAAACTAGCTTCAAGTACAGTTACTGCAAAATCTTTCCAGTCTTGGGGAATAATCCTGTTTTGAGTGTCCCAGTTATTTATCTTCTGTCTCACATAGGGTAAGTGTTTTTCATAAGTTACTGTTTTCTGTCTTTTGGTTCCGGGTAAATGGGAAAGCTAGTGGGGCTGGTCACTTTCCCTCAATTTCATTAAGAGTTTGTAAGTTCAATGGGCTCTCTATCTTGATTATTAATTTCACTGGGTGAAAGTAAACATTTCCTGTTCTCTTACTTCCTCTGTCTTCTGTCTTTCAAGCCTTTGTACTATTACAGCTATTTTTTTCCTTGTTGCAAGTTCTTTTTTAATCTTTTTTTTTTTGGGGGGGGAGGAGGAAGTATTTAAAAATTGCAACTGAAAGTATGGAGGGGTCATACTGGTGGACATAGTGGCAGTAAGTTCTATGATGGCTTTTTATGTTTCAATTAAGACCTACCCTTGTTCTCAAGGTATCTGAAATAGAGATTCCCATTTTTTCCATTCTATTACTATTATCATTATCGTTATTATCATTTATTACAATTTATTCAGTTTTTATCCCGGTTGTGGCCCCCTCATTCGTCTCCTCCCAAACCTACCTTTCCTCCCTCTTCTTCCCCTGTGCCCCTCCCCTAGTCCACTGACAGAGGAGGTCCTCCTTCCCTTCTATTTGACCCTAGCCTAGTGGATCTCATCAGGACTGGTTGCATTGTCTTCCTCTGTAGCTTGGCAAGGCTGCACCCCCACGGGGAGCTAATCAGAGAGCCTGCCACTGAGTTCATGCCAGAGAAATTCCCTGCTCCCCTTACTAGAGACCCCACTTGGAGACTGAGTCTCTGAGCTACATCTGAGCTAGGGTTTTAGGTCCTCTCCATGCATTGTCCTTGGTTGTCTTCCGATTTTTTAATGAAGGAAAAATTCTGTCTATATAATTAAAATTGTCTTTTAGTGTGGCATAATAATGAGCTCCAGATATAACAGGACTGTTTGGATTCATCAGTGGTTTAAAAAAAGACAGAGACTTATTAATATTTAAAGGCTTAGGCCTATAGTTGGGCAGACTCTCAGCTACCTCATTCAACTATTCTAATACACATCATGACATGTGGAGAGATCTTTACCTCTCTGCTCAGCCCTGATATATTTATTCTTTCCCATATTCTTGACAAATGCCACATGTTCTGCTCTCTCTAGCAGGAAGTTCCACCATCCCCTTCTGACTAACCGTTGGTCATCAGAGCTTTACTAAAGCCAATCAGATACAATTCTAGATTGCATTAGACAGGTGAAGAAGGAAAAATATTTACAAAATATAAGACAGGTGATGGGTCATCTCTCTGCCAGTGCAGAATCAGCAATTCAATACACTTTCACACAGTGTACCCCAAACATATTCTAATTAATACTGGATTGAAATTATCTGTTTTTTCTATTATCTTTAAACTGTATTTATTCATATGTCTTAATTCAGGTGCATACCATTTGTGTGTAGTTATTGCTATTTTATTGGTCACTGAGCATATTAATTGGCTACCTGTGTTTCTATAAGAAATGCTGTCACCCTTTGAAAGATTCCCTTTCTTGATTATCTTCTTTAGGTGTGTAGATTTCATTATGTTTATCATATCTTGTAGGTCTATATAAGCGAGTATATACCAAGTTTGTCTTTCTCCTTCTGGGATACTTCACTCAGAATGATCTTTTCTAGATCCCACCACTTGCCTGCAAATTTCATGATTTCCTCCTTTTTGATTGCTGAGTAGTATTCCATTGTGTAAAAATACCACAATTTCTGTATCCATTCCTCCGTTGATGGACATCTGGGTTGTTTCCAAGTTCTGGCTATTACAAATAAAGCTGCTATAAACATGGTTGAACAAATGTCCTTGTTGTGTACCTGAGCAAATTTTGGGTATATACCTAGGAGTGGTATAGCTGGGTCTTGAGGTAGCACTACTCCTAGTTGTCTGAGAGAGCGCCAGATTGACTTCCAAAGTGGTTGAACCAGTTTACATTCCCACCAGCAATGGAGGAGGGTTCCCTTTTCTCCACAACCTCTCCAGCATGTGCTATCACTTGAGTTTTTCATCTTAGAAGATAATCAAGAAAGTGGACACAGGTGAAGGTGATTAATCCTCATTTAGAAAGACAAATGGGATGTGCATTGAACTTATGACAGGAGTCTACCACAAAAGGCATCTGAAAGACTCTACCTAGCAGTGTTTCAAAGCAGACACTAAGACTCATAACCAAACCCTCGGCAGAGTGCAGGGAATCATATGAAAGAAGGGAAGTTAGTATGATGTGGAAAGGATAGGAGCTCTACAAGGACCAAACATATCTGGGCACAGGGTCTTTTCTGAGACTGACACTCAACCAAGGACCATCTATGGATATAACCTAGAACTTCTGCTCGGATGTGGCCCATGGTAGCTCAGTAACCAAGTAGTTTTCCAAAGTAAGGGGAACACGGACTATTTCTAATAGGATCTCAAGGGCAGGCTGTTTGACCCCCACCCCAGGGGAGGAGCAGTCTGTTAGGCCACAGAGGAGGACTTTGCAGCCAGCCCTGAAGATACCTGATAAAAACAGGGTCAGATGAAAGGGGAGGAGGTCCTCCCCTATCAGTGGACTTGGAAAGGGGCAGGGAGGAGACCAGGGAGGGAGTGTGGGGTTGGGGAGGGAATGAGGGAGCGGGATACAGCTGGGACACAGAGTTAACAAAATGTAACTAAAAAGAAAAAAAATAATAATAATAAAAAGGAAGAATTTAAAAAAAAAAAAAGAAAGATTCCCTTAAGATATTCACTTTTTTCTTTCTGTTTTCATTTTAAGATTATGATTAAAAGCATTATATTGAACAATGAAGCCACTCCTGATGAGACTTAATTGACTAGGGTCAGAAGGAAGAAAAAGAAGACCTCCCCTATCAGTGGACTTGGGAAGGGGCATGCATGCAGAGGGTGGAGGAAGGGAGGGATTGGGACGGGAGGAGGGAGGGAACCATAGGGGGAATACAAAGTGAATAAAGTGTAATTAATAAAGAATTTTTTAAAAAGCATTATATTGTGCTTGTCATTAGAAATTTTAAGACTTGATATTTTCATGATACAATTCATTTAGTTTATTTAAAAATAGGTAAATGATAGCTGGAAAGTAAATATACAAATTTAAAAGGTTTTAAATACTATTCATTATGATTAATAACTATCTAAGTTTTAAATAGTTGTGCTTTAGATACATGGTATTCTTATTCCTTTTACCATTTGTGCTTTTTGTCAGCATGTATTAAACCCTTGCAGTCCAGTTGTGTAAGTTGCCACATCTGTTCTTATTGTTTAGAGTTCTCTCTAAAGTACTAGATTACAGGCTGGCGATGCAGCACAGCAGAAAATGCACCCGCCAAACCCTGAGCTCAGTGCCTCCGGGTCCATGTAAGTGCTGGCTGAGCTCTGTGGCCTGGCGGCAGTTCCGTCATTGAGGAAGTAGAAGGGAACTCAGAGCAAGCATAACAAACTAGAATAGACACATTGGCAGCTTCTGGCTCCAAGTAACAGTCCTTATGTATATAGGTAAGGTGGAGAATGATCCAGGAAGACACTGAAATTCATTCTTGGACCTTCACATGCATGAAAAAGTTTAGTACACCCCTCTCCATGTATGCACACACACACACAAACACAGACACACACAGTCACATCACACACATGTAAGAGATCATAGAATATTTTATTCAGCCCAGAGTAATTTCAGGTAAATTATTTTCCTCTGCCTTAACTACTTTAATTTTTTTTTCTATTTTGTCTCTTTTATTTACTCTCCCTTTAGCGTCTTCTGGAGGATTTTTTTATTGTTGTTGTTGTTTGTTTGTTTGTTTTGTTTTGCTTTACTTTTGAATTTTTATTGGTCTAGAAAGTATACATCTTGTTTTAATTTTTTAGTAGTTTCTTCCAATTTTTAAAACATATTCAAAATATTTTCTTTATTAATAAAATAGTAACAGACAAAACTATTTTATGATATTTTATATTGATGTGCAAATAGCTGCACATTTGAATGTGCTCCATGGACATACTTGTACTTGTGAAAGCCTGAAAAAGGCATCATGTTTTCTGGTACTACTGGAGGAACATTCAGACATAGATAGCCAGACGTGATGGCTGTGAATTAAACCAGGATCATGTGCAAGAGAAGCAAATGCTATTCCTATTATCTATTTCTCCAGCCCTGGAAACTAAGTCTTCTGATACCCGCTGTAGGTAGTAAATCTGATGTCTTAAATATAAAACTTAGCAAACTCAGACCTGGTACATCATGTAAGCTGGTCCCTTCTCAGCACCCTTCTTGATTGCTCTCTTAAATAAGGTCACTTGTTCAGTTCTAACTGCTGGATGGCTATGAAGCTTTGTTTCATTTCATCAAGGTAATAAAATAGCTATAAAATTATTGTTATCTTAAGGCGAAGAAATACCTGGTTTAGGATGTGAAAAAAACATAGTAAAAACTCTCTTACTTTAGAATACCATATTCTATAAATGATGGTTTGTTTATAGTTGACATTGCTTATGTTTGCACTGTGGTGTAACTGCTAGAATAAAACTATATTTTCCCTCTTACAACAAACTCTATGTGAACGTTAATCACAACTCGTTTTCACCTGGGAACAGAGGTTATGGTCTAGTATATGAGAGCCAACTCCAGACTTAGTCTCTTGAAGCTATTGTTTATTTTGCCTAAATAAAATTCCAAATAATGACTTCACATTACAATGAGCCATGTTCAAAACAAATTATACTCCACCAACAAAATGTAACAAAATTAATTAAGTTGTTCTAGTTTTTCTTTCTTTCTTTCTTTCTTTCTTTCTTTCTTTCTTTCTTTCTTTCTTTCTTT